>NC_087491.1:10331287-10634318 GCF_036417665.1 Passer domesticus
TGCACTCAGAGAACCACTTCAGTTTGGGGTTTTGTTTTGTTTCTGTTCTGATAGCAAACCTAGAGAACATCCTCAAGCAGTAAGGCAATGACTGTTGGAAGTTCACCCTCGGGAGCCTCGCTCTCCTCCGTGTGTGGCTTGCATGGACATTCCCCCGGCGTCACGGGCAGCTGTGATGGATGTGTGGAAAGGAAAAGCAGGAGAAGCTGACCCGTGAGGAGCTCTGGCTGTCTCAACAAGACCTATCACAGGTTAGTTTTCTTTGCCTTCCATTGCAGCTACTGTCTCTCTCAACTGTGTTCTTGTCACTTAGATTAACTGTGCTGAGACCCGAAGTAGCTCATGGATCTGTGTCTTAGTAACTTATTAAACACGATGGTTTAAGTATGTATTATGAACAAGTTGTTGTACCCATATTGTTTGAAACTTATGTATTCAGCAACTATATTGTATAATGTATGTCTGTTATTTACCAGAGGTGGCAAAACTTTGTATGTCCAGTTTATGCAATGAATGTTGTAAATGCAATGATGTAGTTTGGATTTAATAAATGATGGTTTTTTCGTTTCTAAAAAGGCAAAAAAAAAAAAAAGGTCAGTGTTCACCCTTATACACAGGTAACCAATTTCATGTTGATAATTACAGGAATATTCTCTTACTGTTATCTATCTACATAGCATTATGGTGGTTGGAAATCGCTTCCGTGGAGATTCTGTGGCAGCAGATTCCCATGGGAAGCTTTGTTTATGGAAGTGTGAAGGTAATTAATTTTTTTTTAAGAGGAAAACTTTGTACTATCCACAGTTATCTAAGGAACAATAAAACTATTAGGAGACTTCCCTGCTTTGTTTGTTGTCTTCTCTGTGTGAGTGAGCCAGTGCAGGGGAGGGAGAACAGGAATTTTTGGGGAGGGAAAATGGAAAAAAACAAAGCAGTGTAGTGTGGTTTCTCAGATTAAACCACAAGCACCGAGCAATCCTCCCTGTGAAGATGTTCCAGGCAGTTCCACGGGGCTGAGCCTGCCCCGTGTCAGCTCTGCTGCTCTCACTGAAGCCTTGGCTGGATGCAGAATGGGGACAGCTCTCTGAGGACTCATTCCTCTGCTGCACTCTGTAATTCCAGCTCTCTGGACTGCCAGCTTTGTGGAGAACTTTGCTGTTTAGCAGTGCTTTTCCCTCCAAGAAGCTCAAAAAGGGGGGCTGGAGATCCACGCTGTAATTGGCAGCAGTATTGATCCTCAATGTGCAGGAGAAATCTGTAAAGCCAAAAAGCAGGAAGGCACCTGCAGTAATTTCTATTTAATTAATGTATTTCTTCAGTGCAAACTCACTGAAGGGCAGCACACTGCTGTTGTAAGGGCTAGAGTGGATCCAGGGGTGCTGCAATCGATGGGACAGAGGATGATGATGGCACCAGGGCTGGGCTCTGCACTGGAACTGCTCCTGCCCAGCTCCTCGAGGGCTTTAGGGTGGAAAAGTGGGAGGGAATCCTGGCTGTACCAGGTGCTGGATTGCTTTTTGGTGTGGTTTATTGTCCCAGCAGCCAGGCTTTGTGTCATCCATCCTAGAAGGTGTTCTAATGAGGGGGTGGTTCCTCTCCAAGAGCCAAATCTCACACAGAGAGAGATGGGACCCCAAACCTCACACAGAGATAGATGAGACCCCAAACATCACACAGAGAGAGATGGGACCCCAAACCTCACACCAGAGAGAGATGGGACCCCAAACCTCACCCCAGAGGGAAATGGGAGCCCAAACATCACACAGAGAGAGATGGGAGCCCAAATCTCACACAGAGAGAGATGGGATCTCAAACCTCACACAGAGAGAGATGGGACCCCAAACCTCACAGCAGAGGGAAATGGGACCTCACACCTTACAGCAAAACCTCTGGTGTTGACATCATTTGTCCCAGCCAGCATGTCCAGTTCTGGGGACAGGTTTCAAGCAGAGCACAGCCCATGGCAGGGCACCACTGAAACCTGCCCAGCCCACCCTGGCACACCAACACCACCCCATGCCAGGTTCCCTGCAGTCAGCGTGGTCATTAGACAGGAGTCGAGGACAAAAGAACACGCCTGCTTCAAAACATCGATCTGCAAAAATAAATTGAATTACAGAAAGGCAAAATAACGCTGTTTGCTTTAGGACACGGCTACATTTAGATTCTAATTTTCCGAGTGCAATTCATTTAAGACAAAGGCTCCAGAGCACAAAATGTCCTTGAAGGCAGCAGAGCAGGAGCAGCTCCTGTGTAACATGTACCCAGAGCTAATGAGATGAGAGAAGTGCTTTGAGGGGTGTACCTTTGTCCTATTTGCCTGTAGTGCAATATTCTATAAATGGATGCCATATGGCCGTACACTTAATGGTATGGATCAGATTGGAAGTGGATGAGCCACTCAAAGACAAGAACGTCCCAGAGGATTGCTTTCTATAGCCTATGACTTCATTATTTGATGCACGAGGCTTGTTGGTCCAAATTTAGTGCTGGGAGTCAGTGAGCTGCTTCAGAGGAACATCTGACCATAGTTCTGTGTGTGTGTTTAGGTGGTGTTAATATTTGCCGAGGTATTCCTTGGGAAGCCCTGCTCCAGGCCTTTGGGAGGCTTGGTGCACAAGCCAAGCTGCTCCCAGCCCCACCAGATGAGTTCCAGCTCCACAGCTGGGACAGGTTTGATGCAAAGGGAATTTTTTTATGAATGACAAGATGAGGGGGAATGGGTTACACTGAAATAAAGGAGATTTACATGAGATATTAGAGAGAATTTTTTCCTTTGAGGGTGGAGAAGCCATGGCAGAGAGAAGCTGTGGCTGCCCCTGGATCTCTGGAAGTGTCCAAGGCCAGGCTGGACAGGGCTTGGAGCCACAGTGGAAGTTGTCCCTGCCCAGGGCAGGGGTGGGATGAGGTGATCTGTAAGGTCCCTTCCAACACAAACACTCCATGGTTTAATTTTGCCTTCACCCTGAGTCAGAGGGAGCAGTGTCCTCCAGCTGGGCCACACCTGCCTTGGGATGAAGGGGGCACCTGGTGGGATTTGCTCTCATTCCTGAACTTCACCAAGCCATGATCCTGCCCTGCCCTTGGCTCTGATCCATCCCCCTTCTCTGGAGCCCTCAGCCCATCCCAGGGGATCCTGCCCAGCTCTGGGCAGTGAAATGCAGCTCAGGACAGTGAAATGCAGCTCAGGGCAGTGAAATGCAGCTCAGGGCAGTGAAATGCAGCTCTGAGCCATAAAATGCAGCTCTGAGCCATGAAATGCAGCTCAGGGCAGTGAAATGCCCCCCAGCCTGTCCCAGAAATTAAATGAAGCTCACCCAGCACCTGGCCCAGAAGCCAGGCAGAAACCTTGGCTGTTTAGCATCATCACAACTCTGAGCTAAAAATTTCCCTTTCTTCCTTTGCTGTTACTTCCCTGACCTTCATTAGTTCTGCAAGCACCAAGTGCTGAGCCCATATGGAGACAGTTATCATAAAAAACTGAATCCTGGCCCCTTAATTAGCTCCTCATTATCTGAGAGCTCCATATTGAAGCATTAAGAACTTGCGGAGCAATTTGTTGAGTTTCCAATTAAAACTTTTTTAGAATTGTTGAGCCTTTTAATACTTTGTGTTTACAAATTGGCTTGGACCCACACCAACACACACACTTCCTTCACTGGGGAAATATAACTGAGGAGCTGCTCGTTATTTATGTAAAACCCCAGGTTTTAATAAAGTCATAAACCATGTCAATGAGGCTGCTCTTTTCATACCTGATACAATAGAGATGACTCTGAATGAGTGCAGAGGAGTTCGAATCATTAAGAGGGCAATTAGAGGCTGATTTCCTAATAACTCCACTTTTACAGCACTGTAAAAACAAATGTACACATCCCTCTTTATATTAATTTACCTTGGATGTGCTCCTGCCTGTTGACAGGTCCTGAGACCTTCTGTTCCAGCACTTTGCAGCCTCAGGATCATCAGGAATAAATAAAAGCCAGCTGGGCATGGATTCTGCTCAGTGGATCACACCAGCTGGGAGCTGGAGGAGCGCAGCTACAAACACAGGAGGAAAATTTGGTCTCCTTTGAAGCACAGATGGGTCCATGGGCAGAATTACCACGGTGGCCAAAAATTTGGGGAGGTGAGTGAGCACTTGACAGGGCCAGGGAAGAAAATCTGCAGAGAAGGGGAGCAGTGGCTCTGCTGGCCTGGAGAGGGATGAAGGGATGTGCTGAAAACCTCTCAAACGTGGCTCCCAAGCTTTTGGAAAGGATGGCCACACTCCCATCACACCCATGAGGATAAAGGAGGGTGCAGCAGAACAGGCAGCAGCCCTCAGGGGTTTAACTCACCCCAAATCACTTCTTCCTCCTGAAAAACAGACCCAGGAGGAGGAAATTCCTGGCTGTCAGGAATATATTGTGTAACCACCACAGGAGGAGAGGGGGTTTTGGGGTGTGGCAGAGCTGTGACAGCCTCAGGAGCCACAACCTGAGCTGGGCTTTTGTTCCCTGCACTTGTGATAATAAAGCACTTATCTTCTCTGGGATGTTGTAAAGCCAGAGCTGATCTGGATTGAACATGTCATTTGTATTCCCACGCTGGTTTTCAAGCAAATCTGTCAAATCAAACCCAAAAAAAGGAATGAAAAGAGGAGTGATTGCATAAGGAATAGCCTGGGCGGGCAGCTGTGGTCACTGATGGCTCTGGTGTCCTTGGAGAGGAGGCAGAAGTGACCCTCAGGATCAGGGGTGGGACAGGGAGCAGCACCCCAGACCAGCTGGAACCCCTCAGGGCCCCTGACAAGGGCTGAGCTTTTCCTCACCCTCCTTCTCCCTTTTTGCCCTGGCTTTTAGAGAACCTCCCCGCCTCAAGGAGAATTTTCCCATCCATCACATTTTGGCACTTTCTGAGCTCCCAGAAAAGGCGTCTGCAGGCAGAGCAGCACCGTGGGCCCTTCCTCAAACCCTCCCAGCACCAGAGGCCTTGGGGAGAGGGAACACAAATCTGCCATCTGTGGCACTTCAGCATTTCCCAGTCAAATTGCACCAGCCCTGTCACTCTGAATGAATATTAGAGCTCTTCCTCTCCCACCAAACTGGCCCTGGCATTCTGGAATAAAACACACACCCTGTGGCTGCAAAGGGTCACCCCGGGGGCTGGCAGCGACCCAGGGAGGTCCCCTCTGGAAGGAGGAGCTCAATTAATTAAAGTTTGATCGCAGTTCTGCAGCTGGGGATTTTAAATCAGCAGCTGGGCAGGAATTCGCCAGTGATGCTGGCTGGGAGGAGCAGGCAGGCAGCTGTGCCCTGCTGTGGGAGCAGAATCCAGGGAAAATCCACTGGATGGGCAAGGAAGAGCATGGGATCAGCTGGCAGCAAGCATTTGGGGTGGTTTTGCAGGTGTTTGGTGTGTTTGGAGTGGTTTTGCAGGTGTTTGGGGTGTGTGTGTGGTGTGTTTAGCATGGTTTTGCAGATGTTTGCAGGTATTTGGTGTGTTTGGGGTGGTTCTACAGGTGTTTGGTGTGTTTGTGGTGTATTTGGATGGTTTTGCAGGTGTTTGCAGGTGTTTGAGGTGGTTCTGCAGGTGTTTGGGGTGTGTTTGGGATGGTTCTGCAGGTGTTTGGGGTGTGTTAGTGGTGTTTGGTGTGTTTTTGCAGGTGTTTGGTGTGTTTGGGGTGGTTTTGCAGGTGTTTGGTGTGTGTTTGAGGTGGTTCTGCAGGTGTTTGGTGTATTTGTGGTGTATTTGGATGGTTTTCCAGGTGTTTGGGGTGGTTCTGCAGGTGTTTTCAGCTGTTCCCTGCACTCCCAGCTCAGCCCTCGCTGCTCCAGCAGCAGAGGAGGGTGAAGCTCTGCAAACCAGCAGGGCTCTGTGCCCAGATTCCAGCCACAACACTTGCTTTGGAAAACTCGATAAACCAGAGGGGAAAAAAACCCAAAAAAACCTGTCAGCCGTTTAATTACCAGCCCTCATCACTGCACCACCACAATTTCCTATCCCTGCTCCCCACACGGGCTCAGCACTGTCCCGGAGGGGAGCCAGGGCTGGCAGCCCCTGCCCCAGGCACGCACAAAGCCGGGATAAAGAGCTGGGAAATGTTCCAGCCCTCGGTGGAAAACCAGCTCGAGCAGATGGGAGCAAACCTGCGGCAGGGCAATCAGCGAAGGGTCAGCAGGAAATTTGTCCTGGGGGTGGTGGTGGCTAATGGACTGTGTGAGCAGCTGAAATGCTCGGTGAGAGCAGAGGCTGCTGCTGGAAAGGGGCCACCAATCTGCACAGCTCTTATGTGGCTTATTTCAATGAAAAATTTAAAAAAAATTACATTTATAAATGATAAATTTATAAATAATTTATATTTAAATGATAAATAAATTGTCAATGCTGGAATTGCTGTGGATTAAGGCAATCCATGGCACATGAAGTTCTTGGTGAAAGCAGAGGCCACCAATCTGCACAGCTCTTATGTACTTTATTTCAATGAGAAATAAATTTTATTTAAATTTATAAATGATAAATTTATAAATTATTTAAATTTAAATGATAAATAAAGTGTGAATGCTGGGATTGCTGTGGATTAAGGCAATCCACAGCAGATGAAATTCTTGGTGAAAGCATAAGCGGCCGCTGGAAAGGGGCCACCAATCTGCACAGCCCTTATGTGGTTTATTTCAATGAGAAATAAATTTTATTTAAATTTATAGATGATAAATTTATAAATTATTTAAATTTAAATTATAAATAAAGTGTGAATGCTGGGATTGCCGTGGATTAAGGCGCAATCCATGGCAGATGAAATTCTTGGTGAAAGCAGAGGCTGCTGCTGGAAAAGGGCACCAAAGCTGCACAGCTCTTATGTGGCTTATTTCAATGAGGAAAAAAATATTTAAATTTATAGATGATAAATTTATACATTATTTAAATTATAAATAAAGTGAGAATGCTGGGATTGCCATGGATTAAGGCAATCCACGGCAGATGAAATTCTTGGTGAAAGCAGAGGCTGCTGCTGGAAAAGGGCACCAAACTGCACAGCTCTTATGTGGCTTATTTCAATGAGAAATAAATTTTATTGAAATTTATAAATTATAAGTGTATCAAAAATTTAAATTTAAATGATAATTAAAGTGTGAATGCTGGGATTGCTGTGGATTGAGGCAGGATTTTTGTGGGTGCTCTGTCAGGTCAAGCACCCACTTGGAGCCTCACAGGAGTCCTCCAGCACTGCAGAAAGTCCTGATTTGGGCTGGATTTGGTTTCATGGATTCCTGGATTGGTTTGGCTTGGAAGGGACAGTAAATCTCACCTCCCTCCACCCCAGAGACTTTTCCCCAACCCAGATTGCTCCAAGCCCTGTCCAACCTGCCCAGCTGCAGCTGGAACTCCGTGGAACTGTGGTGGTCATTAATTGCCTCCTTCCCTAATGAAGGGAAAGGAGAACACTCCATGAGAACACACCCAAAAATGTCCTTGAACGAGGAACAAGAACTGCCTGGAAGTGGAAGGGAGAAAAAGTACAAACCCAAGGAGCTCAGAGCACTTCATCCCATAGCAACAAGCCCGTTCAACAGGAGGAGCATGTTCACAGCAGAGCCCTAAAAAAGGAGCTGTTAAAATAAACATTGGCATATCTCACACCTCCCTCTTCCCTGAAGGAGGCTCCCTGGAAACACATGTGGACAAACTCAGGAAGGGAAGGAAAATAGGGATGAAGGGGGAGATGAGAGGTATTCTAATTAAGTGCTGGAATTAATCTCTGTTGTCTTTCAGTATCTAATAAGTTTAATGATTTGGTGTCTCTGTTGTTCACTGATGAATCCAGAGTCTCTTACAGAGCATCTGGTCGTGTTATCCCTTTGTTTTTTTCTATCCTGAAACACTCCATGAGTTTCTGTGGAGCTTTTGCCCTACATTTCACATTTTAGGCAGGTGACAGAGGCCCCATAACCCCTCTGCGAGCACCCCTCAAGTTCCAGGGGGTTTTCCCTGCTTTATGTGTGTTGCTGCGCTATGTGGAGGGATAAAAAAATCCCATTTTTTCTTTTATGAACTGGAATAAAACTCCTGGAGCCTTTACAATCCTGTGCTGGCCCTGCTGAGGCTGTCCTAGGGTGGGTACTTTGAGCAGCAAAGGTCTCTGCGCTGGGAAATCCATTTAAATTCTGGGAAATCCATCTCCCCTCCCTCTGGGCATGCAGCCCCTCACAGGCACAGCTGGGGGGGTCACAGATGATTTTTGGAAATCCCAAAATGTCCTGCCTGCATGGAGGTATCTCACATGGGCTCCAGTGACACTCCAGAGTCAGGTTTGCACGTGCTGATCTCCCAGGAAAAGGCAGGATAATGGGATTTTGGAGTTAACATCCCACTTGCACTTCCATCCCTTCCTTTTTCCCCCTCCTTTTGTTTTATCTTCGGATCAGGGCAGGCTCAAACACCAACACAGCAGAGCAACTGGAAATGTGATCAGAGAGCAGGGCAGTGATGAGACAGTTCATCTTCCCTCCACACACAGCACTGAGGAAACCGCTGGGAAATAAAAAAAGCTCCAATAAATCAAATTGTTCCTGCTGTGGAAGCAAAACCAGCAGCAGGTGGAGGGGGAAGTTTGCTCTGACTCCCGTTCCTGGGATGTTGTGGGTTTTTCCATGCTCAGTCCCAGCAGCAGGGCTTGGGAACGTGGGAGACAGCCAGGCCTGGAAAGCCTCATTCCTACTGAATTCCCTCCTGTGCTGAAGTGTGGGCTGTCATCCACACCTTTAGAACATTCACACTTTTGGGATAATTCCCTTTCACCCTGGGAATGGGTTTAACTCTCTCGTGGGGCTGTTTCCAGCAGAATTCAGTGGGCAGCAAGAACAGCCAGGTTCTCCCTGCTCACCCACCATTCTTCATGGAAAACACGGGTGCTGAGAGAGTTCCCCCAAAACCCAGCTGCTTCTGGAGATGGGAGCAGGCTGGTTTGTCACCTGCACCCTGGGGAAGGTCCCCAGAGGGGTGTCCTGGAGGTGGCAGAGCCCTCCCTGTGATGTATTTTCTCCTTCAGCCAGGTCTTCAGAGCTCTCAGAGAGCCTATCACACCTGAGATAGCCCAGCTACCTCAAATGGAATAAAATCAGCAGGATGGCTTCTGAGGTAGTGCTGGAAACAGGAAAGTTGTAATAAAAGGCAAAATAACAAAGCTCTTTACAGAGAAAGCCTGAGCTAGGAGCAAGAGGTTCTTGCTCCTGCTAAAACACCCCACAAAAGCGATTATTTTCTTTGTTCTCTTCTTTTTCTAGTGAATTGCTCAGGTGGGATCTTTTGGCTTCTGTCCAGTGGGCAGCCCCAGGTTTGAGGTGAAGCCCCCAAGGTCCTATGAGGTGTCTTTTTACCAAATTGAGGAGAGAAACTTCTGGGATTTTTTTTCCTTTTTAAGGAGACAAAGGATAATTTGGTCACTCCATCAACAGGGAGCACATTCCTGCACCCCCTGCCCTCCAACCCTGCAGGACAGAGCTCCAGCCCCACGCTGCAGCTTGGACACTCCACCTCCTCTTGCATAATCACCAGGCTGAGGAAAAATAAAAAAGCACCTGATAAAACTTCCCACTCCCACGCCCAACCCACCCCAAAGGGCTCCTGGCCCTGGTGGAACAGAAGATTGTGAGACTGCCAGGAATAGGTGGCAATCAAATAATGAATGCTGCAGCCCACTCCCATCTGCCAGGGAAAAATCCTGCCCGAGGGAAGCCGGGAGGGATCCTGCTCCTGCATCCTCCCCGGGCACCTGCTCCATTCCCCACCTTACATCCCCAGCAGGGTGGGCAGAGCTTTTCCCGAGGCAGGAGGAATTGCTGGGTGCAGATGGGAGTGCTGGAATGCAGACATCTGGCTGCCACCGCCACGTGTTTGCTTCATAACGCGATGTTGGCAGTGCTGGGTGAAAACATTGAGGGAAAACAAAGCCAGACACTGGGAGGGGGGGAAAAAAACGTGTAAAACTTTGGAATTCAGTATTGTGCTGCTTCGAACATCATTGAGTGGGTTTGGAGTAGAAAACAGCAAAGACTGTTTCTGCTAGTAGAAAAAATCAGCAAAAATCAATGTATGAATCAGGGACCCTTTGCAGCAGCTGCACTGACACAGCTGTGGCTGCTCCAGCGGGTGTGGGACCACCCTCAGATCCTGTTTTAGGGCAGATCATCAGCTCTACGGACTCAAATGTCCCCAGGCTGGCTCTTGCCCAGGTCCTTTGGGTGGCTTTGCTGTGCCCTGGGTGGAGCTGGGCTGAGCAGGGTGGTGATGTCCCCACCAAAGCCTGGATTTGCAGGTGCTTGTGTGGGTTTGTTAAAGGGGGTTGGATACATGACTTCAGCTCTCCACCAGCCATGGTGGTGCAGTCAGCACCCCTGGGTGTGTTTAACAAAGCCTGGATGTGGCTCTGGGTTGAGTTGAGGCGTTGGGGCTGGGTTGGACTCGATGACCTTGAAGGTCTCTTCCAACCCAGTGATTCTGGGAATTCTGGGAATCTCAGAGCACACCTGGCTTGGACTGGAAGGTGAGAGCAATCCCATGGGATTTGGGATGGTGTGCAGGACTGGTATAACCACC
This sequence comes from Passer domesticus, assembly GCF_036417665.1. NCBI lineage: Eukaryota > Metazoa > Chordata > Aves > Passeriformes > Passeridae > Passer > Passer domesticus. The sequence goes on from NC_087491.1 coordinate 10,341,866, forward strand.
AGAGGCAGGAAAAGAACCAGTTAGTCCCAAAAATCCTTTCCCTCAGCTGCTTTTGTCTCCTGCACCTGACAAGCTGCAGCACCACAAGCTCCAGGTGATTTATGGTGGGTCCCCAGGAGAGAGGGAGAGGCAGGAGCAGCTCCACTTGTGAGTGAGCCCATCATTCCTGGGAATGTGAGCATTTCTAGGCATTTCTTTACCTCTTCAAGTGTTGCCCTTGCTTTTCAACTCTGTGGTTGTGTTATCAAAGCCATGTTGGGAAAACGCAGCGCTGGGTCAGGGCAAACACAGCCCCCTTGCCCTGCCAGGGCTTTTTAAAAGGCTGGGAATGTGAGTTTCTGAGGAGCTGGTCCTGAGCAGAGACCTTGCATGTGTACAGAGAGTGCTGATTCATCCGGCTGCCACTGGAGACAAAAGAACATCTAATTAAGTCACCCGTGTATAAATAAACGTACAAGGTACAAGCTCAGGAGCACACAACAGCCCTGGAAAATCTCAGAAATGCACAATGTGCTTTTCCTCTCTCTGACAGGGCTGGAGCTCACCTCTGGGACCATCCTTTTGTTTAGAAATATCAAAGAATGGGGGTTTTTTCCCGTATTATTTTTCTGTTGCAGTATTAGTTTTTTTTACATCAAAACTCAGTAATTTCCTCTTTCCCTGCAGTTCAGCTGAGTCTCAGGTACCAAGGCTTTGATAACCCTCCAAATACTCCAGGCAGGGCTCACTTCCAAGGGTGTGTGGGGTCTGCATCCTTTTTTTGGAAGAGGGGAAAAACAACGCCAAGATCAATAAAAACAGAGCAATTAACTGCTGCTCTAATTGCGGCACTGATGGCCAGGCTGATGTGCCCGCAGCTGCGGGACAGCACCGGCTCTTTGTGTTAATTAACCTCATTAAAGGCCCTTGCATTGGGCTCAGAAAGGGGTGAGACCCTGCACAGTCCAGAGGGGGAGTTGGGAATTATTATTACTATTATTATTATTATTATTATTATTATTATTATTATTATTATTTCCAGCAATCCCCTCTTCATGGGGTGGCTGTGGGGGCTCCCTCTGCTCCAGCCTCCCAGGATTTCCCAGCTGCTGGAGGTTGCCTGACATTTCCCCACCCTGAGCTGAGTTTTCCTGGCCTCTGGACGTGCACAGGCACCAACCCTTCCCCGTGGAAGTCTTGGCCATAAACCCGTTTATTGTTATTTTTACAGCCCTTTCCCTCCTCTCGCTGTTAGCGCACCGAGAGGTGCCTTTGTTGTGTTTTGAGGCAATTAGTTGTGATGGCATAACGAGGCTGATAAATTACCACCCTGGCCAGGAGCTTTGGGGGGTTTGTGAGGAAAGAAATCCCTCGGTGTTCTCCTTCTGAGGTTTTTTATGGTGCCTCGAGGGTGACAGCAGGAAAAATCACGGGAGGTGTCGCTGCCCAGAGCAGGGGGATGGGGATGAGATGATTTTTAAGGTCCTTTTCCAACCCAAACCAGTTTGGGATAATGGGAAGAATCCTTGCCCACCCTGGGCCCATCCTGGTGGCCCTGCCCAGGAGGAGGTGACTGTGCCTTGCTGGAGACAGTGAATTAAAGCAGGATGGCTTTTGCCAAGGACCTTTTGTTATTGAGGCAGCAAAGCACGAATCGTCTCCAGGAGTTTGGCTGATTAAAAGTGAGAAGATCTGAAAGCTCTTGCAAGTGAGTAATAATAATAATAATAATAATAATAATAATAATAACAACAACAACAATAATAATCACCTCTCCCTCAGGCTGCTCCATATGGTGGGCTGGGAGATTATAATTAAATCCATAATCTGTGCACCCCCTGCTGCTTTTTGGGGGTGATGCTGCTCCAGCCCACGTCCCACGCTGGCTCTGCAGGAACTGTCACAGTCCCAGGCTCAGAGGCAGCTGCCTAATTGCACCAGCAATGTTTTTTCAATTTTTCCTACATTTCCTCCAACTGATAAGGTCAAGCCCACCTTGAGGACAGCTGCTCTGCTGTCTTTTCCTCTTTGGGATCCACGGAGGATGCAGCTGCTCTGACCTTTTACATAAACCTCGTTAAAGGTGACCAAGACATGCACAAAATGTATCTCCCAGAGCAGTTTGAAGGGAGTGCTCTGGGTGTATTTTATTTGTTGTGCCAGGTGTCCCAAAGGATCCCTCACGGGGGGCAGGGCTCTGGCTGCTTCCAATGGAAAATGAAAGTAAGGATAGGCAACCTGCAGGAAGAACATCCCTGCTAAAACTGGAATTTTATGGCTTGAAAAGGAAAGGCAGAAACAGCAACCAGCCTACTCTGGGCTCTTCAGCTAGGCTGGTTTTTTCTCCAATTTTTCTTTTTTTTTTTTCAAGTTGGGATTAACTCTGCTGAAGGAATGAAAAATTAGGCTGGATTTTCCAACGTGTCCTTGCAAGGCCATTGCTGTCACCTGGTGGAGACTTCCAAGGGCTTGGCCATGGTCCAGGTGTGAGGCTGGGAGCTCCAAAATGCCCCTGGGAGGTCCTGGCTCAGCAAACCAAGGCCACCAACACCACGAGCTCAGGGCCTGTTCTGCAAGGGAGGAACCAGAGTTGGGACCTGGTGACTGCAGAGAGCTACACTGACCCATTTTCCTCTGGCTGATGGATACAGGCACTGGGAAAAGCTCCATAGCAACTGGATGTGCACAGTTTAATTATGAAATCCCCACGGTGCTCCCTTGTAAAGATAAATGGATCCGGGATATTTTCCCCCCTCGCAGCCATTAGGAAAGGTCTATATTTAGAAGGTCCTGTCCCACTTTGCCTTGTGCCAAACAGCAGCACAGCCTGGGGAAGGGCAGGGATGGGATGAGCACGTCCAGGACAGCACATGGAACATCCTTCCAGGAAGCTTTGGGAGCCTGAGGAACCTGCTGGTTATCCCATGGCATTTTGGGTGGTTTTTCCCTCCCAAAAGCAGTGCCAGGCACTCCTGATGGTGGCGGTGGCATTTCACACCCTCTTGAACTGTGCAAGTAACACCCAACAGCCCCGTGCCAGGTGTTACCCCCAAAAGGAGGGACAGATCCAGCAGTGCTGTTGGATCAGTGAGTGTCAGAAACACAAGGCAGCAGCAGCAGAACTGTGTTAGTGAGAATATTTTGGGTTCTTTCCTGGTTGTCTTTTCTTTAAGCTCTCCACAGCAGCTCAGGTCAGCTCTTATTACCTTCAGCTGTCCCTCCTGTCCCCTGGCACAGAGCATTGAGACACAGACAGTGAGAACTTTGAGATGGCACGATAAATAAAATAGATGCTGTTATTGCAGCCCTCTCCTGTTTGCTGCTGCCATGGTTTCTCTTCTCTTGTCTGACTTATTGCTGATGTCTCCTGTCAGCCCAGCTTGCCTCTCTTGGTGATGTGATTTATGGGCCGGGGAGGCAGAGCAGAAACACGGCAAAATTGCAAATGAGGGTGCTGGGAGGAGCACGGGGGGAAAGACAGGGAGCGATTGTGATGAGGATGTGCGAACGGGTCCTCGTCCCACAGCTCTGTGACAGGGGCTGGGCTTGGGGACAGCGTGCTCAGACAACCGAGCAGCCTCGCTCCAGGGCTCCAGCTCAGCACCTCCGGGCTGGGAGAAGCAAAACCTGGAGCAGGGACACCATCCCTGCCACTCCCCAAGGTGAGCTCCCCATTCCATCAGGGGCTGGCACCTTGTCTGAGAGGTGCAGGCAGCAGCCAGCCCTGCCCAGATCCCAAATCCATCCCGTTCCTTCTGCCTCCAGGAGTTTGTCCTCTCTCATCCCTGTTCCTCTGCAGCCAAGGTGGTTTGGATGTGGGCAGGACACGCAGGGGAGAGAAGGCAGAGCTTTGGGAAGCTGTCCTTGCTGGCGGCCCTGCAGCACGGCAGGATGATGCTATTTTCATTCCCCGTGATAATTGAAAGCTGTTCTGCTCGGTCCTGCAGCCTCCTCAGGCTCCAGGCACCTCTCACACGTCCTTCCTGCTGCCAGCCCAAAAGCTGGGAGGGATGTGGAAGTGCCCTGCAAACAATCCCTGATTTTGGGTGGATTTCATTGCAGGAGCAGGGCTGGGGACAGGGACTCATGTGGGTCCCCTGTGTCACCCTGCAGAGCACTCCCAGGAGTGTGAGTGAGTAACTGTGCCGGGAAGGGGAGAGAAAGCCCAAAACATTCCCTGTAATCCTCCCCAAAACTCAGGGAGAAGATGAGAAACGAGGATTTGCGTTAGAAATGAAAATTAAACCAGTGCCTGGTTTCATTCCCTTGCACTGAGCAGCACAGGAATTCCAGAGGCTGCTCCGAGGCAGATGCTGCTGCTTTAATCTGGTTTTTTGGCCAGTTACACACACATGTACCAGTCCTGCTTGGATTACACTTTTCAAGGATTACAGCTCAAATCCAGCAGGGCTTTTAATGCCTGGAATGGGGCAGAGCAGCTGACATTAATATATTCCAGGAGTGCAAACCCAGGCAGCACTGGGATCATCATTAGAGAGTCTGATAGAGGATTATAATACAGCTTGGAGAAATCAGCCACACTGCTGCATCTCCAGCTGGGGATTTTTTTTTTCCCTGGGCCATGGCACCTGCTCGTTGAGCAGTTCTAAGTTCTGGATAATTATTCCAGGCAAAATCTGATGAGTGGAGCCACTCTGGAATGCTAATGGACACTGCTGAGCCTGCCCAGGGGCTCAGAGTGCTCTGCCACGCAGGGAATCCCAATGAGTGCCCTTGGGAGCCACCTGAGAGGGAGCCAGTGCAAACTTCAGCTCGGGAGACTCTGCAAATGCACAAATCAACAGCAATTTCCAGGAGATGGCAAGGGGAACCAGGGAATTCTGCTGCTTTGTGTTGTGTTTGTGCCTCTGGTCAGTTTGACATCCAGCTGAAGAGACAAAGGTGCTGTATAGGTATATTTATACAAATTACATCTAAAGATTTGGTCATTTGGGGTGCCCTAGGAATCCTAAAATGCCCAGGGGATCCATCCCTAGGAATTACTGTATTTTCCCAATCTTTTTCCTCTTTCCCAAGATAAGGGACAATTGTTGCAGGAGATTGAGTTTTGGGGGTGACTGAATTACCATTTATCAGCATCCACAATGCAGAATCTTAAACAGTTAAGATCAAAATACATGAAGAAAAAAAAACCCAAAACTCCCAATTCCTTTCTTTTCCAGTCCTCTCAGGAAATTCTGGGTGATGCAGCGATTCCCCAGCTCCTGGATCAAAACATCTGTTTGCCATAATACAAATCTGACAAAGCAGAGCAGGTAATTGCTCCTGTCAGCTGAGCAGGGGAGGAAATCTGTAGGAAAATCAGCGTTTCCTTGAGCAGGGAATGCCAGCTGGAAGGGAAGCTGCTCTGCAATGCCATGAGCAAGGAGGTGCCCCCAGAACCAGGACATTTGGGGTTTCATTCCATTTTTCCTGCCTTGGGAAGGGTTAAATCTCTGCTGCTGAGGTTTGTTCCTCATCCCATGTGGAGAGGGTGCTAATTGAACTGAAAGGCCCAGGGATTAGCAGGAAAACTGGTGAAAATGAATCAGAAATGAGGAAAGGGATAATTGGCTTCCATGTGCCCAAAGCCATGAATTCCCCCGGGTGAGGAGCACCTTCCTTGTGCTGGGGGTTTGGTCAGGGACCTGCAGCTGGGCCTGGGACCAAATTTGGGACAGTGTGTTGGACAGAGGAATCCTTGGGTGAGTACATCCCTCCACAACTTCCTTGGAGCAGCTCCAGCACTGTGGAAACACAAGGAGTCCTGGCTGGAGGGATCCTCAGCATTCCCTCTGCAGAGCCTGGGTTTGGAGGCTGTTCCAGGGAATAAACTGGACATCCCTGAGGTCCACCCATCCTTCTCTCTGCTTTGGGTCGCTGGTGACAAGGGAGAGTGAATGTCACCTCCAGTCTGGGTGTGCCTGAGTCAGCGGTGTGGGTGGAGGAGGGACACACCAGTGGTGACAGCAGCAGCAAGGAAGGGTCAGGCTCCTGTTAAAATCAGGCTGGGGAGGATTTTGAGGTGGATCAAGGCCAGTTCAGTGACGCTGTGTAACTCCTGTGTTTGCTTGAGCATCTCCTCTGAAGAACAATTGTTGAGTATTCAGTCGGGTTTGGAGCAGGCTGTCCAGGGAAGTGCTGGAATCACCATCCTTGGAAGGGCTCAGAAATCACTTGGATGTGGTTTGGTGGTTGGACTCGATGATCTTGGAGGTTTCTTCCAGCCTAAGTGATGCTGGATTCCACATCTGCACTGCCAGGGCTGTGACAGCCCAGCTTCCCTTGGCTAAACTGAGCCTGGATATTAAAGCTGTTTTTAATTTCCGTGTGGTTAATTATAAATATTTTACCTCTTGCTCAGGACAGAGGATCAGGCCGGAGCTGTAATGATGTGTAATCTCTGAGGCTGCTGGTTTTCCAGGGGCTCTCTAGGACACTGGAAACCCTTTGGAGTGAGGCTGGCAGCCAGGTCCAGATCCTCCCTGGAGCACTCCTTCCCTTGCTGGCCTGAGGGATGCACAAGGGTTTGTGGCATGAGGATGTCTGGCAGAGCTTCAGCAGCTCTGTGGCTGTGGCCAGGCACTGGCAGGGATGAGCTGAGCTCAGCTGAGCCCTCTGAGAGCAGAATCCTTTTATCCCATCTCTGTTTGAAGGTAGAGAGAGCCGAGGATGGCTCTGCTGCTGCACAGAGAGGTGAGTTCAGCTGAGGACTCTGGCTTGAGTCATCTTGGCCAAAAACCACTCTGGGTAAACTTTCCATTCCAGTAGATTGAGGAAAGCAGAAATGAAGCTGCTTTGGGGATTTGGGGGGATGGCAGAGGCTGATAAAACATTGAAGAGCCAGGCCATCTGTAACTGCTGCATGGGCTGGGGAGCACAAACACCAACTGGGCACAGCAGGAGGGGCTGCTGGCTTGGCCTGCTGGACACAATCCTCCAGGAAAAGTGGCCAGGGTGACAGATGGCACCGTTTGCTAGGAAATCCATCCCTTTTTCTCCCATTTTTTTGGCACTCTCACAGTCAATAATGTGCAGAGGAGAGGTGGGAAGGCCCAGCACTGGCTGTGGACCTGGGGCAGAGCTCTGCTGTATCCCTGTAACTCCATTTAAATAGATTGCTGTTACACACACTCTTAATTAAAGGAAAGTGAAGGAAACTGTTTCCCCGCGGATTTGGTGTTGATGTGGGACAAAGGAAGGAGTTGTAATGAGATTTCCATCTTGGGAGGTGCAACCCTGCCTTCAAGGGCTGCGATGAGTAATTGATGTCTCCTTGCTCAGTCCTTTCCCGGGGGGCACAGGACACTGGGAATGCTCTTGGGTCCATCTAGTGGAATAATTAGTCCCAAGCAACGTGAGAAGCCACCTACAAATTAAGTCCTTAATTGCCATTTCAGTCTGGAGACAAGATGATTCCTCCCATTTTTGCCAAAGAAGGAACTCGGGTTGGGTGTAACACAAGAAAAGGCGAGGAAATTTCAATTTTCAAGTGCGGAGTGCAGAATCCTTGGGAGAATTTGGCTCCTTGTTCCTGCTGGGCTCCAGTGGGGAGTGGAAAGAGCAGCACAAAGGGATCTCTCAGGTTGTTTTGCTTGAGGTGGCCCGTGGCTACCTGGATCCTCCTGCAGAAGGGATCATAAATAGGCTGCTCTGATGTGTAAAAATGTTAAATGGGTAAAAAAGGAGGAAAAACAACAAACAATTACAGCTCGGAGCTCCTAAAGGCAGATCTGAGTGGCAGAAGTGATGCCCCAGGGAGGTAAAGAGGTTGGACAAGAATTCCTCCGGTCCTCAGAGGAATTCTCTGGCTTTGCTGCAATGTGGGATGGAGGGAAGGTCAGCAGGGACACGGGAACTGGGTAAAGAAACTTCCCTCGGGGTTGGAATCTCTGCACGACCAACAGGGCAAAATATTTCATGTTTCAAGTGTGATTTAAAAGAAATGTTGAGTTTTAAGATGATTCCTTTTGACATAGAAAGAAAAATGCTTCTCCCGGAGTCCTGCTTGGTTGTGCACATGGGGATTTTGGAAATCCTGGAGAGCCCCAATGTCCCAGGTGGGTGAGAGATTGTCCTGCCCTGGTCTTTCCTGGCAGCATCCCTTCCAGCTTGGAGGCAAGGACAGACGAGAAGGAGCTCAGGAGAAATTCCAATCCTAAATTTCCAGGTCACATTTTCATCTTCCTCCGCTGTTGTCACCCTGTTTGCACCTTGCCAAATAAGAGCTTTGCCTTCTGCTTCGCTGGGACTCCCGCAGAGCCTTGCTCAGCTTAAAGTTAGTCTGGGTCTAGAAAAAAAAAACCTGAAGTGATCTTGGACTCTCCCTGAGAAATTTGGTTCAATGCCACGGCATGAGCAGGCAGCCTGCAGGGTTTGGGAGCTCCCAGGTGAGACTTTGCCTTGGTGACCTTCTGGGACCTTCCATCCTGCCAAAATCTGGGATTGAAGGATTCCAGAGCTCCAAACCTCGCTGTTCCCTCTGCCTCCCCTCCAGGCAGCTCTAGGAACACATCAAATGTCTGATAAATAATGAGCTTTTTTTGTTCTTCTCCCCAAATATTTTTTCTGCCAAGCCTGCCACAGGAGAAGCAGGGGGGAAAATTCCGGGTGTTCGCCTCTGGAATGATGCGTTTTTGCATTTTCTTTTCCCTGTGTTTCCCAAACATCTTTCAGACTTTCTTTAACCTTTTCAAACTCCTCACAAGCAGGGCTCGCTGTGTTATTTCCACACTGAGTTGGCATTTTCACAGGAAAATAGCCTTCCCATAAAAATTGGGGATTTTCAGCAGTAACCATGGATTTATTGAAGAAAAGAATGGATTTTTCCATTGGGGGAATGGGAATATTGGCTCCCCAGCCAGGTGGGCACCTTGAAGCTGTAAACTGCCTCCCTCCAAAGAGATTTAATTATTCTGGAATGGTTTTTTGTTGGCTTTTTTTTTTTCTCTAAAATATTCCACCTTTTTATTTCCACCTTTTTATTTTCTCTTCCAATTTCAAGCCAACAAATACAAGATAAATCAACTCCCAATTATTTCCCCCCAACTGCTTCCCCCAGGGCTGTGCTGTGATTATGTGGAGATAAATAAATTTGGTTAAACCATGGTAAAATGTCCTGAGCTGCCTTTTATTATCAGGAAGTTTTGTTGGCAACTGGATCATTTGCTGACTTTTTTTTACATGATCTTAGTCCCTTGCATCTATTCATGAGATTATTCCAAATGTTATATCGGTGCATTTAAATTAAGCATGAAAGTGTTTTAGGGCTTTTTGCAATGATTGCTTATTTATTTTATTATCAATAATAAATTTCAACCCAAAGCTTGAAGCTTCCACTTCCAAGGGCAGTAAAAAGGCAGAGGAGAAGCAGCTGGTGGCACATAAAGAGCAGCTCTTCTGAAACAGGGCTGGGGTCGTGGGGAGGCTGCAAAGGAACTGAGCTGGGATTTCTGGGTTCTTCTCCCAAATTCTTTCTCTTTTCAAGGGAAATTTGTCTTCTCTGGGCTCCAGAGAAGGAAAGGAATGAAGCTGCTTGATATTGGGCTGAGCTTGCTGTGCTGTGAGGGGAAGTACTTTTGGTAGGGCTGGTTGGAAACGTGGCTCTGTTGTTATTTTTCATGACAAAATTTTGATTTTTGTAGAATTGCTGGAGGGTTTGGGTTGGAAGGGACCTCAAAGCCCATCCCAAGCCCTGCAATGGCAGGGACAGTGTCCACTGTCCCAGGCTGATCCAAGCCCCATCCAGCCTGGCCTTGGACACTCCCAGGGATCCAGGGGCAGCCACAGCTGCTCTGGGCACCCTGTGCCAGTGCAGAGAGTAAATTTCAGCCACATCTCTATTTCTCCTGGTATTTGTCTCATTTTTAATTCATTACATTTATGTCAGAGTATTGGTTTTGGATTCATTTTCATCCAGGCTTTTTGGAATGGGGAGAGGGACAAACCACCCCTTCCCCTTCAGCTCTGCTGGTTTAGGAATGTGAAATTTCCCTTCCCCAGGTAAAGCAACATCCTCCCAGGGCTGCTGCCCTGAGAATCAAACAGCACAGCTGGAGCAGGCCTGCAGCTCATCCTGGGCTGCCCAACTCCCTCCACACTCATCAGTGAGCTGTCTAATTGGGAAATTGATTAATTGACCGGCGAGATAATGGCCTCTCCTCCTGCATGGCTTCATTAGACTCTGCTCCTGCCATGGAGATTCCAGCACAGGAACCTTGGAGCTGCCCTGGCTTCAAAGGAAAAGGATTTCTATAGGATTTCTGTGGGGTTTATAGGATTGGATGAAGATAATTTGCAGCCCCATCCCTGGCAGCATCCAAGGGCAGGTTGGATGGGAATTGCAGCAGCCTGGGACAGTGGGAGGTGTCCCCATGGCAGGGGGTGGAGCTGGGTGATTTTTAAGCTCCCTTCGAATCCAAAGCTGTTTGTGATTCCAGGATTTTCCTGCACAAGGTGGAATGAATGAAAAGAGAGGGAAAAAAAAAAAATCAATGCACAGAACACACTCGGATGTGGCTGGTGTGGGATTTTCCCCCCACAGGAGCCAAGGCCAATCCTCCTGCCAGGTGTTTTATTCCAGCAGAACAATGTTGACACAAACCTGATTTCCCTGGAATATTCTGCCCCTTTAGGTCTTCCCTTCCCGGATCTGGCTTTTCCTGCATCCCCAGCTCCAGCAGGATGTGTAATGAAACCCCTAATGGGTTATGACAAGCAAAGGGCTCTGCAGCCTGCTACTTAATGCTCCTTTTCTTTGGGGTTTGTGCCTGAGAGATCCTCTGCTGGTTTGTTTTTCAATTACCAGGTACAGTTTTAGTGACAAAGACACTGTTTCCAGCATTTGGTAATAGAATCTTTATTATAATAATTATTTCAAATTAGAGGGTGAATGGAAATGCTGCTGACAGTGAGGGGTTATTAGTGCTGATTAAAGCCCCTGGCAGTGTGGGCAGGTATTAATAGACTGTTCCCTGCACATATTTCTCCCAGTCTCTCTCCTGGCTTTTATATTTTGGTTTTAGTAGTGCTGCTGTCCAGGGCATTTAACAGCAGTGTCAGGACCCAGCTGTGGTGTTATTCCAAAGCAGAAGGCATCAAACTGGGCAGTATTTTTTCCTGCAAGCTGCTGGGCTGTGCTGGTGCACTGGCACAGCCCCAGCAGGCACAGAAGCTCTGAGGATACTGAGGAGCAGGTGATGGATGTTTTGTGCTCTTGTGGAACCAGACTGGTCTGTACTGGAGCATTGCAGGGCTCAGTTGGGAGTTCTGTGGGATTTTTTGGTGAGGATTTCCTGAGATCCTGCAGAACCACCACAACCACTTTTCCCATGAGGTCACTTCCCCTCCCCTCACTCTTGTGTGATTCGAAAATGGAATCCCAGGATTGGCAGGTCTGAACACACTTTGGGAATGTAATTTGCTGGTTTGGTGGTGTTTTGGAGCAAACTCCTGGCTTTGTTTAGAATCATGGACTATTCTGAGCTGGAAGGGACCCACAAGGATCATCAAATCCAACTCCTGGCCCCACACAGGTCCCCCTAAAAATCATCCCCTGTGCCTGACAGCCTTGTCCAAGTGCTTCTTGAATTCTGGCAGCTTTTCCCTACCCTGAAGCCCATTTTAAGTTCTGTGTATCATGGCTTGATCTGATCTACTGCCACTTTTTCCTGGTGCCATCAGCGTTATTTTCCCAGGACAGGAAAAGAGGCTCCTTTATTTCACAGAGGAAAAGGCTTAACCCTGTCAGAGGAGGCAGCAGAGGGACAATTCTTTGGGGACAGCAGGAAATAAATAACACAGCCACTGCCAAAAGTGGCTCTGAATAAAGACCGGGGGGCTGAATCACCTTGGGGGCAGCGTAGGAGGAAGAGACAAAGCTGAAAAGTGCCTGCAGGGCTGAGGGATGGGGAGAGCAGGCAGGGAAGGACCAGGGAAAGGTGGATATGGGGTCAGCAGGGAGGGAGGGATCAGGGAAAGCTGGATATGGGGTGAGCAGAGAGAAAATGATCAGGGAAAGCTGGATATGGGGTCAGCAGGGAGGGAAAGGTCAGGGAAAGCTGGATATGGGGTCAGTAGGGAGGGAAGGATGAAGAAAAGCTGGATATGGGGTGAGCAGAGAGAAAATGATCAGGGAAAGCTGGATATGGGGTCAGCAGAGAGAAAAGTACCAGGGAAAGCTGGATGCAATTAAGCCAGTTTTTTGGTGCCCCACAGGACCCTGAATTTCTGCTCTGTGGTGTAGATTGGCAGGAGGACTCTCCAAACCGCAGCCAGCCTGGCCTTGGACACTTCCAGGGATGGGGCAGCCACGTGGGAGATGGAATTCTCTGTGCTGGAGCAAAGCTGCTCTGGTGCTCGTGGGCTGAGGGTGACTTTTCCCCGAGGTAGGATGGCTCCTGTTCCCAGTGTCAGGCTGATTTATGCTGCTGGAGACAAAGCTGGGCTGAATTCTCTCTGTATGAGAGGCACGTGAGCTTGCCTGTCCCAAGCTGGCTGCCAAACTCTTCATCTTGCAGGGCCTGTCCTCCTGCCATGCCCTCGGGGCTTTCCTAAATCTCCTTGGCTTGTCTAGTAGCTAAAATAAAAAAAATAATATTGAAAAAAAAGAGCAGAGCTGACAGCAGAGATCTTCCTGGAGGCTTCTGAAATCCAAATTAATGATGTCATCCGTGACAGTGCAGAGCCCTCCCTCCAACACCTGTGAAAAAGAAAAGGTAAAAGAAAAAGACTTAAAAATCAGGAGTTTGGGGTCTGTGATTGCACTCTCCACTGCTGTTAATTGGGATAATCCCCAACTACCTGTCACAAGAGAGCAATGCCTTGGGGTAAGGTGAAATCCTGCCTCTCACTCCAAGTGTAGGAGATGGATTTTATCAACAGCCACAGGGATGGAGACTCTCCTGTTTCATCTGTGCTGCATCTTGTCCTTCCCTGGGGTCGTCTTTGTGGTGAGGGCAGAGAGGAACCTGCAGGATGGAGGCTGGGCCACTTTAAAACTCAGGCCACAGGCCAATTAAAGAGCAGCTGGACTGGAACTCCAGGCCAAGTGGCACGTTGTTCATTTGTTCCACTGTTTCATAAGCAAAATGCCCTGCAAGGTTAATGAAAGTGCCAGGCAAGCTCAGCCAGGGAGAGGCCAGCTGACAAAAACAGGAGCTGACACTTCCCAACAAGCTCAAGAGTGAGAATTTGTTTAAATGTAATTAGTTGGTGGGGAAAAAGAAAAAAAAAAAGCAGAAGAATCCCTCTGGAGCCCAGGCCCTGTGAGTGTTTGCTGAGCCTTTAGATTGAACCAATACATCTTCCTGCACTCAGGGAAAAATCCCTCTCATCTCCTCGGAGAGGGGGATGAAGAGCTGGTGCTGCTGCTGGTGCCTCACCCAGAGGTCACACCAGTATGCACCAGTCCCTGAGGTGCCATTCCCAGCACCTGGGGCTGCCCAAGGGTCAGCAGGGCAGGCTGACATTCCTGGGGGAATTTCTGGTGTCATTTTCTTTGGCCCCAGGTATAAATACACAAACCATTGTCACCAAGCCCAGCCCCGTGGAGACCTGCAGCTCTGCAGGCAAATCTTGCTCCAGCCTTGCTCCATGGGGACTTTGGTTTGTGATTCCCAGTGAATTTTCCAGCCAAATCTTTCTTTTCCCCTTTTTTAACCTCCTCTACTGATCTCCCAGCCAACCCTCAGAGGGACTGGAGCCATCCTCTCCCTTCCTTTACCTCTTGTTTGCTTGTGTTTTGTTCATCCTTCCATTTTGCACTGTGAAATCCCCACATCTTTTTCTGGCCACCGCAGTGGTGTCATTATTGTCACCACACTGACAGGTTTTTGGGGTCCCTGGCTGGTCTCAGCCTGGCTCCAAGCCCTGAAGCTGCTCTGACCCAGGGCTTGTGACCTCTCCATCCCTTCCTGTGCCCCTCCAAGTGAAGGGTGCTCCTCAATGCTTCTTTTCCCACCTTTCTGAGAGTGCCAGGGAAAAGGCCCTGGGACTGCTGAGTGCCCAGGGGATGTGTGTGACAGTCACACAAACAAATGGCCTTGTCAGAGCAGGTGACAAGCACGGGAGCAGGTGGCACCATCGTTCCTCTCATTACTTTGTTGTCTTCAGGAGGGAGGAGAGCAAAGGCTTCAGGGGCAGAGCCAGCACTGCTCAGGAGGTGTGGGGCTCTCCCTGGCACCTCAGCACGCTGGAATTTGGGAAAAAGGCATCTCAGAACTCAGAGGGATGAGGTGATGTGGGGCTTTAGCTGGTGTCCCCTTGGATGTGAATGGCTGGGAGAACAAAAATCCCTGAGGATGCTGTGAGCCCAGGAGGGTGGGGGTGTTAGGGGTGGCACCCCCAAAGACCCCAAGGAAAAGCCCAGTGGTTCCATCTGTCATGGATTTAGAAGGGCTGAGGGAAGCCCTGCACACCCCCCACAGCCCCCACAGCCCCTTCAGCATTGCTGTTAAACCAGCTTTGGTCAAATACTGAAATTTACCCTTCTCTCTCCTTCCCTCCCCCACCAAGCAAGGGCCTGAAAATTGCACGTTCTGACCAGAAATTAAAACAGAACTCTTGCTGAAGCCTTTCATCATTAAGTGTTCATCACTTTGGAGTGTCTCCTAAGGTCAAGAGCATTTTGCCAGAGCCATTCATCAGCCAAGCTTTTGGTGTATTCTGCAGGGCTGTCCCTCAGGAGCCAAGGTCAGGCAGAAATACCCCGCTGAGGTGACCTGCTCATTACTCTGGGAAACAGCTTTTTGTCAATGAATGGCCCTCAGTGAGCATTTAATTTGGATTTAATAAGGCATCTAATGTTTGTTTAAAAGGACACTGTACCTTCAAGGTGTTTGTCATAATTGGATGGAGGATATTTACCCACAGCGTTTATTAATAAACCCCTCAGAAGATGGAAATTGAAAGCAGCTCCTTTAATGTCTTTGCTACCCAGAGGGATGGTGCTTGAAATTAGAGGAATCCCAGCTCCCCAGGCTGCGTCCAGAACTGGGAATGCTGGAGCTGGACCTGGTCTGTGTCTGATTTGTGTCACCTTTGTGGGGAGATGGGGACACCCAGGGGGATGGGGACACAGGAGATTGGGACACCTCTATGGGCACCCACATCCACGGGCTGGGAATGAACCACCCTCAGCCTAAGCCTGCAGGATCTGCCCTGCAAGGGGAAAAAAGGGAAAGCCCCGGGTTTATTTTTGGTGTCTCTCCTTCCACACCTCTTTCCAGGCATCTGTGCCGCCGAGCTGAGGCGCCTCTGCCCCCGTGCCAGGGCTGCTGGTGGCACCACGAAGGATCCCAGGGAGCTCTGTGCCAGGGAATGTCAAAGCCTCGTTGTCTTTTGATCTCCCTTGGGATGTGGAAAGCTTTAGGACTTGAGAAAATGGGGGGGAAAAGGAAAATAATGCTTTAATGCGCTGCCTCAGCCAGCTCCCCGTGGGGTTTGTACTCCAAAGGAGCAGGGTGGGGTCAGGGCTGCAGTTAAATAGGGACAAGGTTGTCACTTAAATAGGGACAGGGTTGTCCATGTGTGCTGCAGGCTGCAAAACTCGGGAATATCCATTTGGGAATGGCACAGCTTGCTGAGGAACCAGCCCTGCACCTCTCCCACACCTCAGCAAGGGGAAAAAAAAGATCCATCTCCCAAATTAGGGCTAATTTCCACCAAGACCTCACCAACCTGGGGTGCTCATGGTGGCAGAGCAACAAAACGTCCCATCCTTCTCCAATAATTCACTTGATTTTATCCACTGCTAAGTGAATAACTGCTCATGTGCCACCAACACAAAAAAAAAAGAAAAAAAAAAAGAAAAAAGAAAAAAGAGCTGATTTTTAACTCCAAAATGACATTGCCAAATCCCAGAGATTCATTCCGAGGATCATTAGGAAGAGTCTTAAAACAAGCCAGACTAATTTCAGGCTGTGTTGTTTGGGAAGCCCTGACAGAGAGATGGATGCTGTGGGAAACCATTAGGAATGGCAATTCATTTTTAATCCCATTACCTTGCCACACATCAGTTTTTAAATCAAGGGCTGCACCTTTCCAGATAATTCCTGCTGTTATTAGGTGCTGCTCAAGGGGGGGAGAATAGGTAGAATTAATTCTAAATATGTGCTATAATGTTAGATTGATTCCTTTATTAGCACCTTTTATAGTCAATTCTCTCCGTGGAAGGGCTCTGTCATATCTCCAGAAGACAAAAAAAGATGGCCAGGATGGTTTTAAATGAAGCCAATAAAGGGAGGAATTGGTGGATGTGGGGTATTTAACAGCAAATCGTTATGGATGGGCCACCAAACTGGGGAAGCAGGGACTGAATTAAGGCTCCTGAGATCTGACATCTTATTTGCAAGATAAAAAGCAGGCCCGGCTTGGGGACTGATGAATAATTTGGAGGTTTTAGCTGCGTTTCTAATGGTCCCTTCAGTCTGGGCTGCTTTGTTCTAAGGTGATGAATCACCCCGGGTTTTGTTGTGTCCTCCCAGCACAGCCACTGTCCCCAATTTTAACCTTTCTCCTCCACCCTGTTCCAGCAAAGCACGACCAAAATTATCTCTCAGATCAGCTTGTATCCATCCCAAATCCCAAGGGCCACGGAAGCAGCTACAATTTATTAGCAGCATCAGTGTATTTTACTGCTCATCTAAGAATATCATTAATATTCTTTCATCACCTTCTCCACAGCTTTAAAACCTCCTTCATAACATTGAGCTCACGCCTGCCGAGCAGTGAGTGAAATTTCAATTTTTTTATCGCTCAGAAAATCCCTGTGTTTTCACATTTTGCCATTGTGTCATAACATCTCAGAGGATGGGATGTAAAAATACCCCAAAACCAGATTTCAGGCGCCCTGGAACATTTCATTTGTGATTTTCCCCACTTGTGCATTTTCTTACACGAAAGGTGAAATGATTTGGAGCTGGTTGATTAAATTACCCCACTGTCACCGGATTCTGAGTCACTTCAAGATTGGTTTAATATTGAAAAATAATATTTCCCTCCATCAGCACCTTCCTGCTGAGGGTGATGCCCAGGACCTCAAGGTTTTCATCATCCCTGTGCCTGGCTTAAAACCCTCTTCTCCCTTTTTTTTTAGAGTAGGAAAATGACAATTTCCATAGGAATATTGTTCCATGCCATGGATGCTGATTTGTAGGGATTTATTCCTGCAATGAGAGCTCCTGAGCAGGGCCCCACTGAGCTGCAGCACACAGGAGGGAGGGATGCAGGGATGCAGAGATGCAGGGCAGGCAGCTCATGGCCAGGAATTTCACCTTCCTCATCTCCTTTCTCCTATTCCAGTGCACTTGGAACCAGCTTTCCTAATTGTTTTGCCCCTTGGTTTGGGCTCAAAGGTTTTTTTAGGTGAAGATCTTTCCCCATCCTGCAGGAATTGGGCTGCTGGTGGCTCTGGGATGTGTTTGGGGCTCAGGAATTCTGGCTCACAATCCATGGAGGAAACACAAGACCTCTCATCTTCCCCACAAGCATCTCAGGATCTCAGGAGCACCTCTGAGCTGTTCCTGATGACAAAATCCCCTCAGACACCCCCTGAGCTTCCCCAAACTCACCCAAATTCCCTTGGGGGAAGCATTGCCTGTGCTCCCTCATGTGCCATGGGGGATTTGGGGTGTTTGGGTGGGATTCCTAAAGGTGGAACCCGGAAAGGGGCAACTCTCCAAGGGCCAGAGCAGCTCTGCAATCCAGCAGAAATCCAGGGGGTTGGAATCTGTGTACTTGTCATGTAAATGTGTCCTCAGCAAGCTGCAACACAGATCCGGGCTTGAATTCCAGAGCACAGCAGGAAAGGGCATCCATCATCCTGAGTAATGGATTTCCTCTGGCTAATAGACCTGCTCCTGCATTTTCCAAGGGCAATGTCTTCACTGTCCCTCCTCTCCCTTCCTCGCTGGAGGCTCTCCAGGGATTGAGAGCTTCCCGTGGAGAGGGAGATGTGGTTGGGATGATCCAGAGTGCAGGAATTGCAGCAAAGCTCTGAGGGACAAGGGTGGGAGAAGAGTTTCCCTGTGTTCCTCGTGCCCTTCAGAGGCACAAGGGAATGGAGGAAGAGTTTCCCTGTGCTGCTCTGAGGGACAATGGGATGAGGGAAAAGTTTCTCTGTGTCCTTCTGAGAGACAAGGCAATGGGGGAAGAGTTTCCCTGTGTTCCTCATGTTTTTCTGAGGGACAAGAAAATGGGGGAAGAATTTCCCTGTGTCCTTCAGAGGGACTAAAGAATGGGGAAGAGTTTCCCCTGTGTTCCTTGTGTTTTTCTGAGGGATAAGGAAATGGGGAAGAGTTTTCCTGTGTTTCTCGTGTTTTTCTGAGGGACAAGAGAATGGAGGAAGAGTTTCCCTGTGGGGATCCCTGGATGTGGACAGGAAGAGCCACCTCAGCAGCGGGCAGGGAGGAGGGTTCCAGCAGGACCTCAGTGTGATTCTTGCAGTGGAAACATCGCTCTGTTAAAGCTGGGCACTTCCTCCTACCAAACTTGGGGTGGGAAAAAGCTTTGGCATCCTCCGAGGAGTGGGAATTGCCAGCAACTCCATCCCCTGGGCTGGAATGGGAGCTGCTGCCCGAGCAGAGCCTGAGGGAGGAGGCTCCATCACTGGCCCCGGCAGCAGGGATTTTGTGGATGATTTTGTGGATGATTTTGTAGATTATTTCATGGAGAAGCAGCGGTCAGGAATTCCGAGGCCTAGGCCGGCCTGGGCCGAGCGCTCTCCTTTCCACAGCTCATTCCCATTCCTGTGAAACCCAGGGATCATGGTGCTCCTGGGCTTTGCAGGACACACAGCAAATGATTTATTCCTGGGGAAGTGCTGCAGGTGCTCTGGGTTGAAGGGAACGTTGTAATTGCAAAGCAAAGCCATTAAGTGGCAAATTGGATGAAACCTTTCCCTAAATGAACTGTGTTTCAAAACATGGCCTTTGCAAAGGCTGTTCCTGCGTAAAACGAATTTACTTTTGAATGTTTCTTGCTTTAATCTCGGTTCTTAAAGAAGATTTACAGTCTCATCAAGTCCTGAGAGTCAATGTTAAATTATTGTAATTTATTCCACATTATGTTGCGTTAGTTTTTGCCACATATGGTATGTTACATTAATTTAGCTAATGTATGCTAATTTTGAGCTAAATTTAAGTCACAGTACCCAAATAGTGTGGAGATTGATGGCTTAGAAATTAATGTCATAATAGGAATAATTAATAGTAATAATATGGAGACTTTGGCATTGCTGCTTTGGAATCCTGAGCGTTCCAGCTGAGTTTATTGTGTCTTTGTAGCCTGACTCACTGACTACCCAAAGTGGGAAGAAAGAGACCTTGTCTCTCCTTTATGGGGCCATATATCAGCCCCATAAAACACAATCCCAATTCCTGATAGCCCCGTTGCAGCAGAAATTGTTGGTCCCTGTGGCAAAGGACCTCGGAGCTCAGTAATCTTTTATGCCTCTGAACTTCACAACAGCTGGACATTAAATTTCTGGGTTAATTCAACAAGTTTCTCCATTTCTCTCCATCCAGACTTTTTTTTTTCCCCCTAGGGAATATTTAATGGCAGGCAGGGCTGTGGCTCTCTCCATCCCCTGCTGGCACTCTCATGATGTCAGCATTGCTTTCCAGCCTGTTCCAGGGGTGATTTTCCATCTTCCCCATGCTGGCAGCTCCCAGGGGGCTGTGGAGGGGTAAAACACCCACCCAGGCCCCTTTTCCCCTCCTGCCTTTTTCTGGCACTCCTCACTCGCCAAATCAGGTGGGATTTTTCCCGGGAAGAGTTTAACTGGTCCATTGTGGTGCGAGAGGAGAGCAGCTCCTTCCCTGGAGCAGCAGCCTGGAGGCTCTTCAGAAAGCCCCAAACCACCCCAAACTGCATTTTCTGCTTGAAATTCCATTTGTGCAGACTCTTCCCATTAAACCTGCCCTCCATTTCCACAGTTATTAGCGTGCACATTAATTACAACAGGCTTTGATTAAAGGCAGGGACTGGAAAAGCAGATTAACATCCTCCTGATTTTAAGCTTCTACGTGAAACCGGCTCAGAAAAACCCCGTTGTTTTTGGGACAAATAAATCCTGCACCTTGCAATGGGCAGAGCCTGACCCATCCTGTAATCCCGTGTCTCTTGGCTGTGCTGAATTAATGGGACCTCTGGAGGATTCCCTCTGTTGCTCTAAGCCTTTTTGGTGTTATTATTTAAGAATATTTAATCTCAAGGACAACAAGGAAATATGAAATCGTCCTTTGTCCCACTTTGGTGGCTGAAATGCTGTTATGGCCAGGGAGGGAGGAGGGAGGCTGGGGCAGGGGATGGAAACAGCTGCTGAAAAGGGAAACTTCCAGCAGGGAGAGGAGCTGGAGAGGGCCCAGCCCCTGCTGTGTGCAGCACGGGGTGAGAAAATGGGGGAAAGGAGGGAATTGAGGGAGAAATTGGGGAATTGAGGCAGTTCAAGTGCATTCCCTGAACAAACCATGCTCTGAGCTGTGCCCTGGAGCTCTCTGGCCCATAAATCTGGTTGTGGCAGGGAGGAAGGTGCAGGAGATGCTCAGCCCTTCCTTTTCCCCAGGGATCTCCACCAGGAGCCAGCCCTGTCCCAGCCTGGGGGAGTTGTGGCTTTAGGACAAACCACACACTTGTTCTTTGATATTTATAGCTGCAGGGCAGCCTCTTGGCTGTTTCACAGGCATTTTTAGGCCCTGTGCAGGCTTTTTTGGGCATTTTTTAACCTCTCACTCCTCTGCACGATCCCAGTTGGCACCACCAGGATCTCCACGGGTTCCTCTGCCTGTCACTGCCGCATGGAAAACCCCCAGAGCAGCAAAATCCCTTCTCAGCCTCTCAGCAGGAGCCTGCTGAAGCCTCCAACACACATCCCTTTGTTTTTTCTGCAGAGGGGGGATGGCTTTTGTTCCAAATATGATATTTGCAAACTATTGGAATGCAGTTCCCTGGAACCCCAGGCTGATGTGAATAATAGGCTTTGAAAATTCTGTGCAGGCAACCCAAACGTGGGGAGAGGTGGGGGATGATGAAGGGAGCAATAAAACTTGGCCTGAGGCCCACGTCTCGGTGGCCCTGCAGGAACCTGCCTGGTGACAATGACAGAGGTTTTGTAAATGGATCTATTTGTTATTGGCAGGCACCAGCAGGAGCAGGGAAATCAGGCTCCCAGCAGCCACAGCCCTCTCTGTTCATGTGTGTGGACACGGAGCAGCTTTAGAGGGCAGGCCTCATCTGATCTGCCTTTTTGGGGACTAAAAATCACCCTGAATAGCCAGCGTGGCCCTGGTTTCTCCCTTTCCCAGCTGCTGGATCTGCACTGGGATGCTGGGATTTGCTCCTTGCCCTCAGACCCCCGTTATTGATGAGAGTGAACCCCACAGAGTCATTTTTTAGAAATTACACACCAGAAGAAAGGACTCTTTGAGCAACCGGGCTGGGAATAACTGGAATAAAATTCCCCAGCCTGTGGGGAGACAAAGACCCCTCTGGGTTTGCTTTTTGCTGCAGATTTAGGCAATGACAACACTCAAGCAAAGCCTCCTGCTTGCCCAGGCAGCAGGAGCCTGAAGGAAAAACCAGCTCCCACCTTGCCTTTATTCCTCCTCCTGGCAAAGCCTCTGATGGAAATGGATTTCAGCTCCTCCTGCCAGATGGTGAAGTGAGCCATGGGCTGCAGACAGAGCTTGCCTCCAGGCTGAATTGGAAATGCCTCAGTACATTTTATTTTTGTCCAGGACGCCTCCCAGGAGCTCGGCTCAGCCATCCCAGAGCAATCCCAGGGATGAGCAGGGAGCTCTTCCCGCAGAGATTTTCCATCAGTGGTGGCTTGGATTTCCTCAGATGGCTTGAATTCCCCCCAGATGATTTCTCCTTTGCTCTCACAGGCTCCTGATATAACATGACAGCTTTTCCCCTCTTCTGGGGAGCACAGGTTGAGCTCCAGCCCCTGGATTCCCACTCAGTGCTGTCACAAAAATCTTTAAATAATCCTTTATCCCTTTGGAATTATTTACAATCTCCTCATCTGTGCAGCCCTGCAGCTTCCCAAGGGAGGGCTGGGAATGGGTCAGAACCTGCCAAACCACTTCTCCAAATTCCTTCTCCTCCTACCTGGATGCCTTGGGAAGGGATTTTCACCCTCAGCAGAGGGAAAAGGAATTTATGGAAAGCAGTGCTCTGCTGTTCCCTCAGTTTTCCACATTTCCCTCTCTCCTGCAGGATATTTGCTCTGGAGCAGAGGTTCCTCCTGAGCTCAGGTGCTGCCATGAAGTCATGTCCCCACATTTATGACATCAGTGGTTGCTATGGAGGCAGTGTGGGAAAAAAAAATCCTCTTTTATTATTGTTTAAAGGGAATTATTCAGTGTGTCCCAGATCAAAAGCACCAGGATCTTGGGATGTGCCTCTGAGGAGCAGAGAAACTCAAACAGAGCCCAAAAATAGCAATATTTGGATAAGCTGGGTGGCAGACAGATTGTCCTGTGCTCATTTTCCTGTCTACATTATTCAGGGCCTTTTTTTGAAGCTGCAGGGAGCTAATTCAGGGGAGGAGAGGCTCCTTCCCAGGAGCTTTCCATGAGTTTGGCACGGAGCCACCTCTGCATGGCCCAGGCTGCCTCCAACCTTCACTTGCTCATTGCCAACACCCCTGGATTCAAGGAGAGTCATTTTTTGTCTGGGCCAGATGAGAAGTGGTCCCCAAATATTGCACCTGGGGTCTGAGAGTGCAGGGAACTCCAGGAAAACTCATCCCTGGAATGGTCAAGGTCACGTTGGACAATCTGGGATAGCAGAAGGTGTCCCTGAGCTGATCCTTAGTGTCCCTTCCAGCCCCAAGCTGCTGGAATTTGTGGCTCTCCATGGCCATGGATGGGCTCTGGTCCTCAGCGTTGCCTCCAATGCAGAAATGTTGCTGCTGGAAGCTGGAGCCCAGGCTGGCTTTGGCAGGTGCTGTTTAAAGCAAGGTTTGGCTGGGAACACCACTCCCAGCTCCCAGCCCTTCCCTCCCACCTCTCCCCCATGGAGCCAGTGGAATTTCCATGATTTCCCTGGAGTTCTCTACAAAATGTGCTGCTGCTGAGGGTAAATCCTCCACTCAGGGATGGGATGCCCAGCACCATCCACATCCATTGCTGGTGCACCATGGTGGTGTCCTGCTCCCAAACCTGCTGGGAATCAGATTTTCCAAATGGTTTTGATCCCATGGGAATACCACCTGCACTTCCCAAACCTCTCCTGGGGACAATCCCCGGGGCTGGGTTCCCTTCTCCCCCAAATCCTCACCTTCCCTCACTCCAAATTGTCACCCTGAGCCACCTCTGCAGGAAATTCCATCTGATATTCCCAGTCAGGATGGCAGAAGCCAATGGGATGGATATTCCACAGCTTCCCAACCTATTGATGCCATCTGAATTTTATATTTTATATCAAAAAAGACCCCCAAAAACATGGATTATTTCAGCAGCACAAAATCACTGTGGCTCAGCAGGGATTTTCTTTTTTCAAGTAATCAAATGGGTTTTTTTCATAAATGAAGGGCAATTTCTTACTAAAGTAAACCCTTTCCATTAGGAAAATATAAAGTGTGGAAGGGTGGGAGGGTTTGTGTGCGTGCCGGGGCTTTTTTTGAGGAGAAACGTTGGAATTACTACTCATCATCAAAAATAGAGAGCTGCTCGGAGGCTGTGGGTGAGAAAATTGCCAACTCTTATTGAATCCCTTATTTACTTGCAAAGTAAAGGAGAAGGTAAATAAGGAGCTCTGCAAAATATCTGCATCCCTGGCAATTTCCTTGTGGGCAATCACAGCCCCCACCCACGGGCTCTGCAGTAAATTGGAATCCCAGGCGTTGCCTTCCTCTCCTTCTGTACATCCATTACATTTTTTGGCTCAGCAATTTTGACTTCCACCCACTTTTGAGGCTGGGTGGAAAGAGTGAGGAGCAGGGAATGAAAAAAAAAAAAAAAAAAGAAATAAAGAAATAAAAAACCACTGCTGTGTTTTCAGCAGGACAAATTACAGCCGATGTTTTATTTCCAGCTGGAATGTTCAGTGATAAATAAATGTTTGTGCTGTTGTGTCTCCAATGAGTACCTGGCTGTTTTATCTCAAATTTCCCTGTGCAAGGCCTGTGGTTTTTCCCAAGTGAGATGGAAATCAAATCCTGACTTTCCTACTTAAAACCTCTTTATAAAGGGGTTTTTTTTTCCTGCTTAAAACCTTCCTCCTGTCCAAATCCATCAGCTTTTGGATGGTCCAGCTGTTTCCCTCCCTTCCAGAGCCCTGCCTCAGGTCTGGAGCATGATTTGAAGATGGGCAGGTGATGGAGCCTTGGCTGGACACCTCTGGCTCCAAACCCAGCTAACTAAGCCTTGTCTTCAGTGCTTTCACTCCAGGATCAGTTTTCTCCCATTTCTGTGTTTCTGGCTGCATCCTCAGCCCAGGTTGTTCCATCAGGCTCCCAAATCCAACACGTGAGCCAGACCTCCCTGGGTCTCATTTGCAGCTCTATTAGAGTTTGTCAGATTAAAGTTTGCTGAAAAAAAATTGATAGGCAGAAACTTTGAGGGATCAGAAGAAGTTTAAATTGAAATCCCATGTAAAACCGGTGCTAATCCTCCCCCACTGACAAATTTTAATTACCCAAAGATATTAAGGAAAAGCTGTGGTTTGTGCCTGCAGTCTTTAATTATGATTTGAAGCTTCCTTAAAGGGACAGCCCCAAAGGGAGCAGTTTAAATCAGCACTCTGGGATGGAAATCCCCTTCCTTTCCCATCCTCCTCCTCATCTTGTGCTTGGAATTGTCTTTAGTGGGATTCCCACTGGATCAGACCCCAAATGAAACCTCAAAACCCATCCAGGCAATTAAAACATCACCAAGACTGGGCCAGGTCCCACCTGGAGCACCCACATTTCATGGATCTGTTGGAGGGTTTGCACTGTTAAATTAATATAGTGCACTATTTCTCTGAGCTTGCACAGTAATTCTGTAATATATTAATAATATAATAAAAATATTATTATATTTTTTCTTGTGGGCTCCAAACCCATCATTTCCTTGATGTTTGCTCCCAAGTGACCCGAGCAGGGCCCTGCTGTCCCCTGCCAGTGCTCCTGGTGGGATGTGGCTGGTGCCACCCTGCTCTGGCACCTCTGGGTATTGCATAAGGCACCTCTGGGGCTGCAGAATGGCAATTTCATTTCCAGCCCCAGCAGCCTGGAACCAGAATTACACAATCTCAAGCCTCCAGGGGTTCTCCTCGCTTCCCATGAAGATTTTATGGCCCAAGTCAGAAATCACTCAGCTCTGTCCTTCCCCTGCTCCACTCCTGCTCAGCCCCAGGCTCTGCCCGAGCACAGGAGCTGTCAGAGCCATCCGTGGCCAGGGGAGGATGGCAGCACGTGGGACACCAGGGAGCTCTGCTGTTTCCAGGTCACCAGAGAGGGAAGTTAAGGAGCCCACAGACCTGGCAGAGTTGGTTTTTTTCCCCTTTGAAATTCAGTTTTTTCCCAGAGCTGTGCCCTGTGGAGCTGCTGGTCACAGAGCAGTGTCCACGCTCACCAAGGAGGTGGGAGGGAATTTCCCTGTGCCATTCCCTCCCCACCAGCAGTCCCTGTGCCAAAGGGGTGTTTCTGTCAAAATGTCCCTGGCCAGAAGGGCAGAGCTCAAAAGCCAAAATGCCCCCAGACAGAGCCCAGAGCCACATCCAGGATCATGTCCTGTGCCTCCTGACTCCCCATCCTGACCCTGCTTGGAGCTGCCTGAGAATCACTGGAAAGCTGCAGCTCCGATTCCAGAGATTTTGGAGATTGTCCAGCACATCCCTCCCTGGAGCCACCTCCCTGCTTTGTTTACTCGTGTGGAAGCCACAGGAGGGACTTTCAGGAGCCGTCCTGCCTTCAGAGGGCTCTCCAAGGAGCCGCTGGCTCCAGCTGGAGCGAGGCTGGTGACGGGGCTTTAGTCAGTGATTTACTGCAGCCTGAGCCCGGCAAAATTCCCACCAGTGCCTGTGGATGTGCCCCATCTCATTAATTTGATGGTGCTGGTGTTCGGAGGGAAGGGAGAGGAAAAGAAAAGTTGCCTTTTCCCAAACCATCACTGTGCTGCACGCACGAGCAGCCTGAGATGAAAGCGCTGCAGCTCACTCTGCAAGGGCTCTTAGCTTCCATCCTAATTGCTTAATTAAGCTGTCTTGATCCAGGTAATAATTGCAAACTTTCTATCTGAGGAGGGTTTGCTGAGTTAAGCAAGAACTGATTAAACATTTGGGGTTCTGAGGAGCTGCCTGCTCTGTGTTTCCTTCTGTTTTCTGGGACAAGCCTCTCAGGGCCAAAGTCTGGTTTTCTTTCACCCAAATTGGTGTGGGACCAGTGTTGGTGCTGGGGCTGCCCCAAAGTGCTCCTGGCACAGCCATTCCCTCACCTGGGAATGGGACAGCCCAGGAACAGCAAACCCAGCCAGCTCTGCATTTACCTGAAAGGAGTTTGGCACTTGAGCAGCAATAAAAATCGATTTTAAATGGTATTAAAATACCCAGAGAAGCAGCACGGTACAAATTTGTTCCCCTCACAAATGAACCAGGCTCCCTTCTGTTGCCAATGCTTTGTGTCAGAAAAGGGGAGAATTAAAAAAAAAATCCCAAATAAGACCTTGCAGGGTCGGGGATGTGGCAGCTTGGGCAATGCCCTGTGTCCCTCCATCCTTGCAGTTCTGGGTCATCCTAATGCAGGGTTAGATTGGATTTTGGGGGGAAATCCTTCCCTGGGAGGTGGGCAGGCCCTGGCACAGGTGCCCAGAGCAGCTGTGGGGATCCCTGGCAGTGCCCAAGGCCAGGCTGGATGGGGTTTGAGCACCCTGGGACAGTGGAAGGTGTCTCTGCCATGGCAGGGGTGGGATGTGGGATGAGTTTGAAGCCCCTTCCACCCCAAACCACTCCATGATCCCATGGGAGCAGCACGGGCCCCATCAGGTCCATCCAGCAGTGCCCCCCGGATTTTCCTGACCCTGTTTCCCCCCAGTTCCATTTGTTTCCACACTGGGATGAGGAGCTGCAATTTTTTCTCCTTTCACTCAGAGATTGGGATCAGCAGCCACCAGCTGAGATTGGTATTGTCATGGTCTGACTTTGCAGGAGCCTCCTGAATAAATTTGCCTTTATTAGACACACAGGCTGCCACTGCAGCCCCTCCATCCTCATTCCTCCAGGGAAATTCCTCCAGAACCCACCTCAAGTTGTGCTTTGGTGTTCAAGGTGCCTCCTGGCTCCTACTCCCATGAGGGAGAGCCAAGAGGGAACTTTCCAGCACCTTCCCTGGGTCTGTTTCCATCTCCTGCAGAACACAAACCAGATGAATTTCCTTTTCCCTGCAAATAAGGATGGATCCCAGTGATGACTGTGCTAGGTGAAAGAACAGATTTCCTCTCTTCGTGGAGGGCAAAAAGGGATATTTTTAATTCTCTCCACATTCTGAACGTTGAATTCCTCCCACTTTGGGGGGGAATGGCAGTGCTGGCCTGCATGGCAGCGTTTGTTGAGAGAGCAGAGCAAAGAGCCCCTCTCAGCTCCATCAGTACCCGGGAAAGGGACAATGACCAGCACAAAATTCCCTCCTGGGGAATTTGGTTACTTTCCTTTGTTTTCTGCATCTCCTGGTTGCACAAATCCGGTCGCTTTGGCTTTGTTTCAGCCCCTGGGGCAGCAGAAGAGCCAAGTGCCAGCAGCTTCCTTGTGTCTGCTGCTGTTTCCATCTCCTGCAGAACACAAACCAGATGAAGTTCCTTGTCCTTTCCTTTCCTTGTCCCTCCCATAGCAGGGAGCAGCCTCCAGCCCCTGGGGCTCTGCTTTTACCCCCTACATTCCCATCCTCCCCCTCCCTGAGCATCTCCCCCATCCCCATCCCACTGCCAGCCCCTTTTCATCAGGAAACTCTTCTTGTCATCGAAGCCACCACCACGAGGCCACGGGGGTCACACGGCCCCTTTTAGGATCTTCCCACAAAGTCCATTGAGAAGGATTTACACACAGCAGCGCCCTGCCATAAAACCCTACAGCCACCGATGATTTTCACCTGATTTACACCCAGCAGCGTTTTAGGGGAGTTCAAGTCCTGCACATTCCTGCTTTTCTCCTTTCCCAGCTCCGTGTGTGCTGCCCCAGAAACAAGCCCAGGATAACTCAGAGGAATCCCCTGGGATTCAGGAAGAGCCTTTTTTGCAGCAGCTGCTTCCCACTGCACCACCTTGAGAGCCTGGGGGCATCTCCAGCCCTTTCCCCTTGAGAGGAGCGGCCCCAAACCCATCACTGGCACTGCTGCTCCTGGGGAAAAAAGCCGGGCACAGCACCCCACCAGCTGCAGGGAGAAATTCCAGTCTCCTCACCCAGTTCCCAACGATTTTCTTCAGCTGAGAAGCCAAAAAGGAGCAGCATCTCTTCGCCAGTCGGGCGAGAAGTTCCCTTTAAAATCCAGCTGTCAGGGATAAAATGCAAATAGGTGCACGCAGGGCAGCAAAGAAGTGATCTGATGCCTTTGATTGTTCCTGCCTGAGCCTCGTAAATCATCGCTGCCTCAATCCTGTGCCCTGCTTGCTAATTCCTGCCATTACTGCTCCATTTATCCACGAGCACCGTTGGTTTGAATTCGAAATGTTGGTTTAATGTGGTGCTGATGAGATGGCAGGCATTTACAAAAAGTACAGCAGTAACCTGCTTTGGGGAGAATACAGATTTATTTTTTTCCTCCCCCCGCAAAACAGTAATAACACAAAAGGAAATAGCGTCTCTGGCAGCAGTTTCAAAGGCAATTGGAACAATTTTGCAAAGGATTTTCTGCCGTCTATAATCATGTACTTTATTCTTTTGATTTGCCCTCGCTCTGATGCTCGGGGTGCCTTGGGGGAACGCGGCCCTTCACCTGCTTTATGTGCAGAGATTGTCTCGCACGGGATTGGAATCACATTCAAATCCTTCCCACGCCTGCCTGCCTTCACTTCTGGGTTGGGATGGGGGTGGGAGGGATGCCCAGAGCGTGGGATGGACTTTGGGAACTCTGCCCCTCAGCTGTGGGGTCACTCCTGGTGTCCCTCGCCCATGAGTGTCACCTGTGTGAGCCTGGCCTCCACCAGTGCCACGAGGTGCCCTGGCATCCGAGAATTTACCTTTAAACTATGTGAATGAGGCTAAAAGAGCTCTGGGAAGGGACCGGAGTCACATCCCGGTGCCACATCACCTTTTTCCACCTCCCTCCCTGCCCCACGCCCCCCGGTGCTGATGGAGCATAAACTCCCTCGGAGCAGGAGCTGTCTGCAGGCTGATGGAAAAGCAAAAAAAGCCAAATATCAAACGGGCTGGAGGCAGCTGGGAGCGGCTGCTTTTGATTCCGCCGCAGAGCAGGGATGAGTTCATCCCCCCGCAGCCCCTTCCTGCCGGAGCCATCGCGCCCAAAGCTCAGTTAATTTCCCATCGACCGCTGTCTCCCGGATTAAAGGAGGGCTTTTGATGCGAGGTGTTGCGAATCCCTCTCACGCAGGAGGGCCAGGGCTGCTCTCCCGGGATATTGATCCCTGTCCTGCCCGCAGGCAGCGGGGCCGGCAGCGCCTGCGGGATGCGCAGCGGGGAACGATGCGGAGCATCGCGGCAGGTGCAATTCCAGCTTTTACAGGGGGTAACAGCACAGCCAGGTGCAATTCCAGCTTTTATAGGGGGTAACAACACAGCCAGGTGCAATTCCAGCTTTTACAGGGGGTAACAGCACAGCCAGGTGCAATCCCAGGTTTTATAGGGGGTAACAGCACAGCCAGGTGCAATCCCAGGTTTTATAGGGGGTAACAGCACAGCCAGGTGCAATCCCAGGTTTTATAGGGGGTAACAGCACAGCCAGGTGCAATCCCAGGTTTTATAGGGGGTAACAGCACAGCCAGGTGCAATCCCAGGTTTTATAGGGGGTAACAGCACAGCCAGGTGCAATTCCAGCTTTTATAGGGGGTAACAGCACAGCCAGGTGCAATTCCAGCTTTTACAGGGGGTAACAGCACAGCCAGGTGCAATTCCAGCTTTTATAGGGGGCAACAACACAGCCAGGTGCAATTCCAGCTTTTACAGGGGGTAACAGCACAGCCAGGTGCAATTCCAGCTTTTATAGGGGGTAACAGCACAGCCAGGTGCAATTCCAGCTTTTACAGGGGGTAACATCACAGCCAGGTGCAATTCCAGCTTTTATAGGGGGTAACAACACAGCCAGGTGCAATTCCAGCTTTTACAGGGGGTAACAGCACAGCCAGGTGCAATTCCAGCTTTTACAGGGGGTAACAGCATCACAGGTGGAATTCCAGCTTTTATAAGGGGATAACATCACAGCCAGGTGGAATTCCAGCTTTTCCAAGGGGAGAGTATCACAAGTATTATTTCAGGGTTTTTTTTTTTTTAATGGAAGAGCATCACAGCCAAGTGTTATTTCAGCTTTTCCAAGGCGGGAGCATCACAGCCAGGTGTAATTCCAATTTTTCCAGCAGGGGCAGGGTAGGAGCAGGTTGGGGAAGGAAGTGCAGCATCTCGCCATCAGCACCTGACCTAGCTGCTCTGGCAGGGAACGCCGGGCTGGGAGTGTTTCCAAACCGAAAGGAAATGAACGTTCTGGGGGCTTGGGGAGGCACAAACTCCAGGGCAGTGTTTACACGGGGCTGTGCTGTGTCACGGCGTGGGTTACTCATCAGTGACAGCAGCAGCCTGTGACTCACCAGATGGGACACGGGACGTGTCCCTCCAGTGTGGCTTCAAACGTGGGACATTGCAGAGCCATCGGCGCCTGGCAGCCAGCCCTGCCGCGGGTTCCCAAGCACGGCAGCAAAGCCAAGGTGCCTTAAAAGCTGTGGGTGTCACCCTGCAGTGACTTCTGCCAGCTCTCTGTGGGTCACTTTTAGTGTCCCCAGAAGGTGCAGGACTCCTTTTGCTCAGTCTGGAGGGGGGTGATGCCCGGAGTGCTGCTCCTGGAGGTGTTTTTTGGGATGCTCACGATGCCAACACCCAGCACTGCCCCTTCCCCAGGCCAGAGGCAATCCCAGGGAGCAGCAGGCACTGGATAACTGCAATAAATGTGCTGATAAATGCAATAAATGCATTGATAAATGCAATAAATGTGCTGATAAATGCAATAAATGCATTGATAAATGCAATAAATGTGCTGATAAACGGGCACAGCAGCCCCTCCAGGCTGGGCTGGTGCTCTGCAGTCACCACCTGACACACACAGGGCAGCTGACCTGGCACTAATTTGTCCATTAAAACATGAGATTCCCAAAGGGAATCTTCAGATACCTACGGTGTAACTCAGAAAGGGAAAGCAGGGTGGGATGTTTTCCAGCAGCTGTGTGGCAGAGGGATTCCCCAGGAGCAGGCAGAGCTGGGCTCCTCTCTGCTGGTTTAAAATGCCTCAGGTCACTTTGCAGCACCTAAAAATCTGCTCCAGCCTGGAATACAAACCTGGAAGGACTCACTTTGGAAATAACACCTTCAGCAAAAGCCCAGAACTGGTGCCTTCCCACCTGCCTCAGTTTCCCCACTTCTCCCACCATCACCTGAGCAGCATCAAGGGAGGTCCAGGGGGACATAAAACACCTCGAGTGTTTGGCAGGAGGTTTGCATGCAAACATTAATCCCCATCCCAAGAATGATTAATTACTATTTGCCTGCTATTATTGTTTGTTTTCCATCAGCATCCTTGCTTTGGTTCTCTGCTGAATCCCACTCCTGATGCCAAGCCAGGGATATTTTAGGAAATGCAGATTATATAATATTTACATCTGTGCCACTTGTTTATTCCTCTCTGTCAGTTAATTTTATTACTGCTCCTCTCTCACGAAAGCAGTGATTTGCAGAGCCAAAAGCAGGCTATGTGATTTCAAGGATGCACTAATTTTAATAATTAAAAAGCTGCTGCCTCCCATCTGCCCAGGGAGGGAAGGAGAGGCAGCAGGAGGGCACGAGGCTCTGGTTGGGAAATCCTGCTCTGAGCCAACCCAGTGCTACCCCAAAAATGATGGGTCCTTGCTCCCTTGTGAGGGTTTCTCTTGGTTTTCTTCTCTGGGAAGAGGAAAGAGACTCCAAGAAGGGAGAATAAATAATTATGGGATTTTTTGAGGGCTTGAGGTGGAGCTGGAAAACCTGGACTGAAATAAAGCTGCATTTCCCGCTGGTCAGAACCATCTCCTTTGACAGAAATGTGAAGTTTGCAGCTAAGGCAAGGTTCTGCTCCTTGGTGTGGGCAGGAAGGAGCAGCCAGCTGGAGGGAGATGCTCTTGTCCCCATCAGACACACCCTGGGGACCCCAAAATGCAGCCCAGCCCCCAGAAAGGACAGGGACACTGGCACAGGGCCACCCAAACAGGGGACAGCGGCCCCACAGGGGACCAGCAGGGCACAATCAAGCCCATTTCGCAATTCCAGAGGGGAAATAGGTGGTTAAAAAAGCCCCAAAAGCTGTCAGGTCTGGACCAGCCCTGGGGCTGCTGTTGGGTTGGGTGAGTGGGTGCTGGGATGGGGACTCCAAACACCAGAACAAAGCAGTTCAGGTGGTCAGGGAGGAATTACAGCTGGAATTACGCTTTCTGAGGATGGAAATCCTACAGCAATCCCTGGGTTTGTCCCTTTCCAGGCTGCCCCTCGAGGCCCTGGGTGCTTGGTTGTCCATCAAACCCAGCCCTCCCCACATTCCTGCTCCTCCCTGATGGAAAAGCTCCAGGCATGGATGTAAAACCCCTCCGAGCTGCTCACCACCACCCCAGAGCCCTGATTGTGCCTCCACCCCGCTCCTGTTTGACAGAACTCCTGCAGGATTCCCACTCCGATGACAAAAGCAGCACGTGAGGAGGGCTAAGACAAATAACAGCGAGAGGTTAACAGCATTTCAGAAAACAAACCCCCCTGGCACTGCAGGCACGTCTGAGCAGGGACTCTGAGGGGCAGAATGCAAAGAAAATGCAAAAGATGCAGATCAGAGCAGGGAGGGGACAGTGGGACACGAGGCAGGGGATCTCTCCGTGGCACGAGCTCAGTGCAGAGGAGCAGATGTCTGTGCTGGCAGCAAGGGGAAGAGGGGATTTGTTTGTGGAGAGGAAAAATAATCTTTTAATTTGGCTCGTGCATCAAAACCTGAAACTCCATCCCCAAAGACACAAATCACTGGCGTTGCTTCTCACCAGTGCTGGCAGAAAAGCACAACAAAAGCTGGATGGTGGCAGTGCCACCAAACGTGGCCACTCAGGGGACACTTTGTGGTGCCCAGCACTGCAGCATGTCACACAGCCCTGCCCCAGCCTGAGAACAAAAAAAATAACCCTGAGCATGATGTGTGGCTTGGATAATTCCTGCATCTCCTCCTCTACTGTTAGGAAACATCAAGAGTCCAGCAGGGGCTGTTTATCCATGCTGCCAGCTCATAATTACACACGGAGCTAAGTGCAGAAACATTTCCAAGGCGTTTTGAGAGCAGGAGCAGAGGGAAGGGGGATGGACTCCACTGAAATTCCCATCTCCAGCCCAGGGTATTTGCAGCAGGGTTAGAGTTCCAAAAACCACAAAGCCCAGAGCTCCAGGCACGCTGCAGCTGCAAAGGGCATCCCAAGGGGAACACAAAACTGCCACAACCTGGTTTCTTCCACAGCTTTTTCCTTGGAACCAGACTTAGCCCAAGACTGCTTTTGCTGCCCAGGGTTAGGGTTGTGTCTAGGGTTAGGGTTTTGAAACCACAAAGTCAAAGCCCACAGCTCCAGGCATGCCAGGGGAACACAAAACTGCCACAACATGCCTTCCTTCACAGCTTTTTTCCTGGAAGCAGCCCTAGCCCTAGGCTGATTTCCTGCCCAGGGCTAGGGTTAGGGTTTTGAAAACCACAAAGGCCAGGGCTCCAGGCACGCTGCAGCTGCAAAGGGCATCCCAAGGGAACACAAAACTGCCACAACGTGGTTTCTTCCACAGCTTTCTGCTTTGAAACAGATGTCACCCAAGACTGCTTTTACTGCTCTGCCTAGGGTTAGGGTTACCCCTAGGGTTAAGGTTCCAAAAACCACAAAGCCCAGGGCACCAGGCACGCTGCAGCTGCAAAAGGCATGCCAGAGGAACACAAAACTGCCACAACGTGCTTTCTTCCACAGCTTTTTCCCTGGAACTGCCTCAGCCACCAGGGCAGGGGTGGGCAGTGCCCCCAGCCCCACCAAACTGTGCCCCCTGCTCTGGCTCAGGAGGAGATTTCTGTAGGGTTTTTCTGGGAGCCAGCCTGGTAAAGGGCTGGCAGGGAGTACAGGAGCTCTGTCCCTGCTCCCTGCTCTAATCAGAGCTCTCTCCCAGAGCTGCAGCAGGAGCAGTGCCCAGGCAGGTGCCCGAGCCCTTCACAGCTCTCCCACCTCCTTTTGGCTGGCAGAGAATGACAGAGATCCAATCCCCTCCTCTTCCTGCTCTCCTCAGGTGCTCAGGCTAAATATGCTTGTGCCCAGCATCCTTCTGGCAGGCTGAGCTGCTCCTGCTGCCACGGAAATTTGTCAAAAAAAGCCCTTCTCTCCAAGCAAGAGCCAGGAGGGCACCTCCTCACATGCCAGCCCCAGCTGAGGGCCAAAAAGCAGCAAATAAAGGATAACCAGAGAGAGGGCAAAGCCCCTGGCATGGTGGGGCCGTGCCCTCCCCGCTGGCACATGCACTCACAATGGTTTTCCTTTCCATTTATTTACTCAAGGACAAAAAAAAAACCAAAAAAACACCAAAATATAAATATTTTTTGGAGCAGAACTAAAATTAGTAAAGCTCAGAGGACAGTGAGATGTTCACTGGCTCCCCCTTCATCCTTCCAGGGTGACAGTGACATTCCAGACCCCAAAAATCTTTGGGGACAACAGACAGGACACAGATCCCATGGGGTCCCTGGGATACACAGGAGGGCTCAGAGGAGGCAACTCTGCTCCTGATCCCAAACCAGCCCTCATCTCTCCTTTTTCATCTATTTAATCAATTAATTTTAATTATTGCTGTTGGAGCAGTGAGGTTGGACCAGATGAGCCCACTGCCCTTCCAACCTTACCCTTTCTGGGATTCTGGGTTACCAATAAATGAACCCAGGCTCTCTCATTTTCAAACAAAGAAGGGCTTAACCTGAAAAAATAAAAGTTTGGGTTAAAAATCTTCAAAATGGCTTCAACTTTTCCTCAGCAGTAAAAAAATCTCTGTATTTCTTCCCCTAAAAAAGCAGGTGGTGTTTGCCATGAGGGTACAGACTGCAGTGATGTTCCCCAGCCTGTGTCTATGGCAAAAAAAAAATATGTTTGCCAAAGACATTTTTATTCTGCTCCCACACAAGCTCCTTCTCTGCTCAGCAAAAGGGAATTTTCCTATTTTACAGGAGGAAAGGAGAGCTCTCTGCTGTTAAATCACCCCAGCAGGCAGACACAAACACACGGGCCCAGCAATTCCCCTGCATGGTCCCTCCAAAGGAGGTGTTGGTGTGACACCGAGCGCTGCTTTCCTCAGCTCCACGTGGAAAAGTAATGAGTGATGTTAATTGGGCTCATCTTTGCAAATTGATATTGCTCCTGCAAACAGACAACAACAACAACAACAACAAAATAACCCCTTAAATATGTTTGCACATCATCTGTGTGGAGCTGGGATGCAGCAGGGTCAGCAATCGCTGCTGAGCTGGGGGGAACAGAGCAGCTCTGAGCTTCATCCCTGATCCAAAACCCGTCAGCCAGGACCTGCTGCAGCCTCCGCTCCCCCTGCACCTCCCAAACCTGGCCGCAGCACCCTCCAGGCTGAATTTAAGAGCTAAAAATGCTTCTCAGGATGCAGGGGCTGCTCTTGTCCCCCCCATTCTGCTCCTGCAGCCTCAGCTTGCGTGGCCCAAAGTGATTTTGGTGCCCTCCGGAGCTGGGTCACTCCTCTGCCAGCAGAACAACCCCAATTAGGGTACCGGAGCCCAATTAGCAGCGTGTGAACTTTCCGAGGGTGTTTAATTGAAGGCACTTGAAGGACACACGCCTGACTCGAGCCTGCAGGCAGCGGCACAGCTGAGGATGGATCATGAATTTTAAGGGCTTTGCTAACCCAGGAGCCTCCTGCCCCCAGGGCTGCTGCAATCGGGAGATTTTCCTGTGGATGTGACCCCTGTGAACCTGCCCGAGCCTGCATTTGTGGCGTTTGTTTCTGATGCCAAAGAGGAAAAGACACACAGCAAAGAATTGACACACAGCAAAGAATTAACACACAGTCAGAGAATTATTTGTGCTGGGAGCTTAAAGCTCATCTTGTTCCCCCCTCTGCCATGGGCAGGGATATTTTCCTCTATCCCAGGTTGTTCCAAGCCCTGTCCAACGTGGCCTGGAGCACTTCCAGGGGTGGCACAGGGCACTGGGAGGTCACTTTGCAGGGTCTGTGCCCTCCCTGCCCTGTTCATGGCTCCATTCATTCCTTGGAGCTCCTGGTCCCATTTTTGTGAAGCCATGGAAGTTTGCCATAAAAAACTGCTGCTTGCAGATCCTATCGATCCGAGGGCGGGAGGAGAGGCAGCAGGAAGGATTTAACTGGAGACAAGTGACTTTCTGTGCCTGTGACACCCAATAACCCCCCAGCAGCACCTCAATTCCTGGTGAGAAAGAAAGAAAAAACCACCCAACCATTTGTTCAATCAGTCATTAATGAAGGCATAAATCATTAGGAGAATAATTCTTCCCAAATTGAATTACTCCTTTCAATTACCTGGCTTTTTTTTCCCTTTTCCCTCCTTTCCTTTCATCCCTTCATTCCCCAAGGAGCTGAGCAGAGCTGGTGCATGGGAATTAGGCTCAGCCAGGCGGGTGCAGCTCCAGCACTTGTTGCCTTCTTTCCCTTTTTCTCCTCACACTGTGGCAGGAGGAAATGAAAACCGTGATGTCAAAGCCCCGTGGCTTCCCAGGAGAATTTACCTGAAAGGTTTGGGGCTTTATTTACCTTTGCATGGAACGAGTCCTTCTGGAAAACAAAGGGTCTTTGATTTTATCTTAATGAACATTACTGATCCTGCTCGGAGCCCTTCAAACCTTATCAGTGCCTGAGACGTGCTGAAGAGACACAGCCAAACAGGATTTAACAGATTTCATCTGCCCAACAATTCTGCACCATCCCTGATGGAATCTCTGCTTGTTTGCAGCCTGGCACAAACAAGGAATGTGCAAGTGGCAGGTGCAGCAGCAAAATCTCCTCCTTCTACCCTGCTACTGCTCCCCGGGTATTCTGAAATTTAAAGGAGAATCCCTGGGGTATATCTAGGAATTTTCCTTTCTCCATTTCAGGTTTCCCCCCTGTAACATTTTTCAGCGTCTCCCCAAACACCTGCAGGTGCTACAAAGCAGACACTTGGCCATGACAGATTTTTCTTCCCCACAAAATTATTTTCCTTTTCCCCCTGACATTCATGAAGGGATTAAAAGCTGTGTCTCAGATCCTTTCCTTGCCCTCTGCACTGGCCACCACGAGCTCTCCCAAGCTGTACTTGAAAAAAAAATTAATTCTTAATTAAGCTCTTCCATTCTGTTTGATATTCATTATTCTTTTCATTACTTCTTAAATCAGCTGAGTTTCTTGCCTTTTTTTTAATGTAACACAGCCTATTCTCCATTCACTAAATCCTTTGAATCCCTGAATTGCATTTTTGTTATCCTTGCTGTTATTGCTTACATCCTGTCTGGGCCATGGTGGCATTTAGGGTTTGTTTTTTGGGTTTTGTTTTTTTTTCCCTGAGGCTTGGATTTGTGTATGTGATGTGTGTATGGATAAATAATCCAGAATGTGCTGAGCAGCATGCAAATTGCAATCTCTGGGAGAATGGCAACCTGCACATTGCCAAAATGAGCATCAGTGAAATATTGGAAATTAATTTAGCCCCGTGAAGGAGATAATTACTATTTTGCAGATTGAGAAAGTGGGGCATAAAGAGATTAAGGCCTAAGGACCCAATCTAGCCAAAACCCAATCATATGCTTAATTTAAAGGAGATTAGATAGTTCCCTTAAAGCCAGCAGGAGCAGCCATTGCCTCATGTCAGGCACACAAGGAATGTTCTGCTGAGCTGGGATGAGGGAGGGAGGGCCAGGGCTCAGGTCAGCCCCTGGGCTGGAATTGGCACTCCCAGCCCACCACAGCCCTGGCCTGAGCTGCTGCTGATTTTCCAGATTAATTGCTATTACCTCCTAATGCGTGTTAAATGCATGGAGGTGCTGAGTTAAGCAGCTTTAGGAAATTATACAAGAATTAATATATTATAGACTGCTGCTTGCCCGGGTTAATCCAGCCACAGCATTGCTGCGTGGGAAACAGCAGGGAAATGTGATTTTCCCCTTTTCCCTCCTCCCAGAGCCCTGGGGGACAGGAAAGCTCCCTCCTCTCCATCCTGCCTGCTGTAGCTCGGGGATGGGCTGGTTTCTCTGCCTCCTTTCCAGGAGACAGCAGCAGGAACCAGGAACCCTGGTCACTGATCCCCTTTTGCCACGAGCCACCACGGGCACAGAGGGGGCTGAATGTGGCACATCCAGGAGTGAAACCCTCCTGGAACCAGGCATGGAGAGGGTCTGAGCAGCCTGGGCAGGAGCTGCAGCCTGGAGGATGGAGGGGGATGATGCAGGGATGAGGATGATGCCACTGAGCCAGAACACTCAAATGCCAAACTTGACACGCTGGTGACACGTTTGGTGGCCTCTCCCTGAAGTTTCACCTCAGCTTTGGAGCTGGCCTGACATTTTAATGTCAATTAAATAAAATTTTCTTCTTTTTTAACACTTTGAGAACAGCTGAAAGCGCAGCAAGGACATCTCCTCCTCCTCCTCCTCCTCCTCCTCCTCCTCCTCCTCCTCCTCCTCCTCCTCCTCCTCCTCCTCCTCCTCCTCCTCTGGATGCACATCCCAAGGAATCCACGTGTTCCACCTCCACCCTCACCCCCCACATGTCTCCACACGCTGCTCTTCGAGCTGCAGCCATGGCCAAGGCTGCTGTGGTCCATCTAACTTGTCATAAATCTTCCAAACTAATGTACAAATACAGGTTTCCATAAAACACCAGCGCAGGAGAGTTATGCCAGTCTTGTGGGAAAGTAATACCCATCTAAATAAAGTGTGTAAATACATATTTATTTGCTAGACTGGAACCAAAGAAGCTGTTCTGGTCTGCTGGAGAAAAGAAATACACATTTTAAGACTGTCTAGGTACATAATTACCTCAGAGAGAGAGCGAAATAAATCATCAATGTCATCCTGCTCTCTGGGAAGGAGCTGCCCTGAGCTCTCCTTTCCCAGCAAGGAGCATCTCCTGGAACTGTGCAATCCCACCCAGTGATGGTGAGTGGAAAATCAGTGTACAGAGGGGCAGGGCAGATTCTTCCTTCCCTGAGCTCTGGAAAGCACCCAGCACAGGGTGTATTTATTGTTACTGACAGAAGGAGATCCCAGCCCTGTGGAGACAAAGTTAAGTGAAGGAGAATTGATTTGGGAAGGATATCCTGGCTGCCCATGGCGCCTGGGTGGGAATTGGAGTATCCACATCCCAGCTTGGAGCAGATTGTCCAAACCCCCTCC
Source organism: Passer domesticus (assembly GCF_036417665.1). Taxonomy (NCBI): domain Eukaryota; kingdom Metazoa; phylum Chordata; class Aves; order Passeriformes; family Passeridae; genus Passer; species Passer domesticus. Next base: position 10,381,426 of record NC_087491.1, read on the forward strand.
ATCCACCCTCCCTCCCTCTGCTGCCACTCAGGACGTAACCCTGAGTGTGAAAAGCAAAGCTCAGCTCTTTCAGAGGGTTGAGCCATCCTTTTTTATATAAAATCCTGCTCGTTGTCCGTGAGGAATTAATGAAGAGATGGAATCACGGCCTTAACGAGCGGCTGGTGGATGCGAGGCCTGTGAGGCCTCCAGCCGCTCCTGGCCACCTGCAGCAGGGGCTCCCCGTGTCTGCAATGTGCTTAGAACCACTATTCATTATTTATCAGCCTTTTAGAGAACATTTCCAAGCAGGTCCCAGAATAACAGGCTGCTGGCTCCTCTTCTCTGTCTCCTTTCTCCCCCTCTCCCCCTCCACGGACACTGAATCACCACAAACCCCAAACCTGGGGCCAGCCAGCGACGGAGCGGAGAGACAGAGCCTTGAACGAGCACTCATCTCTTTTTTTTTTTTTGTCATTTTTCAAACCTCTTGGCTCCTTGCTGAGCTGCTGGAAGCTGGCTCTTGCACGGGAGATTCACAAGGAAAGGCTGGAGCGAGGGGGATGTGCGGGGAGGACCAGGGATAAACTTAGCACAGCCCTCGCCAGACTGTCACAGCCACGGGAACACCGAGGGGCCAAGCTCCCTGCTCACCCAGATGCCCAAAAAGTTGCTTTTTCTGAAGAGCTGGGAGGTGCCAGACTGGGCTGGGTTCTCAAGAAACATGAATTATGCATCACGGCCCAGCCTGGGGATCCTGGGTGATAAATAATTCCAAGTAGGAGCTTGCTACATGCCTCAGCTGCAGCCTGTCCCTAAAAGAGCCGAGTTTTTCCTTTTTTCTTTTTTTTTTTTTGGTGTTTTTGTTTTGTTTTGTTTTGTTTTTTAAGGAGTAATTTGGATTAAGGAGCTCAGTTTGATGGGATAAGTAGTTTTTCCAGTGGTTCTTTAGGCTGGAAGTTGCACCTCGTTTTGCAAGGCTGCTGGGAGTGTCATCCTTCAGTCATTGCTACAAGCTGTGGGTCAAGGCACAGCCCAGAGAATCCAAACCCTGGGATTTGTTCAAACCAACGAATTTTGTGTTATTTTGATGGCAAAAGAAGATTGAGCTTCCCTCCAGTTCTCCCCTGCATCTCCATCCCACAGTTCAGGGAGCTCAGCCCTGGCTGTGCAGCCCCAGGTGCTCAGAGATGCCTGCAAAGGGTTAAAAAGCCTCATTTTAATTAATCACTCCTAATGACCACTTGCAAATGAAGGTACAGACGTGCCCCCATGCCCAACCTCTGGCAATGCCCCAGGAGCTGTGCAGGAGCCCAGGTGATTAAAACTGTGTTTGCTCAAAAAGAATTTCTGCAAAGATGTGGAGGTCCAGCCTTTGCTGGGATCTGCTGTCCCTGCAGCCCTGTGCCAAGGGGTGATTGACAATGAGAAATGGGCCCATTTCCCGTGCTCTGCCCCCACCTCTGCCAGCAGAAAAGCCCAAAGGAGCGAGCAGGGCAGAGCTCAGAGCAGCTGTAATTTCTCTCACTTACAGAGAGCCCCAGAGCTGCAGCCACAGGGTCAGGAACTGCTCCTGTCCACGGATTTCCAAACTAGTGGGGTCTGGCAGGAGCAGCTGGAGAAACGAGCTGGGTTTTCTCCAAGGGGAAGGGCAGCTGGGCAGGAAGGGGCTGTGCTGGAGGAGCTGGAATTGCACCTCCTGCCTGCTCTGCTGGTGGAAGAATTACCTGTCCTTGTGGTGGCAATTGGGAAGACAAAGGAAATGCCACCTGCCAGCCTGTTAGACAGGGCCAGCACGGCTATGGGATGAGGCTCTGCCTTCCCTGCACTCCCCAAAGTCACCAAATCCCACAAATCCCAAACTCTTGCAGGTTCAGCAAGCCCAGAGGCCACGGGGACAGCAAGAGTGTGGCACATCAGCTGTGGACGAGGTTTGGACCTTGGCAATGCCCTGCTGGGGTGAGGGGAACATCTCTCTCATTTCAGGATGACTCGGAATTGCTGAATTCCCTTTTATTCACCATCCCAGCAAACCAGAAAAACCCTGCAGTCTGCTTCCCACAAATCTGAATAAATTCCTCCCCAGCACTGGACAGCAGAGCTGTGCATCCAGGAAAAGGAGGCAGAGGATGCTTTCCAGGCTGTGTTTTCCAGGTGGTGCACCCAGAAAAAGGAGGCAGAGGATGCTTTCCAGGCTGTGTTTTCCAGCTGGTGCACCCAGAAAAAGGAGGCAGAGGATGCTTTCCAGGCTGTGTTTTCCAGGTGGTGCACCCAGAAAAAGGAGGCAGAGGATGCTTTCCAGGCTGTGTTTTCCAGCTGGTGCTGGACCTGTTGTCCCCGTTGACGTCAGAGAGAATTTGGAGCCTGCACCAGCTCTGAGCATTTAATCAGAAGTGACCTCACTGAAAAACCAGCAAATTAGGGGCAGAGTTAAGAGCAGAGCCCAGGAGTGCTGATCCCCACCTCCCTCCTTTAATCACAAAATGAAGCTTTGTCCTGATGGAAAGCAAACAGAGGAGGGCAGGAACAGAGCTTTGGTGTGAATTGGAAATGTTCTGACCATTGCTCAGGTTTGAGTTGTTCATCCCAGGTTCTCTTCACTCATTCCCAAGAAGGGAACACACAGAGCAGGAGTTCTTGGGTGTTGCAATCCTCAGCATGGAGGATTTTGGAGCATTTTGGAAGCCCAATCTCACCTTATCCTCCACTGACATGTGAGTTTTTTTCCCCTCGAGCAGGATGTGCTGCTTGCTGGGATCGGGGCATCTTCACCCCTACAAATTTTAAATGCAGCTTCACCTGCTCCTGCTAGAGGAGCTGAGCCTGTCCAGAAAGGTCCCTTGACCCTGAATTCCCCTGCAGCCCCAAACCAGCTCCACAACCCAGAATTAATCTGGGACATCCCACTGTGGCACTCGCAGAGAATCCCAAAATATCCTGAGTTGGAAGGGACCCACGAGAATCGAGTCCCTGCACAGGACAACCCCAAAAATCCCATCCTGGCTTGTTTGTAAGAAACTCCCCCAGCTTGTGGGCCACCAGTGGTTTGGCTCTGGGATCAATCCCTGCCTGACCCTTTGGGGTTGACTCTGTGTCCTGATGTGATAAAACATGAAACATGACACGTTTTTCCTGGAGAAATCTCCACCGTGGCTTAGATCTGGGGTTAAGGAGGCTCAGACTACCTGACACAAGCACAACCTCCCTTCAGAAGATGCGTCCCTGACGTGGTTTGTCTTGAGGAAGGAGCACTTGGCTTTTCTGTGCATTTCTGTGCTGCAAAGCAGGGAATTGACTCCGTTTCAGCTGCTTTAATTAAACGGAGTTAAAATCCATCGGCGCAAAGTTTCCTGCCATGCCTACACAAAATCTGTTCCATGAAAAAGCAAAAATACAATGGCTATTACTTTCTGTCAAGTTCTACAAGGATTTTCTTTTTTTAAGAGAGGCTGAACAGCTCATCCTGCAGCAGTTAAATTCCGGCTGCTGCTTCTAAGCTTTTTATTTCCAATGGATATATCTTTGTTAAACAAGCCAGGCTGAAATCCTGCCTTCCCCATCCATCCTCTTAAGGAGCTTGAGGGGTGGAACTGCACCAGCACAGCCCAGGGAGCGGGATGGAGGGAGAGGGAGCAGGGGCAGCAGGGGCGTGGGAGGGGAGGCAGGAATCCTGCCTGGAACGAGCAATGGAATCCCCCCTTTCCCAGCAGAACGGGGGCTCTGTGTGTCACTGTGCACCCAGAGCAGGGCACTTTTGGTCCCCAATGTCATTTAATGCCTTCTCTGAGTGACCAGGTCACTCCCAAGTGACTGATCCACAGATGTGGAATGGGAAGCTGCTCTTGCCAAGCTCAAATTACTTTTTTTCTCTTTTTTTCTCCTTATTTCTCCAAGGAAAGACTCATTGATAGAGCCCAAGCCATACACGGGGATGGGGGAAGTGTGATGGGAGCAGCTGCCCCACTCACCAAGCACAGGCATGCAGGGTCTGCACTCTCTGAATCCCCATGGAATGCCCTGGGAGCTGTGCAGGGAAAACCTCTCTCAACCTAAGCTGAGGCACTGGGCTCCATTTGCTGCTCCCTCTGTGAGAGGTGCCATTTCCAGAGGGGGAAAGGGCAGCTCCTTCATGGAAAAAAAAGCACGTGGGACTTCAAATATGCCAAGCACTGTTGCTGAGCATCTCTTGGTATCATCTTCCACCAGCAACCCCTGATGGGGAGATTTCCAGGAGGATTAAACTGCAAAAACCCTTTTCCAGCATCTGCTGCTCGAGGAGAGGAGGTTGCTATGGCAACCACATCTGGCCTATTCACATGAGTTTTATAAGGAGAGAAACAAATAAAAAAACAAAGCAAAAACAACACGGGCGGCACACGAAGGAGAGGTGACTTTGTCTGCCTTCATCAAAGGGACAATCAGAGGCACGAGGAATCCTCCAGCCTGGCTGTTTGTTTGTGTCCCCGCCTGCCACCAGCACTCCTGCATTCCCTCCAAAGCCAGGGGCTGGGACGTGGGCAGTTTGGCAAGGAGAGGAGGATCCACAGCTGGAATTGGGGTGTTTGTGGGGTGCCTGGGGGTTCCCTGGGGGTTCTCTGATTCCCAGATCATCCCTGGCTACATTGGGGTCTCCCCATCCCAGCCTTGGGGTCCCTGCATCCCCCCAATCTGACCTGTGGTAAGGACTCTGGCTTCTCTCTAGGGCCAACAGAGCCCAGAGGTTGTCAAAGTGTTAAAGTTTTTCCAGGGAAAACAACTGATCTGGAGGGGGAGGATCCCATTTGTTCCCAGACTCTTGGAAGCCCAATTACTGTGAATTTGAGACTTTCTGTGCTGCCAGGCACTGACCCCCAGGAGAACACTGCATTGACCTGAGGCCCTGGAGAAGCTTCCAAAATGGAATGATGAAACTGGGATTGTGGGTGTGGAGTTTGAATAGAAGTGTGCAACATCACATGGTAGAAAACTTGGAGTTTAAGGGTTTAGAATATAGTAATATATATAAAACAAGATGGAGGTGTTAGGGCAGAGGCTGGTCTTTCTTTTTCACCTTTTTCTTCATGGGTTAGGGTGGAATTGTGTAATTAGATCAAAAAGTGCACACCAGACCAGTGTGAACTCTGGTGTTCCTCACACTTTAAGGAGCATTTCCTGCTCCAGCACGGCCAACACGAGGCTGGGCCATCCCTCTCCCCATCCCAGGAGAAGATGGGGTTAGCAGGAATGCTGTGGGGAGGAACAAGGGATGGGTGTGCTCTGGGTCAGGCTCCTGCTGTTCCCCACCTTTGGGAGTGGTCTCACTTTTAACTGGATAAATTATTCTGGATGCTCTCGGAGCCGATCTGTCCTCAGCTCCATTTGCATTCCAGGGCAGAGCTGCAGAGATTTGTGGTGGTTCCGAGGCAGCACATTTGGAGCAGGGTCTGGAGAAGCTCCACGGTGGAGAGAGGCACGTGTGAACCTCTGGCACAGCACTGCACCATGGCAAGGCACAGAGCTTCCCCAGGACACACACGAGGTGCCTGGAGGGGCAGGACTGCCCTGCCAGGGGCTCAGGGAAGCAGAACCCCAATCCTGGCAGCCCTGCTGCACCCTGGGCACAGTGGTGGCACACAGAAGGGCAGCCATTTACTCAAGGACATAAAATACAGCTGGATCAGGGGATTGATCCGTGCTGGGGGGCTGCTCCTCCTCCACAGCCAAAGGCAGATCCAGAACCCTGTGCCATGAGGCACCAGGGCTTGTTCCCAAGGCCAGGCAGGCAGGGTCATCCCAAAGACCCCACACACCACCCCAGCCCCATCCAAACACGGAATATTCCTGTCATTTTTAGGAACACACACACACACAATTTACCATCTGGCCTGGAATTCTTTATGCTCTGAGCTCGATGCAAATCAGCCCAGCTCCACTAATTGCCGGGATGTTAATGATGCTCACACCGAGGCAGGGCTGGCTGAGCAGGGCAGTGCCAGCTCTGCGCCACGCTGTCCTGCAGCCTGCCAGATGCCACGGCCCCACAGGCCTGCTCCCTGCCCTGCCAGGCAGGACTCACACGCCTTGGGATGCTCACCGAGCCTGAAATGCAAAGGTTATAACAAAAAAGAGCTGGGGAAGGGAAAAAAGAATGGTGATGTGAAGCAGGAATTGAGCCCTGCAGATAAGCTGACCTATAAATGCCTCGGAGTGGAGAGGGTAGGTACTGAGAGACCAGGGCTGGGGGAGTGCTCTCTGCAGCAGATGGGCTGAAATCCTCATCAGCAGATGCAGACAGGGAAAATATGGGAGTGAGGGCAGGGAAAAAGCTGCTGCCTGTGCAGGGAGGCTGCACAATCAGCACCAGCATCAGGCAAGATGGACCCTGACCCTCGTGCCCAGCACCTGCAGGGCTGTGCTGCCTCTAATAGCCACAGACAGCACCCCACAACCCCCAGGACCAGCCAGTCCTTCCTCCTGCTGCTCCAGGAGTCCCTGGTTTTCCTTCAAGCAGCTCAAAATGACCTCTTCACTGCAAATCCAAGGAGCTGTGGCGAAGCAGGAGAAAAGAGCCCAGTTTGGGAAGCCAAACCCAAAGGATTCCCATGGCTGGTGAGCAGGAAGGGCTCGGAGCTGATGGAAGGTGCCTCGTGTGTCTGTGCTGGCTCAGAGCTGTGGATCCTCCAGGTTCCTCTCCAGAAACCTCCCCCTCTTCTTCATTTTGGTCTTTTACCGTCAGAGATTCTCTTCCCAGCACTGGGAACAAGAGAGTAGGAACTGCAGGGCACTCTGCCAGACCCATTTATTCCATTTCCTCGTGGAAAGGGCAGGATTGGCATGGAAAAGCCAGATTTGAGCTTGGAGTGGAGGGAATCCCACAGGGCAGGGCTGGGGGCTGCCAGGGCTGGGTCAGGAGCTGCCTCAGGTAAATTGTCCCTAAAGGATTTCTTGTTTCCTTTCATTAGGCTGCTCAGGCTCATTATTTCAAGTGCACTTGGAGAAAAGCAAATGGAGTGGCCAAGGAGGTGGTGCTGGGCAGGGCTGGCAGGGGCACAGGGGCTGGGGTGGGAGCAGGGATGAGGAAAACCTGATCCAGCTCCCAGGATCTGCTCAGCTTCAGAGGACCTGGCCTCTCACCAGGCTCCTGCAGCCCAGGAGGTGACACCAGCCAGGCTCCACCAAACCCCAGCCAGGTCCATGCAGGAATGATCCCAGGAAGAGCTCTGGGCTGGCGCCAAGCTGGTGCCCAGCTCTGCTGAGCCCTGCCCAGCCCTAGGTGGTACAAATAGCTCTAAATTCCCTGTTCTGCTCTTCCCCTCCTTTTATTATTCCTGATTCATCAGCAGTGGCAGGAAACCCTTGAGGAGTTTTCCACAGATCCCCTCCGAGGATGAGGCAAGGCCAGCGAGCTCTGGCACTGCCCTGGTGTTTGCCCAGCCCTGATTTACACCTTCCCCGAGAGCACAGAGCATGGAGCAGGGCCAGGCTCGTGCTGCTGACCACTGCAGCATTTCTCCCCTTTCCCTGAACCCTGTCCTATTTTGGAGCTAACAAATCCTCCCAGCAGCCTGCCAGCTCCTTCTGCTCAATCCCAAAGAGTGGCAAAGGGAGGAGGAAAAAAAAAAAAACCCGAAACAGGGAGGGGGGAAAAACCCAAAACAACCCTGGCATCACCATGGCAACCTGCTCTATCCTGGAACTGCAAACCCTGAAATTCCCACTCCCCATTTTTCCCTTGGATTGGGTCAGGCAGGGATGGCAGTTGGCATCACTGTGTGTTGTGTCAGATGGAGTTGTGCTTCAGAGCAGGTTGGTTTTGGACATCCTCCCCCAGGAAGGCTGGATCAGGTCCCTCCAGGTTCCTCCAGGGGTGTCTGTGTGCTCTGGGGCAGCAGGACCCTTCCTGGGGCAGGGAATGCCTTGCCAAGCCTTGTGCCAGCTGGGCTGTGCCCGTTTGGCCCCCGTTCTCCTCCCCAGTGGGTTCTGCTGCACTCAGGTTTGATTTCTGCCCCGTCCCCCTTGCCATGCTCCTCGTTACCCCGTCTTGTCCAAGGACAGACCTCTCCACCCCCAAGGGCTGTTTGTCCTTCCCTCACCCACTCAGCCCAAGGATGGATGTGCAGGGATGATCCCAAAACCCTGAAAAAACTCCCAGCCAGCACAGCAGGGACTCATGAAATCCTGTGTGGGGCTGGAGCTGCCCCACTGCTGTCCTCATGCCCTTGAGCTCCAGCAGAGGGGCCAGGGCAGGCAGGGATTGCTGCAGGAATGGGCTCTCCAGAGGGCATCCAGCCTTCATTTTGTCTCATTTATTGCTTATTACTGGCCCTGCTGTGCTGGGAAAAGCAGCCAGAGGTGTAAAGGAGTTGGCTGTGCCCTCTGGCAGGGCGGTGGGATGCTGGATGGCTCCACAACATCCCAGCCTGGGAGCAGGAGCAGGGCTGGCTCATCTCAGTGGATCTCAAAGGATGAGCAATCCCAGAGGATCTGCACCCTCAGAAGCTTCCCCCTCATGCAGACCCTCACTCAGGGTCACTCATTTGGGCACTGCCACCTCCCTGACCCATCTTTCATCCCCACAGCAGGAGATGTTGCTCTGGGAGCTCAGCAGATGGGCCTGAGCAGAGAGAAAATTGCTTTTCCTTTATAGCTCAGGCAGCAGCGCTTTATTTCTCCATTTATATCCCATTTATATCCCACCCCCATCATCTGCAAACCCATTCCCCTCCCTGGCAGCACAAAGGCAGGCGAGTGTCACCAGCTGGCCCCTGGTGTGCCCACAGCCAGCTGCCCACCACGGCTGCCCCTCCAAGCCTGGCATTTGGGGTTAATGGAGCTGGATCCTCATCTTCATTCAGGGAAATGAGATGCCAGGCGTGCCCTGCTCCTCCAGCAGCCTGGCAGGGGCTGCTTGTGCTGCAGGTTTGATGAGCCCTCCTGGGCAGGGGCACAGATGCTGCAGTTGGCTCTTGGTGCCCCTCCAAGGCAGAGGGTGTGGGCAGCAGGTCTGGAGCCGTGCAGGGGATTACGGCTCTTTCATGGTGGGTTAAGTGAGGGCAGAGCCTCGGTGCCTCCTGGCACAGGGTCTGCAGCAGAGGTGTTGGGAAAAGCCCCAAAATGAGCTGGGTTTGCAGCATTGCAGGGGGCACCACAGGATGTGGGAAAGCTGGGCAGCACTGAGGAGAGAAATATTTCATTATTTTCTCCTGGGAGTTGTCTGGTCCAACAGCTCATGAGTTAAACTCTTCATTAATGCCCAGGTGGGGCAACACCTTCTCCCTGAAGTTGCAGCTTCCACCAGCCCACAGCTGGGAACTCCCAGTTTGGCTTCTAGGTTTGTAAACTCCCAGTTTGACCTTCCTCAGTCCTGCAGGTCAGAATTAACTCCCAATCCCCTTCTGCATGGAATGGCTGAGCTGTTCTTTGCCAGCAGGGAAACTGAGGCACGGTCTGGACCTTTCTCTCTTGTGAATGACACCACAGAGCAGCCCTTTCCCATCTGTCCCCCCTCCTGTGGAAAGCAGAGGCTCCAGCCCATCCCATCCTGCCCCAGCAGCCACCACATCTCCCTCAGGATTTGCTTAATGAAGATTAAAGAAGTGCTGCTGCCAATATGTCAGTCATAAAATCAGCGAAAATAATACAAGGAGCAAAGCAGCGTGGCTATCAGCTCGAGTGGAAGTCTCAATTAGCAAATATATCAATCACTGATGACATCTTAAGTAGCATTTGCAGGGAGAGCATTACAGAAATGATCTGCAATTACAGCGCTGCTGGGAGCAGAACTTCTGGGAAGTGGGGCTGGGTTCAGGTGATGCCTTGGGAAAGCTGAGCTAGAGCAGAGGCTGGACTGAGCTAAAGAATAAAGCAGGGATTTATTAAAAGGGTCTCCTCCATGGATCCGCCTTGGGAGCACAAGAGCCCAGCCAGGGCTGCAGCCAATATGAACCAAAATGGTCCCAAAATGGACCCAAGATGAACCAAAATGGTCCCAAAATGGACAGCAGCTCACGGGGTCTCTCCCTGTGATCAGTTCTGCTCCATTTACATACTGGAGTTAATTGTCCAGTTACACCTTTAGGTTATGGAGTCCCATCCTTCTTGTTTTTCTCTCTCCAGCCCACGCTGTTTGTGCTCTTGGGCTGAGATTTGGATCATTTGTCCTTGGTGCCCAGCTGGAGCAGGAATTGTTTTGTCTCCCTGCTCTGTGCAGAGAGCTCACCATCCCATAATATGAACCCAGACCCGCACACTAAAGCAGCACAGAACCTGAAACACAGAAAAGCCAAACCTGAGGCATCAAGGGAAGCACCATCCAGGCTCCCAGGGGATATTTGTGGGTGTCTGTGACCCCAGGAATCATTGTGACCTTATCACTCTCTACAGCTCCCTGACAGGTGGCTGTGCTCAGGTGGGGTTGGGCTCTTTCTCCAGAACCAGAGCACACAGTCTCAAGCTGAGCCAAGGGAAATACAGGTTGAATATTAGGAAAAAGATTTTCATGGAAAGAGTGATAAAGTTCTGGAATGTTCTGCCTAGGGAGGTGGTGGAGTCACCATCCCTGGGTGTGTTTAGCAAAGCCTGGATGTGGCACTGGGTGCCAGGGCTGAGTTGGGGTGTTGGGGCTGGGTTGGACTCCATGATCTTGAAGGTCTCTCCCAACACTGTGATTGTGTGAATTCTGTGTGAATTGCTGTGTTTAGATTCGCCAGGACAGAGCTGTGGAGGATGTCCAGGCTGCCGTGGCACGGCTCCATGGAAAAGGAACATCTGCTCCAGCCTGGGGCTGGGCTGGTGCCGCAGCCTGGGCTGGGGACAGCACAGCAGGGTCACCCACCAGGGTTTGGCTGTGCAAAGCCTCCAAAAAGCCACGTGGACAGGTCCCATCTGGGACTCAGAGCCCTGCGGCACTGAGAGCAAGGAGGGGATAATGGTGTAGCAGCCCTGGCCAGCATCACCCCACTGCTGGCCACCAGCTGGCCGTGCCCAGGCCACTGGGGACGGAGCCAGAGCTGATTTATGAGGCCCAGATAAAGAGGGATTGGGAAAGGTGCTGGAACATGCACAGGGAGTTATGAATATCACTGGATTACAGCAGCTTACAGGCTCCAGCTGGGAGCAAACCCCACTGGCAGCACAGAGGTGAAGGCACAGGAGGAGTGAAGTCACTGCCAAAGCTCCTCCAGCCCTGGGGTGTGCTTCTGTACACACATATCCCCCAAAACAACAACCACAACAACAACAAAAAAAAAGGCAAAAAACCCACTGCTTGTTTGTTTTAAAGGTGTAGGATTGGTGTAGGATTGATGTCACCCCGCTAAGGGGGCATTACTGAGCTGCCAGCACGTCTGCAGCCTGCCCAGGCTCCCCAAAAGTCCCTCAACACTTATAAAAGGGATTTCTTGGTCCCAGCTGCATTTCTGCATCCCACAAACTCCCCAAAAACACAGTGCTCCCATCCCACGTCGCTGCTGGGGCTGATTTGATTTCCAGGCCCGAGGAACACTTGTCTTGTTCAGGCTGGTGAATAATTTATAATTTGCTTATGAGCAAAGGCAATGGGGAGTGTGGGGAAGGGGAGGGAGAATAAATATATATTTATAAAATATGGAAAAAGCAAAAAAAAAATCATAATAATGCCCAAACCAGCCCTGTAAACTGTTCCTTTGATCTAATCCAGAATAAATTATACATAATGGAGCTGGATGGGTTTGCTTGCCGCCAGCATGAATAAAAAACCAGAAAGCAAGAGAGCAAGCCAAATCATCTGAGCTAATAACAATGTGCTCACTGTAGATGCTTCATCTGGGATTATTTTGCAGCAGCCAGCACAGATTTCCATGGAAAAGAAAGTAATTTTTTAACTGGGAGGTGCTGTGCAGGCAATGAGCTGCGGTAATGCTCCAGGATGCCTGGAGCAGCCGAGGAGATTTTTCTTCCTCATTCCCTGATTTCTTCCACTAAGGGATCTGGAGACACCAGATCTCTCAAACTTTGCTACAGGCCATGGGGCAGATGCATTTTCCAAACTTCTGGAATTCCATTGATCCAACAAAAAAACACCCATATTTTTATTTACAAAGCAGATACACAGGAAAATGTGGAGAACTCCAGATTATTTTCCCAGTGCCTTCACCCATCCTCCTCTCTCCTCCTTCCCTCTCTCATGGAGTGAGGCAGCTCCTCAGGACTGCTGTGTCCTGCAGAGCTCAGCTGAGGGCTCCAGGATGCAGATCTATCAGGAAACACAATCCATAAAGAATTCCCATCCAGAGGCTCACGGAAAATCACTCCCATTCCCAAGTCCTGCTGCACTCCTGCACTGACTTCCTCAGGATGAGGAAGGTATTGACCCAACAGCCAATACTCCAAAAATAAAACTATTCCCTCAGGCCTTGGCTTCAGCATCCAATTAAAATTCCTGCCAGAACCCCCAGTCCTTTGGAAGGTGCAATTCCAGAGGCAGGGAATGAGCTGGGTGCTGCTGTGGCACAGCCAGGTTGGCCACTGCCCACAAATGTCTTCTCAAATTCACAGTTTTGTCATGAAATAAGAGAGAGATGGCCAATGGGAACGAGTTTGGGAAGAATAAAAGGTCCCTGAAGGTCTGAACTTGGACGTGGCCTCTCCAGAAGGGCCAAGGCCGAGGCCTTCAAGGCCCAGCAGAGCCTCCAGAAGAAATCATCCTGCTCTGTTTTATTTGAAAGAAAAAAACCTTTTTTTTTTTTTCTTTCTGTTTCTGAAACAGTTTTCCTTCTGGCTGGTTATTTCGGGAACACGGAGAACTCCATCATCTGGTGGATGGCCCCATCGCTGTGGGGACCAGCTCAGGGTCACTCCCTGCTCTGCGAGCTCCCCACCAGCTCCTCTCCCCTGATCACCTTTCAGAGAATTCACACCCAGGCCAAAACCCGACAAAAGCGGCGGTGAGAGGAATGTTTGGAGTGTTTGGCTGTGAAGTGGTGCTGCACATCAACACCGCCTCACATCTGCACGAGGGGAATGCGCCGCTTCACAGCTCCTTTAGCTGTGACCCCCTTTTTCAGTTCCAAACACTCTGTTTGTTTATTTGTTCACAGCTCTGTGTGAAATCCACCTGGAGGGAATTCTCTTCCTTCCTCGCATCCCAGATCCAGCCAGGCTGAGTCAGACGTGTCGGAGGAAAACGGGAGTCAGTGCCTCCATCCCTGCTTCTCTGGAGCATCCAGAGAGTGGGAATGCTCAGCTTCTCCCTAAAACTGCTCCACCATGCAGGAGGGGAAAAAACATTTGGAATGATTTTAATTTCTTATTCAGAGGTGGGGCTGAAGGAATCTGAGCTACTCTCATCACTTTATAGCAGGCAACCAGAGTGTGAGGGGGTTTGGAGCTCGTGACTTATGGAAGAGGAGCAATGTAGGTAAAATTAGTAGGGAAAATAGCTTTAAACTGCCAGAGGGCAGGGATAGGTGGGGTATTGGGAAGAAATATCCCTGTGAGGGTGGGGAGGCCCTGGCACAGGGTGCCCAGAGAAGCTGTGGCTGCCCCTGGATGTATCCAAGGTTGAACAAAGCTTGGAGCAAGCTGGGATAGTGGAAGGTGACCCTGCCCATGGCAGGGGGTGGCACTGGGTGGATTTAAATCCCTCCCAACCCAACACAACCCATGATTCTGTAACAAGCTTTGTCCCATCATCACCACACCACGACCTCAGAGCTGCCCAGGAAGAACCAGATCAAAGCAGTGCCCAAAACCTCCATGGGTATTACCCAGGAAGGGCTGGCTGTGCTCTAGGACCATCCAACTGCATTTGCCCAGCAAAAACACCAAGATTTGGAGCCCTTGGAGCCACCCAGGGAATTTTCACTCCCTTCAGGCTGAGGGGTCCTGCTCTGGAGCCAGAGATGTGTCACTAATTGGTACCCGAGAGTGCTCAAAGGAAATCTCAGCTCTGAAGTCAGGGCTGGAGGAAAAAAAAACCTCCCCTGGACGGAGTGGAGCAGAGCTGCAGCGCCTCGGAGATCAATCACAATTATAAAACCAGTTAGAAGGAGAGGGCTGCTCAGAGAGGTCACTTCAGGGTGCTCTTATTAGGGAAGTCTATTAGGGAAAAGGCTGATAATGGATGGGAGGCTGCCACACGGGCTAATTACAAACATCACACGCTGGCTCAGGCTCGGTACTCCCTGCCAGAGCCTTGCTTGGCTCCAGACTCCAGCTCCTTGCTGCAGGTGCCACATTTTCCTGGAGAAGCTGCAGATTTTCCTGGAGAAGCTGCAGATATTGCTGCAGCATCCATGGGTGGAGTTGTGCCCATCCTTTATCGTGTATGACCTAATCAGCAGCAGATTGGCTTCCAAATTAGTGAGGGGTGAGAGCTTCTCACTGCTTGTGAGCACAACCAGCCCCTTCTGGATTCATTTAGCCACATTTGGGGTTTGGCTTTCTTTGTAGCTCTGCCTTTGCTTTTTGGCTTTGTAACAGCTTTGGTTTGGATTAAATGCAGTTCTCATCAAATTCCTTGATCTGCTGGGGAAATGTGCCCCCAGCACCAGGCTGGCAGCAGCCAGCTCTGCTCTTTTGTGCCCTCCCAGCCCTCCGTGCCCGTGCAGCACTGAGATGGCTCCAGCCTGGAAGAGCAGCATGGATCAAGAGCTTTGGCTGAGTTCTTCACACAAGGAAGCCCCAGGGTGAAGCTGAGCTGGTGGCAGAGATCAGTTTAACTCACACGCTGTCCTCAGAGTGGAAAGCACGGGGCAGAAATTATTTCTAGGCTGAATTTTTGCCTTATCATGAGCAGCACTTGCTCTGTGTGCCTGGCACGGGCTCAGCACGGGAGCCACGGCCCGGGTTCCTGAGGACAAGGAATTGCATAACCCCCACCCCAGCCGGGGCTGGATCAGCTCCCCAGCTGGAATAAATCAAGAGAGATCCATCGAGGTCAATCCTGGCCAATTGTATCCACTTAATCTTCTCTCGGGAAGCACCACTCAATCGATGTGCAGAGCTCCTGCCTCCTCCAGGGCCACTCCAAACCTCTTCCCAAAAGTACTGGAACAGAAACCCCTCCTGCAGTGGCTCCTCTCTGAGTGCCTGAGCCACAGCCCAGCTGGGGCAGAGCCAAGCTGCCCCAAAAGCCACATCTGGGATGGGCATCCAGTGGGAAACTGCCCTGAAAAACATCAGTTTATTCCAGAGGGACACAGGGTTTATGTTCCATTTTATTTGCCTGGGGGCTGCGGTGGAAAGAATGGACATCTGGGAAGAAGGGTTCTTGGTAATTCATATTCCAGGATGGTCCTGCTCCCAGCCCCAGCAGGGTTCTCATATTTAATTAAAAATTGTGAAATATTTATCTCTGTTAAGTGCTCTCCCTCCTCAGCCCCTCTCCCCATTTGAGAGCGAGGGGGAAGGAGCAGGGCAGGGATATTTGTGTGGATCCTTCACAAGCAGTGACATAATCAACAAATTGGAAGTTTAAGGCTGGGTTATTTTTTTTCTGGGGATGTTTCCACACCCATACATGCTGCAGCAACTCCAGATTTACAGCAAAGCACAAAACCAAGTGGTGGGGAGCCTCGGGGTGTCCCTGGGGCAGAGGGGTGACCACAGGCACTGCTCCCCATCCCTCTCCCTGCCACCAGCCCCCAGCTCTGCTTCCACCAGAGGCTGACCCCGGTGCTTTGATGGAGACATCTTTCAAGGAATCCTAACCAGCTTTGTTAGATGTTTTATTCAGTTTTTATAAATGTTCCTTGCTCAAAAAGAGTAAATGAGGAGTTTGGGGCAGTGCCAAGGGGTCTCTTTTCTGTTTCTCTTGGCAGTAAATCAGCTTTCAAATTATTATTGCCATAAGGAAACACAATATTCAAATGCGGGCCTCTCTCCCTTTTATCTCCCCCTCCGCTCTCCTCTTCCTTCTGCTGATTGTCCCTCTTTTAAATGCAGATCAGCCCCATCACTCCCTCCCAGTTTGGGGAGGTGACACTTGGATTTTCTCATGCTGTGGAGGATGGAGGGGTCCTTCCTCCTGCCCTTGCTTATCCCATTCCAGGGCAGGATCTGGTGCAGAGAAGGAGCAGATTAAGGCCCTGGAACGTCACCTCGTGTGCTTGGCTCCACACACCTGCCTGAGCTGCTGCAGAGCAGAGCCCACAGCAAGAAAAGAAGAAAAAGCCAGGTGGCACAGCCAGGCAAGAAGTGTTACACCCCAGGGGCTGGAATTGCAGCAGGCGAGGACCCCACAGCAATCCTGGGGCTAAATCACAGCTAAAAAGAGACAAGGTTGCTCTGAGGGGCATTTTTAGACGATTCACCAGGGGCTGGGGGTCACATTCCCAGGGGACATCAATTGACGTGGTGGCATTAAATCCCAGGCAGCTCCTCATGACCCAGCTCACCCCGAGCTCCCAGCCTTTATTAAACCCAGCTCCCAGCCTTTATTAAACCCAGCCTCGGGAGATGTGGCTGGCATGACAAAGCACTGGAGATTTGCATGTATAAAATTCCCCTGAAACAAATGGCTTTGGTGGGGCAAAAGTTCAGGTCAGAGCGGCCCAGGGGTGGCTCGGGGAAGGTTTCAGCACGGTCAGCACTGTGCTCTGGTGCTCCCAGGGGTGAGGCAGGAGCAGACTGGGCTGATGGCGATGGGAGCAGCCTCTCCTGGGTGCCAGCTGGGCTGGCAGGATTTGGGAGCAAAGGGAGCAAAGGGGGGATGTTTCCACCTTGGCTCTTTGGGGCTGCAAAAGGCTTTGGTGACCACTCCAAGTGGCCATTCCTGCCCTGTCAGCCTGGGGGGGCATCCAGAGAGCCCTTCCCCAGGCTGATTCCAGCCCAGCTCCCTCTGGAGCTGGTGGGATTCAGAGTTTGTCCAGCAGGATCAGAGCGAGCTCGCAGCTCCTGGAAATCACTCCTCCAGCAGCACTCCATCAACGGCAGCCCCTGCACAGCCAATTGCTCTTTGTGTTTCCTCCCAGTGCACTGCAGCACATGTACATACACAGAAAAACACAAACGGGGATAAATTACCTTCCAGGCAAAGCCTCAGGACTTCGAAATTGCTGAAAAATCAAAGCACATTCCAGGGGGGAAACGCAGTAAATCGGAAAGGGAAAATGCACAGAGAGGCTTTTAATAAAAGCAGAGCCAGAGAGGGAGCTCAGAGCCCTTTCAAGACGTTCATGAAGTGAGTGCCAGCACAGCCGTGGGGACACAGAGGAGTTAATGCCCCCAACCATTTTCCAGATGGATGTGGATGTCAAATCACCCATCCCGTGGAGGGAGAGCATTTGGGGTGCAGAGATTTCCCAGCTCTGCTGTTCTCTGAGCAAGGCAGGAGCCAGCACTGAATGTAGCTGAGCAAGCCAAAGATGGCTCTTCCAGGTGAAGGAACAACAAAAAAAAGATATTTTCTAAATGAAAAATATAAATCTAAAGTGCAACCTCAGCCTTCTCCACTTCAGAGTGATGAGGTTTTAATGCTGGGAGCTGGAAGACAACCAGCAAGTGATGGAGAGGAGGAGGCTCAGGCTGAATTCCCTGCTGGGAGCACGGAGCCCTTCCCACTGCCCTGGTGTCAGGACTGGGATCAATACCCCAACCCTGCAGTGGGGTGGCTGGAAAACACTTGCTTTAATTACTCACGGCCAGCAGCACATCAGCCAGCCCAGATTAAAGACCTGGGGCTGTTGTGGGGCTTTGGGAAGGGCCCTGGTGGCTTTGTCCCTGCCCACCCTGACAGGGTCACCACACAGGGACCTGCCTGGGGCCACCACGGCTGTCACAGGATGTCACTGACTGTGTTCTCACCCCAGAGCCAGCCTGCTGCTGCATTCCCCAGCCAGCCACAATATTTTCCCGGCTGATTTTAGCCAAGTTGGAGTTGGGATGGAGATGGATGGGTGGAATGGAATATGTTGAGATATATTCTGAATATGTTGCCTGGAGCGTTTCTTGACGGGAAGGCAGCAATGACTCCAGCAGTGCTTTTCCCCAGCCTCAATCTTGGCACACTTTTGGCTTTTCCTCCCAAGGACCCATTAGTCACTGCCCTGAATATAAACCAGCCCAGGCAGCCAGATCCTTCAGTCTTGCAAAGATCCCCCACATTGTAATTCCAAAATAACACCACACTCCTTTAATGATCAATAGCAATTACTAAGTCATTTATATCCAATAAAGGCTCCAGCAAGAGGTCTGGGTGATATATTACTGTATAAATTCACACTATGAAGCAGATTAACAAAGCATTATGAAAAGCAAGCTTATTATTTGCATGAACATGAGGCTCAAGAGCTAATTGAAGCAATCCAGCAAAATGTCAATGACTCCTTTTGTATATGAAATATTCATTAAAGGCGAGCACTTATTCGTGAGCGATTGTTTATTTATACCTTTTCATTTGCATTCTGCTATAAAACTGGCTGCCTTTCCATTAGGCCACAGCCAGCATCACTTTTCTTGGGAATGGCTGGGACTTGGAAATTGCCTCGTGTCTGCAGGGAGCACTGGGGGATTTTTCTTAGGCAGAGGATGCATCCCAGGGATCAGGGCTGATGGGGAGGGAAGGGAGCAGCTGCAGAAGTGATGAACACCCTCATCCTCCCTCTGCTCTGTGCCCTGCTGCTCTGGAATGGAGGAGCCTCATGTGGACACTCCAAATCTTTACAGCAAGACTGGGGGAATTGCCACTTTTGTGATGCATTTTTCCTGGGCGTTAATTTGATATTCTCATATTTATTTTATTGTGGTTTTTATTTCTGTATTTTGCATTTATTCATGCTAACAAGCAGCATTTTCCTTGCTGTGGGGTGAAGCACCCCTCTGCTCCCTCAGACCCTCCCAGGGCACAGCCCTCAGGGATGGATCCACAAGATTCCCTGGATTTATGCCCATGGAAGATGCTGTGGGTGACACCAAGATGTATCACCCCTCTCTTGGCACCTCCTGTGGGGTGAGCCCAAGGCACAGCCCTGAGAAGGAGCCATTCCCATTCCCCCTCCCCAAACCCTCTGGAAATGGCTGGAAATGGGTTTGGTTTCCATTCCTCTTGGCACCGTGTCCAACACCAGGGCAAGCAGTGATGGGGGTGCACAGGGACAGCAAAAATCCCACAGATCCACGGGGAAAAGCATCCCAAAAAAAGGGAAGAACCTGAGCCCCTCGTGCCCCAGGGAGGAGGCACGGTGGGATCCCGAGGCTCTGGGCACCCTTTGCCTGCTGCTTTCTCCAATTTCAGCCCCAAATGAAGTTTTTTCCCAGCCCATCCATTTGCCAGGACAGCTCCTGGGCTACAAATCAATGCAACACCGCATCTTATTTGCTCTGCAGCCAGCTGAGCAAAACAATGTAGCGCCAACAGAGACGTGAATCTCCCTCATTTGTCTTCCACTAGAAAAATTTCAAGGCTGGAGCTTTTTTTCTGGCTCTCTGGCAGCGCTGTCAGGAGGGTGACGTGTTAGGAATGGCTGGATGGGGGCTCAGGATTTGTTTTCCCTGTGATTTCCTCAGTCTAAATTGCAGCTTTACTCACACACGTCCCCAGGTGCCAGAGACAAATGTTTGACCAAGTGCTTAGGGCTGGACGTGAGGATCAATCTTGGATCCTGCTCCCAGGGAGGCTGCAGGGGATTTGGGGTTATAATTACACCAAGGGAAACACCTCTGAAAGACCCCATGGGTGAGGATTGGCTCTTGGGACTCAGGATTTGCGCTGGGAGGTGCAGGGATGAATTTCCCTGGGGAATTAGGCCCATTCCCTGCCCCTGAGCAGAGTTCTCCCTCTCCCTGCTGTTCCTCACACTGGACAAACCAACAGCCCATCAAATTTCTCCTCCTCCATAAAAGAACGCAAAACAATAAGCTGTTTGCAGAAAGCGCGTGAGAAAGTTCGCTACAAGAATGCAAACCTCAGAAATCTTAGAAAAATCTTAAAAAATCAGGGCGACACCCTGCACCAGCAACCCATGTCACCCTGGCAGCTCCCGATGCTGCTGGAGGCACAGGAGTGGGGAGGGAAGGATGTGAGAGCTGCCGAGCACCGGGAAAGAGCTGACGAAGCGCCCTGCCTGCGCCCTTAATGGCTTTTAAATCACGGAGGTTCAACAGGAAAAAAAAAACACATAAACAATCCCTAATGTTTACTCACACTTGCGCAGCTTCTTATTTGCATATAATTGCTTCCTGTCACAACAATCCATCCAGAGGCTCTTAATCCCGGCGATCAGAGGAGCTCTGAGCAGGGAATGGCAGGAATAAATCCTGGGATGCTTCAGGAGCGTCCCGGGATGTTCCTGTGGCGGAGCAGGGAGCGACAGGGGCATCCCAGCGGGGCATCACAGAGAGAGGAACACAAGGGGAAAAAGGGGCAGGGGGAAACACGGCTTTGCCTTGGGGTTTGGATGGGTATTTATCAATCCTGGGAATGCTGGGGACACTCACTGAGCACAGCTCCATCCTGCAGCCCTTTTTTATCCCTTTAAACCCCTTTTTTATCCCTTTAACTCACAAACCCCTGTCGCTGTTCTTCCAAAGGAAATGAAAAGATCCCAATAATCCTGGAATGGTTTGGGAGAAAGAACCCCTCCGCAGAGCTGGGTTGAGGTGGGCAGGGGATGGCTCCGGGGATGGCCCAGGGGATCCGGGGTGTCCCACAGCCCCAGGTGCCCGGGGACAGCAGGAAGGAAGCGCTGGCACCCCCCGTGCCTGTCCTACTTTCCTGCTCATCCGATGATGCACTCACGATGCATTTTTTAAAAACCTCCGTCTGTCTGGAGGATTTAACTCCAGAGACACTTTCTGAGGATGGTGCTGGGGATGTTGGAAAACATGATTTCCAGGGAGGGCTGAGAACCAGCTGAAACCAGCTCTCTGTGGAGCTCTGGAGCTCTTAATTAGACAAGAATTAACATCCTGGGAAACATTTGATTCCTAACAAGGGCACAGCTCCTTTCACTGGGATTAGCCTCCCTTGGACTCCTCAAGCTTCACATCATCCTCCAGTACACAGATCTGCTTCCCCACTTGTCCTGGCACCACCTGCCTGTGCAAAAAGTCCCTCCCCATCTTTTTTAATCAGCTTTTTGTAAGTTCTAAAAGGCCCCGATGAGGTTTTTAGAGCATTTCTTGAGTCAAGCTTTGAAGGCATGAGGTTCTCTGCGTGTCATCTCTTCCAGCATTCCTCCGGTTCAGGGGAGGCTCCTCATTCCCCAGACTCCAGCATTTCTCCTGACAGGCCACCGGATATGCAGAGACCATGAAATTTTAACAGAGTTCTGTGTTTTCCACACTCCACTTCGGCAGAGCAGGAGCAGGGCACGGTGGCTGGGCTGAGCAGACACAAAAAAGGGAGCACATTTCAGCTGCCATGCTAGAGGAGGTTGAGACGCGCTAATTAAGCTCTTAAGAGGGAAAAGTGCCCTATATTTTGTTTTCTTCCACTTTCTTTTCCCCCTCCCCAGCGCTCTCCCCTGGCAGACGTCACTGCGGGCGAGCACACGTGTCGGCTCCGATGATTTATTCAGGAGCCACATCGGCTCTGCCTTCCACTCCAGCGAGCACGAATTTCAATATTTCATATGGAAATCTCCAGCTCTCTGTCCCTATTTCTGCCTAAAGCTGCTGCTCCTCTCTGGGGTGCAAAGACGGGGTGGGTGCAGAGCTCTGCTGCTGCTCCAAAGCTTTTCCCGAGTTTTCTGGATGCTCTTGAGTCTGTTCCTCTGTGCAGCAGTGTGGCAGAGCAGGTGACAAACCCGGCGTGGCACCGTGTCCCCTGCCAGTGCCACCAGCCCTGGCTGTGCCTGGGGTTCATCCCTGAGCCTGGAATTCACCAGGATTTACCTGTTAATGACCCTTTTGCTCAGTCTCTGGGTAAAGGAATTCCTTCCTGGAGAATGAGGAGTTCCTGCCTGGAATTCACCAGGATTTACCTGTTAATGACCCTTTTGCTCAGTCCCTGGCTAAAGGAATTCCTTCCTGGAGAATGAGGAGTTCCTGCCTGGAATTCACCAGGATTTACCTGTTAATGACCCTTTTGCTCAGTCCCTGGCTAAAGGAATTCCTTCCTGGAGAATGAGGAGCTCCTGCCTGGAATTCACCAGGATTTACCTGTTAATGACCCTTTTGCTCAGTCTCTGGGTAAAGGAATTCCTTCCTGGAGAATGAGGAGTTTCTTCCTGGAATTCACCAGGATTTACCTGTTAATGACCCTTTTGCTCAGTCCTTCTGTAAAGGAATTATTTCCTGAAGAATGAGGAGCTCCTGCCTGGAATTCACCAGGATTTACCTGTTAATTACCCTTTTGTTTATTAGAGAAATTCCTTCCTGGAGCTGTAAGGGCCCTTTCCAGAGCAGGTGCAAGGAACAAGGTTTTGTCTTTTCCTGCAAGGATTTGCTTTGTGCCTGCAAAACCACACCTGGGATTTGGGGGATGCCAAAAGTTCTGCACTCCCAGAGCTTCCAGAGGCTGCAGCCTGACTGCCCCAGCCTGGCTGGCACTGGGGACACCGAGCTGGGCTCTGGTGGCACCTCCAGTGACACTTCCCTGGGCTGGTTTGGGGACTGAAAACTGCTCTGAGGAACAAGGCAGAGCAGCACGTCCAGCCCGATTCCTCCCAGGGAGAGGGTAAGAGTGTTAATTAATGTTATTCTCCATTCAATTAATATCATTCTCCATGAATGGCTTTAATCAGCCTTGCAGAAACACTTGGCAGCAGTGCTGCATTTCCAGGGATGAGCTGCCCTGAATCCACCCAAACTTTGGGAGGAGAAATGGGATGGAGAGGCCAAGGGATGAGCTGGGTTCTACCCTAAAAGCCAGCCCAGAGCCTGGCCCTGCTGCTGCTGCTGGCCCAGATGGAGCAGAGGGGCTGAGACACCTCCCTTCTTAGGCTGAAATTTGGGGACTTTCTCATTTTGAGGTCTGCAATACTCAGAAAATAAATAAATCTCTTTTCCAAGCTCACCCCAAATCCTACCTTACTCCAGCTTTTGAGCTGCTTGGTACTTTTTAAACTTTTTGAACCCAGATTTGGGGTTTTGTTGGAATGAGGGATGTCAATCAGCTCGATCAGAGCAGGAGGTTCATCCTACTGCTGTTATCCCGTGGAATGTCTCAGGGATAAGGGGGAGCAGCACGTGCAGGGGGTGAGGATGCTCTGGCAGCTGATTCCTGCTCTGCACTCCCATCCCACTGCATCCCACAGCATCCATATGGAACAGGGCCCACGGAGAGGGAGATGAGAGCCACCAGAAAGTGATGGTTCAATTGGAGAGAATAAAGGAAACAACCGAGATGATAAATGCCTTCCAAGAGGGGGGGAAAATTCATGTCTTTTATTGCTCTCCCAACAAAAACATGAAACACAAACAAATCAAAGGGCTGGAAGTGCTTCCAGTCTGCGACATGACCTGACTGAACAAGAGGCTTTAATGTGGAGGGAGCTCCCAGGAGGATTAAACTGCTGATAATAAATTATTGAGAAATATTAGGTGGCGAATGGGCCCAACGCCAGATTGATTCACAGCGACATCCGTGAGGAACAAATGGAAAAATGCAGAAAAAAAACCTCAAAGCAAAGCAATGCTGAGAGTTTGAGCTGAGAAAAACGGAGTGAAAGCATCTCCCAAAGGCTGCTTTGGGGTGCAGAAGGGAGCTGGGAGAGGTTTGTGCCCACGTGGTGGATCTGCAAATCCAGATTTTCCTCTGGGTTCTCAATTTGGCTGGAAGGATTCTTGGGTGCCAGTGGTGCCCTGCACATCCTGGAGGCAGGAATATCCTGGGATTGACCCTTCCTGCTGGAATGGAGGGAACAAAGGAGCCAGACACAGCCATTAAAGGCAGCTCAATGGCTTTAATTTAATATTTTTTTTCTGTTAATGCTATTAATCACCATAGGCACACGTCAGGAGCTGCTGCATATTTAAACTGGGCCAGGAGCCAGTGATTTCTCCTATGCAATTTCCTAATGTTAATAATGTTTCCATTAACCATATTCAGGGAATCTGCCATTTTTTGTCCTCTTCTGGCCCCTACTTTTTACTTTTAATTATGACCCAGTGTCAGCTATTGAATAGGTCGTCGCATTTGAAGCATCTGCAAAGATTTCTTTTTAATAATGCAATTTCTTGGCTGTAATAGCCCTATAACAGGAGTAATTAATGAACCACAGCGTGCTCTCAGGGGCTGCCCATCCATCCGCAGCAAAATCTGCTGGTGGAAAAGATCTCAAAGCAGGAGAGATCCAGGAAAAATCCAGCAGGGACTGCTGCAACCCCTTCTGCAGAGGAGCAGAGCTGGGGCCACTGGAGCTTCCTGCGGCTGCAAAAGAGGGGTCTGAGGCCACTTCCACAACCCCCAAACACCCCAAAAATTAAGTGAAAATGTGGTAGGGAAAGTTCAGGAAGGATTTATCCTTTCTTTTGTGAGGTCCTGCACTGGTGGGACACGAGGAATTCCACCTGCCTCTTTGCTGCTGAGAAAAACACCCAGGAAAAAAAGAAAGGTGAAAAAGAAAAAGGTCTGGAGAGTTGGAGGGTGTGGGGGTTTGAGAAATGGGGCTGGGAGTTGCCAGCATCAAATTCCCTGTGGGATCAGCCCTCCTTCCCTCCTGGCCCCCTTTCTCTCCCACCGTGTGAGCCAGCTCATCAGAGCAGCTGAGGTCTGAGCAGAGGAGGTGATCAGGCTGTGTGGGAGAAGAAATGAAACGTCCAAAGAGGCTGGTTTGGGTTCACAGCTCTCCCTGGCACTGGTACCACAATCCCAGCCTGAGTTCCCACTGGAGACTTTGCCCAGGAGCTGCAGGAGCAGCTTTGGGGGGTGCCAACCCCTGGGGACTCAGCCAAGGCTCCTGTTGTTATTGCCACCAAAGGGACACCAACACACCTGAGCTGCTGCTTTCCCCAGCTCTGAGCCCACAGTGGTGCCTGGAAATGCTTCCATCCCTCCTGCCTGCCCTGACCCCACTGATGGGTGGGAAAACTCTGATAAAAAACCTGATAAAAGACATCAGCTGTGGGGACAGGCCAGCAGAGAGGCAGAGCATCCCCCATCCCACTGGTCCCTGCATCCCACCACTCCCGTGGGGCTGATGGAACACGACAGCAAACACAAAATTAGGCTTTTTGGGGGAGCTAAACAGGGCTTTTGCAGCAAGGAGCCATGAATCAGCCTCCTTGTTGGGAGCTATTAGTGTCTCCCTTGCCCTACTTTCCCCTGCTCCGTGCAGAATTCCATGGCTGGATGTGTGTTACTAAACCAAAAAGGACATTAATAAATGAGGAACCGTGCAGTTCCCCCTGCCTGGCTTAAAAAGGAGCTGGGTTTGCAGGGCTGAGATGTTCCATAAAATCCATCCCCACCCCCTTGTCCTTCCCCCTGTGTCCCCTGAGCCACAGCCCCGTCCCCAGCAGGACCAGGGCTCCTCTTGATGAGGAATTGGGATGAAGCAGGCAATTAGCTCCAGCAGTGCCTCGGAGATGGCAGCGCTCTGCTGCTGCCCCAGTGCACTCAGCTGATAAATGTTTGCAGGAATTTAATGTCACCAGCAGCAGTGACAGCGTGGGGACAGCTGGGGAGGTGCTGCAGGAAGCTGCTGCCTCTCCCAGTGCCACTGTGGGGACAGGGGGACAGTCTGCCCTGCCAGGGAGGATGGAGAGGCTGATTCTGGGTGGCACAGGGGACATCCCATTTATCCCATTCCATCCTGTGGTATCCCATTTATCCAAAACACAGGAAAAGGGTCAGGGGCTCTCTTCCTCCTAGAAACCAAAATTCCAAGGGGAAACGTTGGAGCATGAGATAAAAAATGCCCACATTGCACAGTGCTGCCCACACCCACGAGGGCTCTCCTTTATCCTGGCAGCATCCAAAGCACAGGATGAGGAGGAGAGGGGGAAAAATCCCACCCTCAGCCAGCATCTGCCTCTGCTCGTGGCTGATACTAAAGAGAGAGTGAGAAGGGAAATGAAGAGAGCCCTGAGAAGCTTGAAAGGTAATTAAGGTAAAGCTCGTTAATATTTCAAGGCAGAGCTGTGCCTATTACAGCAAAAGGCCTGGCTGGAGCCGGGGAAGTGACGGGAAGAGCTTGTCTCATTGCATAACTGCACTTTATGGGATCAAAGCAATAAAACTTAAGCAACCTGCTGAAAACCCTGGCAGGGTGAGGAGCGGGAAAGCCTCTGGAAAAGCCTGGGAGAGCAGAAAATAAAAATGCTTCCAGTTCTTGTTAGACATGAATGATCAGGGAGAAAAATTCCCTGCAATCCTCTCAGGAATTCGCTAAGCGTCCTGCCCTGGGATGGTTTTGGGGAAGGAGCTCAGCCCTGGGGGGTGCAAGGGGTGGGCAGAGCCATGGGAACAGGCCAGTGGCTCCTTGGGACCCTCTCAGCGTCCCCCCCTGGGTGAGGATGGGGCAGCAGAGCCCTGAGCAGGGCTGGAGGAGCTGGGCTGGACACCAGCCTTGGAGGGGCTCAGGTATTGATCAGGGCTGGGCTGATTATTGGGGGTGCAGGAACTCAGTTAATTATCGAGGTTGGAGGGACTCAAGTTAATAATCGGGGTTGGAGGGGTTCAGTTAATTGTCAGGGCTGGAGAAGCTCAGCTAATTATCTCTCTCAGCTATTGTTATTCCGGCGGCAGGGGGAGGGCTCGGCTCTCGGGAGAGGCTCCATCTCCGGTTTCATCTCCAGGAGGGCAGGAAAAATGGGGCTTTCTCTTCTGCTCGAAATTTTTCCAGGCACGAGCTGATTGCTGCTCTAAAACCCTCATGAGGGCAGGTGGCAGCAGGTCCTGGGGGTCCCCAGTCCCTGCCTGAGCCCACCCAGGGGTGGCCCATCCTTTGAGGGGAGCAGGAAATCCCAGGAAAGCTCAGTGCCTTGGGCTTCCCGGGATCACAGCTGGACCTGAGGGCAGCAGAAGGTCCCACAAAAGGTTTGGAGCTGGAAACAGAGCCTGGAACCTGCAGGATTGTGGATTCCCAAAGCTCCATCCAGCTCCTTGGACGCGGGCTGTGCTCCAATGTTGGATTAGGAGATAAGGGAGCAGGGACCTGGCAAGGTGAGGAGTGGATTCCAGCACTCCAGTGCTCTGCTCCCAGAAATTCACACCCCACGTTTGCCAGGAACACAGCAGCAAATGTTTGCCTCTTCAACAAACAAACCAAATCAACAGGAATGCCCCAAATTTCCCAGCTCCTGCTGCGGATGGGCTGAGGGATGCCCACAGCCACGGTGTGTGCAGAGCTGTCAATTCCAAACACACCAAGATTTATTGATGACACAGATCCCCCTCTCCTGCTCTGTGGTTTCTCTGAGCAGAATGATTCCTAAATTAAATTGCAGCATTTTTCCCAGGCACTCACTCCCTTGAAAACACAAGGCCAGGGAAAGAACAGAGTTGCAGTGGAGGAATTACAGGATGGGGAGTTTATTTGTGTTTATTTGTGCTTTAAAACATGGAGTTGTGCTCTCCCTGCTCAGGAAAACAGCACAGAGCTATGAGGAAAGAAATTTGGGAGGAAACCAGGCAGACTTGGAAGGGGCTGTGGACAAGAGAACTTCTCTGAGAGGTTTTAGGAATGGAAAGAAATTGAAAATACACCGAAAAGATACAACACAGCTTTAATGGCTGGCAAAAGGGAGCATGAAGGAATTGACAGAACACGCAGCAGTCCAGGAGGGGAAGCCTTGCAGGTTCTCCTTTCTAAGAGGGTGAAGGATCCAACCTTTCTGGTCCTGCCAAAAGCAGAAGCTCATTTTCCTGCTGCACTGGAGATGACACCTGGAATATTCTACTTGGATCCCTCCAGCCTCCTCAAAAACCAATTTCCCTCACGCCAGCAAAACTGTGTTTTATTAACAGCAATTTGAGCTCTCCAATAAATCCCAGCCAGGCATAATTCCCTGGAAAATGGCATGTCTGCATTGTTACTGCCTCCCCGCTCCTTGCTCGGAACCATTTAGGACAATACTGACTCGGCGGAGTCCATAAAACAGGATAATCTGGGATGTGCCACAACTGCTGGTGTTAAACCCTCTGGGGGCTGCTCGTTTCCTGGGCAATGGTCCTGAGCAGCAGGAGAAGCCAAGAGGATTCCCTCCCATCCACCCATCCATCCATCCATCCATCATCCATCCATCATCCATCCATCATCCATCCATCATCCATCCATCCATCCATCCATCATCCATCCATCATCCATCCATCATCCATCCATCCATCCATCATCCATCCATCCATCCATCCATCATCCATCCATCCATCATCCATCCATCCATCCATCATCCATCCATCCATCATCCATCCATCATCCATCCATCCATCATCCATCATCCATCATCCATCCATCATCCATCCATCATCCATCCATCATCCATCCATCCATCCATCCATCCATCCATCCATCCATCATCCATCCATCATCCATCCATCATCCATCCATCCATCCATCCATCCATCCATCCATCCATCCATCATCCATCCATCCATCCATCCATCATCCATCCATCCATCCATCCATCCATCCATCCATCCATCATCCATCCATCATCCATCCATCCATCCATCCATCCATCCATCCATCCATCCATCATCCATCCATCCATCCATCCATCATCCATCCATCATCCATCCATCCATCCATCCATCCATCCATCCATCCATCCATCATCCATCCATCCATCCATCCATCATCCATCCATCCATCCATCCATCCATCCATCCATCCATCATCCATCCATCCATCCATCCATCCATCCATCCATCCATCCATCCATCCCCCTGCCCTTCCTGGGATGGGTGTGAGCCCCTGGATGATTCCAGGCTCGTGGGATGGGATGGGATGGGATGGGATGGGATGGGATGGGATGGGATGGGATGGGATGGGATGGGATGGGATGGGATGGGATGGGATGGGATGGGATGGGATGGGATGGCATGGGATGGCATGGGATGGCATGGGATGGCATGGGATGGCATGGGATGGCATGGGATGGGTGTGATCCCCAGGGTGAATCCGGGCTGTGGGGGGCTCCTGCTGCTGCCCAGCCCCTCCCCAGGCACAGCAGCACTGCCAGGACGCACCAGCAGCGCCCGTAGATCTTTTTTTAATTTGAAGAACGAACAGTTTCCAGGAACTGCTCCAAACTTAGAAACAATATGATGCTGCTGGTGAATAAGTCATGAGGGCTGGAGCCTAAATCTACATATTTATGTGCACACTGCCTCATGCAGGGGGATGATTTATATAATTTATACAAGTGAGAACGCTCCCATGCCAGAGCACAGCTCTCCCCAGGCTGGGCTGTGCCCCACAAAAGCCAAGCTGCCACCCCAAAATCCTGCTGGAGGCTGGCACTGACCCCCCCAGCCTCCACCCACTGCCCAGGTGGCTTTTGGGGCACCCAATCCTGCCCTCAAATCCACGTTTTCCACCTGCCAGTGCTGCCAAAGCCACCAACAGGATCTCTTCTATTAGAGAAGCTGAAAATATTGCCAGTCAATGATATCTCAGAGCAGGGAAGTCAGCAGAGATCTATTTTCATACACTTTCCACATCAACACTTATTAATTTTTTCCCTTTTTCTGCTTTTTTAATTATTGAAAGTTTCTGCTTCAAGAAACTCCCACATTCTCGGGGGGTGGGAAAATTATATCAAAATAGGCCTTTTGCTAATCTCTGCCTTTTAATGTGCACAGTTATCCTTGGGAAAGCTGGATCCCAGAAACATCAGAAAGTCTCGTGTGCCCCCAGGGTCTGCCTGCCAGCTCCCCACTACGAGAGCAAGCGAGCCTAATTAAATTGTAAAATTGCAACCGGCACTTTTCCTTTATTTCTCCCTTTTTTCACTCAGCGCTCGGCTGTGCCTTTAATTACCACCTTCAATTATGTGTCACTTCAAGGCCCGAGTCCCGCTTTTGAAAATCCTTTTTTTGCTTCAGTCAAGGGAAAAAAAACCTGTGGAAAACACAGGGGGATGGCTCAGGTGTGGAAGCCCAGGCTCCAGCTTAACTTTAATCTGTGCTTAAGCACTTTGCAAGGCTCAGAGCAGCTCTGTGCCTCAGTTTCCCCAACCATCCCTCTGCCCCTGGGGCTGGCTTGGTCCTTTTCTTTAGGACAGTCCTTTTCTTTAGGATATCCTTTTCTTTAGGATGTCCTTTTCTTTAGGACAGTGTTTTTCTTTAGGACAGTCCTTTTTCTTTAGGATGTCCTTTTCTTTAGGACAGTGTTTTTCTTTAGGACAGCCCTTTTCTTTAGGATGTCCTTTCCTTTGGGACAGCCCTTTTCTTTAGGATATCCTTTTTTTAGGATGTCCTTTTCTTTAGGATGCCCTTTTCTTTAGGACAGTCCTTTTCTTTAGGATATCCTTTTTTTTTAGGATGTCCTTTTCTTTGGGACAGTCCTTTTCTTTAGGATGGTCCTTTTCTTTAGGACAGCCCTTTTCTTTAGGATGCCCTTTTCTTTAGGATGCCCTTTTCTTTAGGATGGCATCATCACTGCCCTGCCAGGACATGGCCAGACCCTCTCCGTGCCCTGCAGCAGCACAAGTTTGGGGGCACACAGAGCCCCAAGCCCCTCCTGCTGGGGGAGGAGATCCTCTGTCCAGCAGGAAAAATGCCCCCAAATGCTTCTCCCCCTCCCCAGGACCCCCCTGCGAAGGAGTTTAACGCCTTTTCCCGAGGAAGGGTTCCCGAGAGGCGGCTCCCCGGGCAGGAGGGGTCTCACCCCGATCACAGAGACACCGAGGGCTCGGCTGGAGATCAAACGCCTTCAAAGGCGGCCGGGGCAGCGCTAAGAGCCGGGGCTGCCTCTCCCAGCACGCAGCCTGCTCCTCTCCTCCTTCCTTCTGAAGCGCCTCCGGCCTTTCATCTCTCCGGCACTGCCCCCTCCCTGGCCAGGAAAATCCAAAAATGGAATTCAAACCTCTCTGAGATGCTCGTGCTGGCCAGGCAGAGCTGCCTGTCCCTGTGTGGAGGATAAAGGATATTTAGGGTGGCTCTCAACCCTTCTCTTCATGGGATGTTGAGCAGCAAAGGTTCAGGGAATTCCCAAGGGAATTCCCACACTGGGGAGGTGCAGAAGCTCCCGGGTGAAGTGTGACTGTCCCCTGTGCTGGCAGAGGGGTGAGCACAGCCAGTGCCTGCAGGGAATCTGCCCCTGGTGCTCCCGAAGTCTCCTTGGCTCCCTCTCAGCTCCAGCCCGAGTGGGAGATAGGCTCTCCATCCCAAACTCCTCCCTGGGCTTCCTCTGGAAAGCTCAACCTCCCTGGTTTGGGCACTGCAGGTGTTCTCTCTCTTCCTGTGAGGTCTGGGGGGAAAAAAGAAGGAAAAAACTTGTGCAGGGATTGGAGAGGAAGAGGAAGGGTTTCTGAGAATGAGTCCTTTGTGGCAGAAGAGGAAGGGGAACTACAAGGATTCACACAGACACGAAAATCAGGAGTCAGGAGTAATTAAAGAGCCTGGATCACCTCTTATGCCCAGAGGAACCCCTGATAATGGTCTGGGTGCTCATTAAAGAGATATAATTAAGACTCTGAAGCCACTGACGAGCCACTGCCTGTCCCAGCACCACAATGTCTACACGGGCAGCTCCTGCCCCCCTCTCCTCTGGCAGGCACACCCCAAATCCCTGCACAGCCCAAACCCTTCAAGGGCCTGCCCAGCCCCTCAAAACCAGAGGTTTAGATGGGGTACTGGGGAGAAATCCTTCCCTGGGAGGTGGGCAGGCCCTGGCACAGGGTGCCCAGAGCAGCTGTGGGTGCCCCTGGATCCCTGGCAGTGTCCCAGGCCAGCTTGGACAGGGCTTGGAGCAGCCTGGGACCGTGGAAGGTGTCTCTGCCCATGACAGGGGGTGGAATCAGAGGAATTTTAAGGTCTTTTCCAACCCAAACCCTTCCACAGCTCCATGATTAACCCTGAGGGCAGCCCAGCCCTGCCACGAGCAGGTCACACGTGGCAGAAATAATTGCTCACCCCCAGCTCAGTGTGACCCTCAGACAGCCAAAAACCAGCCCCACAAAGATGGGAGGAATGGTTTGAACACACGATGGAAACCCTTGGGTGAGCTTGAACCCAACATGGTGGTGTGATGCCTAATTAATTTATGTCCAAAAGCTCTTTGAGTCAGATGAAAGACATTATTATAGGATTGCACAGAGATCCTTTATCCCACAAGCTGGAAGTGGGAACAGCCCCGGCCACGCTCCCACTTTAAAGGGCACGGGCAATTAGCACAGAGCCCTCTGATGAATAGCAGCTATTTTATTTTTTCATGTTCTGGAAATGATGCTGCATCTTCTGGTGATGACACATTGTCCTGGCACAAGAGGACAGGGAGGAGGAGAAGCTCCTGGTGGAAAACAGGGAGCTAATTATTCCCTCCTTAACGCCTGCAATGAGTTTGGACCCAAATCCCCTTTTCCCTGCAATGCCCTGGGAGAGTTTTCCTCTGCTCCAACCCCACTGAGCTGATTTAGGGTGTCTGGGGCTCTCCTAACACTGCAGTTGTTTGAGGAGGGGTAAAAGGATTGATCAAAAGGTGAGGGGAGGTTTGAGGGGTTCTGCCTCACCAGACTGGGCAGCCCAAGGGAGCCAGGCTCCAATCCCACCCCACAGAATCCCAGGATCCCCTGAGCTGCCCTGTCCCCCACTGAGAGCCCCGTGCCCATCTCCTCCTCTGGGGTTTTGGAGCAGGGAGCTATTTTGGGTACCCTGGGACAGTGAGTGCCACCACTCAGGAGATCTCAGTGAATGGCCAGAATTCAGGATTTTCCTGCTGGGATAGGAAAATGGGTTAGAAATCAGTCCCAGCCCCAGGTGCTGAGTTGTTTCTTCTCTGTCTCCTTCCTCAAGCCAGTGAGGGCAGGATTAATCCCTTTCTGTAGATTTAGGGAATTACAACCTGCAGGGTGAATTCCTTCCCAGCCACCCTCAGAAAACCCCCTGGAGAATGGAACACACCCCACACCATCCCAGAGCAGGCACAGCCCCCCTTGCTGTGCTTGGAGGGGTCAGCAGCACCCTCCTGGAGGGGCAACAAAGGGTTTGAGTCGAGGGGAGCTGCCCAGGGACAAGGACAGGGACAGGAGGCACCGAGGGCTGGGAGCTGCTCAGGTTTCCCTGCTGTCCCTCTGCTCTGCTGGTGGCAGGGTTTGTTTAATCGCAGCTCCACGGCAGAGATAATTTGTAGGTATGAAACTCGTCCTGGTGGGCGTTCGTTTTTGTTGGCTGTTTGTGTGAAGAGGCTGAGTTCCTCCTCCCAGGCTGATGCTTCCCAGCTGCCGAGACACCACAGGGAAGGCTCCCACCCAGCTGGGAGCAGCCCTGCCCCACAGAGCCCACCGAGGCACAGGCAGCTCAGGGATGGATGCTCTGCTCCCCCTCTGGCAATAGGAAAAGTTCCCCCGAGGGTACCACTTGCTGGTGCCCAGTTTTGTTTGTAGGATGGAGGATTTGGCTGCCTGAGGCCCCCCAGCACCCCACAGCGTGGGTTCCTGAGTGGGGGGGTGTCGTGGATGCAGTTGCCATGGAGAATTAAAACCCCCGTGAATACGCAGAGGGAGCTAATGAAATAATTAACAAGCAGCAAAAATGAAAGAGGAGGATGGTGGTGGGGCTGCTGCCCTGCTGTCTGAGCTGTGGAGGAAAACTGACCCAGAAAGAGATGGAAAAAGCAGGGAAATAAAGCCCGCTTAAATCTGAGCTGGGGCTGGGATTGTGTGAGTTTTGTTTTGCTTTCAGTCCAAAAAGCAGAAATGATAACTCCAGGACCCAGAGCACAGCTCCCTTCTGAGGGACAGGCAGCCCTTGCTCCTCCAGGATGGGCCCACAGCATGGAGAGTCCTTGTGGCCCCAACAACTGGGACGGAGCATCTGAAAACTGGGGGGGACACTGGGAGCACTGCATTACTCTGAGACCCTGTCACAGAAGGACCAGTTTTTGGAAATTACAAACACCCCCATGGCAAAAAGGCACCCACAGGAGCATCCAGTGCCTCTGGGGGGTCTCAGAGCCAGCCCTGAGCAGGGCTCTGGCTGGACACCCCACTCCCCTGTGAGCAGAAGGCTCCTTCCCACCCTGCCACGAAGCACAGCACCAGATATATCTCTGCACCAATTTATGCAGCACGGCGAGGCGCTCCCTCCATCTCCCCGAGACACCAGTTGGCAGATCTGTGCTGTGAATGTCACGGCAGTCTTTCATAACAACTTCTCCCACCATCCCATCAAGTGCAGGGAGAAGGGAGAACCATCTGCCGGGAGCTGAGCGCATCCCTCCCTCGCCAGAGAAACCCTGACACCCTTCCCCGGGCCCACTCAGCCTCTCCCGGGCTGGAACAGCCACACTTGAGTCTCCCAAGTCTCTCCTTGGGGGTCCTTTTTGTCCCCTCTGTGTCTGCAGTGATGTGCTGGGGGTGAGCAGGGGTTAAAGCAGCTCCTGGTGGGGTTTTTAGCCCCCAGCCCTAAGATCATCTGGCAGGGGAAAGCATCAATAGGATTGTCTCTGTGAACAAAACTCCTTCCCTAAAACAAGGAGAGGCAGCACTTGGAGCCATCAGGGATAAGAGGCACTGTAATCTGATTTTCTCAGCAGGAGAGTGTCACTCCTCAGGGGACACAGGTCTGATCTCTGCCCAGAGCCAACCTGTGAGACAGGGGAGCCGCAGCCAGGCAGGGCCAGGGGGAGCTGGATCACCCGCAGAGGATCCCAGCCCCCAGCCTGCTGCCACTTGGGCTGCTCCTCCAGCCCGTGTCACCTCCCAGCCCGTGTCACCTCCCAGCCCGTGTCACCTCCCAGCCCGTGTCACCTCCCAGACCGTGTCCCCAGGGAGGGAGGGAAGGGCCTGAACCAGCAGTAACCAAAGGTTTATCCCAGATTGGAAAGGCAGGCAGAGAGGGACTGAGCATCTGAATCCACAGCTGTTGGTACAAGGAAAACCAGGTTTCCAAATGCTTTTCAAAGCCGATTCAATAGTGTTTCTTAAAGAAACCACTTGAAGAGGAGCAGGGATCCTTGCAGGAGCACTGGGCATCGCTGGGGTGGCAAAGCAGCAGCAGCAAGGCAGTTTATGCCTGTGTTTGCACAGGGGGTGGGGAGAGCCAGGGCTGGAGTGGAAATTAGTGCAGGAGAGAAAAATCTCAGGGCGCTCCAACACAATTTTGTTGACGCTGTTGTGCTCAGTGTGAGCTGGGAAAGGCCAGTGTGGTCCTTGCCCCTGAGGAGTGAATGCTTTCAGCACTTGGATAATAAGAAAAAGTGTTTTCTGAGGGAAAAAGAGCGAAATGCTTTTCCTCTCGTGAGGCACTTGCTTTCTTTAAGCTGCTTGCAACACTTTTCATAATTAAAATACCCCCATAACGTCACACAGTGCTTTTTGATGCTTGCTCTTTGATTTGGATCAATGAAAATGTCCTGGGAGCTTATGGCAACAGCCTCGCTCAGCATTTTCTCCACTTGAAAGAAACCCAAGAGGAAAAATCATTTGTGGCTCTGCAAGAAGAAGGATTTTCCAAAAGGGCTATTCCACACCGTGGAAAAAAGGAAAGTGATAATAACCTCATCCTGAGTTTCCATCAAGGCTGATTTACATAATTAACACTAAAATTAGTTGTTGTTCTGCCTTTCAGGGTGTATTACAAAGGGAACCTGGTGAGAGCAGAGCTTTGCCCAAGGCAAGCCGGGTCCCCCCAGGGATGTCCCCAGATCCCCAGTGTGGAGCCACAGGTCCCTGGCAGAATCAGGACTGACTTCATGCCTTGAGATGGCCAACCCTGAGTGCAGCCAAAGCCTGGCATGGCCGGGCACTCCCACAGTGCCCAGAGCAATGAGGAGAACCGTTAGATTCAAATCAAATCAATCCAACTCGAATCAAACCTTATGGGATTAGCATGAAACCCGAGCGCTGCCGGAACTGGGAGCTGCCACCTCCAAGCCCTCCTGGCTTTCCAGTCGGGTCTTTTTTGGAATGTGCCCGTCTCCCATCTGCAGAAATTGTGATCAGGAGTGAATTAATATGAAAAGGGACTTTGGAGCCAAAGCAAAAAAAGAAAATAACTCAACCCCAGCTCCCAAACCTGCGAAGCCGGAGCTGCGCTCACGCTCCGGCACGCTCGGCTACACGAGGATTTTAATTTCCCCCCCACCCCTCAACAAACTGTCAGAAATGTACTTAATGAGAAGTTCTTCTGTTACAAATGAAGCAGTAATCTGTCAGAAGGGAAAATCTGCTGTAAAGTCAGAGCTCATCCCCTGACTCGGTGCCAGGAGCAGCGCAGCGCTGGCGGGCGGCGGGGCCGGAGTGCCACCTACAGCGGCCGGGGGGAACTGAGCCATCCCGGAGCCTGCTGCCCTCGGGTTGGGGCTGCTTGGCCCAAAACAGCCTGCTGCTGCAGCTGGAAGAGTGCTGGGAACCGTGGCAGGGATGCAGGGAAGGTCATCAGCAAATTAAGCAGCGCTCCAATAAAAATAAGAGTTGTTTTTGCAGCTCGTGCTTGCGGTGGAGACTTCCAGAAAGTCGTGTTGTGAGGTGTGGAGAGTCCCTCGTGTGGTTTCTTCATGAGGAAGAGTCAGGGCACAGGGGTCTGGTCCTGCTTCCACGGGCAGCACATGGCAAAACCCACCCTGGCACCGGGAGGAGGGGACCCAGTGAGACCCACGCTGAGGCAGCTCCCAGAAAGATCTGCAGGAGAACATATGGTGTGTTTTTAAATGCACCCATAACATTTATTTAAAATACAGGCTCTAAAGCTTGCCAGCAAAGCTTAATGGCAGGAAAGCTTTCTTTACGCTGGAATGGCTGCTATTGTTTCACTCAAATCATTAGGCTCGTATTTATTTGGGTTTGGGCTAAACAAGTGGGGAGTACTGCAGGCAGAGCTGCCTGGGATTCCCCCGCCTGCAGCATCCCAAATCCAACGTGCCCGGCTCAGTGATGCCCTCCTGGCTCAGGGGACTGCCAAACCCCGCCGAGATCACTCTGCCCTGACAGTCCCCAAGGCAGAAATGTCCCTCTGCAGCGAGGAGATGGCTGTGACAGGGAGAGGAGAGGAGAGGAGAGGAGAGGAGAGGAGAGGAGAGGAGAGGAGAGGAGAGGAGAGGAGAGGAGAGGAGAGGAGAGGAGAGGAGAGGAGAGGAGAGGAGAGGAGAGGAGAGGAGAGGAGAGGAGAGGAGAGGAGAGGAGAGGAGAGGAGAGGAGAGGAGAGGAGAGGAGAGGAGAGGAGAGGAGAGGAGAGGAGAGGAGAGGAGAGGAGAGGAGAGGAGAGGAGAGGAGAGGAGAGGAGAGGAGAGGAGAGGAGAGGAGAGGAGAGGAGAGGAGAGGAGAGGAGAGGAGAGGAGAGGAGAGGAGAGGAGAGGAGAGGAGAGGAGAGGAGAGGAGAGGAGAGGAGAGGAGAGGAGAGGAGAGAGGTGAGGCTCATCCCGGCTGCCATGGGGTGGGCGGAGAGGCTGAAGCGCAGGTGGGAGCCGAGTTCTGTGTGTACCCGAGCCTGCCCGCTGTCCTGCCCAGCCCCGCGGCTCCAGCATAGCTCGCTCCCGTCCGGGGGATGAGTCAGGGCATGGCAGGCGGGCGGGGGCTCGAACACAAGACAACGGTGGCATTTGGGCTCCTCCGGCCGGCCCGGTGCCATCGGAAGCAGCCGGATTGCCGCAAGGCACGGGGGCACCCCCGGGATCTGTTCCCCTCTCCTCCGCCTTCCGCTGCGCTCTGCCAGCATCTCCCGCGGGCACTGCCAGGACGCGCTCTGCCAAGGACAGAGAGGCCAGGAATAGCAGGAGACGGATTTCTCATCCCCTCCGTGCCACCGTGCCCACGGCTGGCACGGCGCTGGCGCTCCACAGGTAGCTGGCACGGAGCCTCGGGCAGGTGACAGTGGCGAGCTGTGTCCCTCAGCTTTGTCCTGTCTTGCCAGGACACTGGGAAGGGGCCACGGGGAGAGCCCAGGGCTGGCTGCACCCCCAGTTCTGCCGCAGGGCCGGGGTCTGGCTGCACTCGGTGGTGCCCAAAGGCAGCTGCACCATCTAGAGGAGAAACGGGCCCCGAGCAGAGCCCACACCCAGTAGGCACAGGGATGCAGGAAAAGGGTAACCAGGGCAGCCTGGTCATGAGTGAGCTGCAAATCCTTCGTGGAGGCGCTGTGTGAGTGATTTCAGGGTCTCATGAGCGAGCCCAGATGGCCCATCTATGCCAGAGAATGGGAACAGGGGGATAGGATTCACAGATCCTGCCTCTGCCTGCTTTACATGCTACTGATCTCTGCTGGCTGCAAGGAACAGGGCAAAGGAGAGGGGAAAAAGAAATTAAAAATCCCCAGCTTGCAGTCAGGCCGACCACACACCCCCAAGCTGGGAATCAACAGCCCTGAAAGCAATTTCATCGCTCAGCTGGACCTGTATTATTGCTCTCCCTCTGAACAGATGTGCCAGTGACACTCATGAATTATCACAACAGAGATTCGAGGGGGTGAGGAAAGCCCCCCTTCCTCCCACCCTGTGTCCCTGCTCCCCCTTCCCCACGGTGCTGAGGCCAAGCCCCTGCCCAGCACCCAAACAAGTGGCAGATTTCTGATCCCTTGTGCTGGGGATGTCTCCAGAGATTTTGAGGAGCAAACCCTCAGGGCCATACCCACAGGTATTCCAAGGAAAAGGAGGCTGCACTCCATGCTGGCAGCACCCACCAGTCACAGATGGCCCGGCTCCCTGGAGCAGGGGAGTGCCCTGTGGCACCCACCAGCTCGCCCACATCCTGCCCTGTGGCAGCTGGATGAAAATCTGTAAATCCAGCCCTGTGCCTGGATTTACGAGGCATGTGAGAGCCTCACCCTCCCCTGCAGCACAAGGGGATGTGGGAGCTGCATTCCCACTGCTTCCACATTTTCTATTTGCACCACTCAGGCCCCTGCCGGCTGTGCAAGTCACAAGGGAGCGTTGATCACATCCCAAACACAAACCACTAACACGTCTCAGCTCTCAATCTGCCTCGTTTGCTGACACCGTTTTCTCCTCCTCCTCCTCCCACCAGCTCCTCACAGCCGGTTCCTTCCTCCCAGCACGTAGGGCTCAAGCTGCTCCGGCTCTGCCGTCCCACGCAGGCACACACAGCCCGAGGTGCTGCCCCCGCACCTTCCCTGCCCTGCCCGCGGCTCTCCTGAGCCCCGGCCAAGCAGGGAAGCCTGGCTAAGGGTCAGATCCAGCCCTCACCCTGCACAGTGTGGGATGCACGAGGAGAGGGCAAAATGAAGAGCACCTCTGGTAATGGGAATGGGCTTTTTTCTTTTCTGATTCTTCCTGGTCAGTTGGGCAGTGACGAGGATTTGTGTGTTGGTGAGCCACATTTTGGGTGAAGGTTTGTAGCCCCACACTGTTTTCTCAGTATCTCAGTGCCCCCAGGGGTGCTGGAAGGATCAGAGAGGGTTTGGGTCATCCTCCAAGGAGCCCAGACTGCTGCCAGGGGATTCAAGATGAGGATGAGGAAACATTTTAAAAGGACTATCAATGCCAGCAGCACGAGCCCCATCCAGGAGAAAGCACACCACGTTTTTCTTAATGCTTGCTAGGACAGGATTTGATGCCCTGCTCTGTCTCCAAAGCTGTTATGGATCTGTTGCACTCAAGGCATTTGCACTGCCCAGCCAACACTTCTCCATCACTGACAGCTCTGCAGGATGGGAGGGTGAATCTGACACTGCACTTAGCCCAAAATTCCCATCACTGCCCATATGTCATGGCCCTAAAAGACCCATGAACAGCAGGAGGACACATGGAGTGTGAGCAGCTGCACCTTGCACGAAGCTGGGGTGCTCCTGCCCTGCTCCTATCCAGGCTGGAGCACTGGGAGAGCAGAATGAAGGCTGGAGGAAAAGAAATACCTCAAATAACTATTCAGCACTGCTCCAACCAGCCTGGAGCTGCTCCTGGGAGTTCCCCTCAGCCTGCAGAGCAGCAGGAGGCTTTGGCTGTGCATGGCTGCTCTGCTGAGGGCGATTTACTCTGTGCTGCTTTGCTGGAGAAGAACCCAAGTCAAAGCATTACACAAAGCCCCAGCTCAGCGTGTTTTTTCAGCCTGATGAGAATTCAAAACAGCGGTGATCTCTGGCTTGATCCAAAACTTATTTAAGGAAGCGTTTTAAGCACTGAACCAAACAGGAGCTGTTTGCAAATCCTTGATCAAAGCTGCTTGTGCAAAGAGCACTTGGAAACTGCAAAGGCGTCTCTGGGTGAGGCTGTGCACCCTGGCCCTGCTGGGACTGGACAGGCAGCACACCCTGGTGGCCCCGTGGGCTCAGCCTGCTCCTCAGGGACCTCGGGGACAACTCATTTCCATCGTGCTGCACTTCACACAGAGACTTTGAACCCCTGCCAGCTGCCCTGTTGTGAATTCACCACAGAGGTTTCTCTTGTTTG
Source organism: Passer domesticus (assembly GCF_036417665.1). Taxonomy (NCBI): domain Eukaryota; kingdom Metazoa; phylum Chordata; class Aves; order Passeriformes; family Passeridae; genus Passer; species Passer domesticus. The sequence continues at coordinate 10,421,751 of NC_087491.1, forward strand.
CAGCCAAGAGAGTCCAAGGATGCTAAAAATAGAGCACTTCTTGAAGGTGATCTGAAAAGGCTGAAGATGCCTCTTAAAAACACCGGTTCAGAGCTAATGGGGGCTGGGACAGTGCTCAGGGTGGCCCCTGCTGGGAATCAGGAGTTGCTTCACAGAAGGAATCCAGCAGCCTTTGCCTCAGAGGGGGCTGCAGGGATGCTCCTGGGCGAGCAGCAGGTCAGGAAAAGCACTCTGTAAATGCAGGACCTGGTAATTGCAGGTGGACAAGTCCGTGGCTGTGCTGGGATTCCTCGGCAGAGAGTCAGAGAAGCAGTAATGAGGGCAGCTGGAGCATGTTGTGTTTTCTTTCCCTCCCCCTGCCCCATTAAAGCTCTCAGCAACTGCAGCACAAAGTCAAAGCAGTTTCCTTTTGAAATATAAAGTGAGTGCAGCATCTCTGTTTCACTCTGGCTTTTCTTCATGTAGCAGGGCAGGTATCTATCCCAAGGTACATCTTTGATCCTGCCCTTTAAATAAACCATTTTAAGGCTCACAGACCCCTTTTCATCACCAGCCACCTCAGCTCATGGCACCAAATGCCCGTGTTTATATCCTGCCTCGTGGCTGGAATCAAAGTGTTGCTGTGGGAAACTGCACAGAGTTCATTAAAAAGTAAAAAATAAAAAGCCTGACTTTCTGTCCCTGAATGAATCCCCACCTGTTCAGCCGTGCTCCCAAGCCCTGAGGTGCAGGAAATATCCGAGCACTCCTGGTGCTGGCAGGGCTTGGCACCGAGCATCGGCACTCAGTTCCAAGTGCTCATCCCAAAAGGATGATGGGCAAGGTGGGAAGAGGTTGGTCACTGCTCTGACACCACCCCAGCGACCCCACAGACACCAGAGCAGTGTGACGAGCTGCTGCAATAGGAAAAGCTGGCCCCAGGAATGCAGTGAGAGGTGGCCTAAAACACAAATATTCTGCAAAACCCGGCAGGTTTGGGGCAGGAGCTGCTGCCTGTGGATGCTCATTCTGCAGCCCAGGGATGAGCAGCGGCTTTGGAGGGATCCCAGCTGATAAAAACTCAGACAAAACCAGCACAGAGTCCCCGTTTGGTGTCCCGGTGAGTTTGCCCTTTTTGGGTAGGACCCACAGGTGAGAGAGCATCCCAGAAAAGCCACACCAGCTCTGGCTTCTCATATCCTCGTGTTCTCCTCGAAATCCCAGAAACTGGAGACTGAGCCGATAAGAGTCTGACACCTAATGGGCACAAGCAGAATTGTGACAAGCACAGGAGCCAGCTGGAAGTGTCCTTGCGGGAATACTGACAGCATTGCCCCCAGCAAAGCCCGCGGAGATGGACAGAAAAGAGGGATTTGTGTAAAGAAAACTCTTAAAAGCCCACACGGCCCATGTCCAGGATTGTAAACATGAAATATTTATCATTTAACCTAGATAGGAATGAGTCACACAAAACCCATTAAAAGGTTCCAGGTACAGAATATGAGAGAGGGGATGTAATTTCCTTTGATATTTCAGAGGTCTCTGCCACATGGTAGCAAGGAAAGGTCAGAGTTACAGTTAAAACTCTTGGCATTAAGCTGTGTTTTCCACTTTGTGTTCTTATCCGGATAAACTTGGAATCAACAAGGAAAAGGGACATCTCCCAAAGCAATGAGACCTTCAGCTGCACTTTGTGTAATGGTCAGTGATGTATGGGAAGCCCACCAGGTTTGACTCCAAAATGTTAAATGCCTTCTGTAACCCGCCTCTGTGCTATCATTACACTTTCATTTGCTTCATGGAGTCGGTTGGTTTCTTTCCTTTAAAAAAATCTGTCAACCAAAGGTGATTTACAGCGATGATGTTTTCCAAGGCAAGACAAAGCACAGCTTCCAGGACTGAGCTCCACCAAAAACTGCCCTTGAACCTCCTCCTGCCTCAGGTGCTGCTTCCCTGGACAGCATCCAGCCCTGCTGAAAGAAAGCTCAGACAATCTCTGCTCCATTCAGAGGGTAAATAGAAATGTTCAATACCCAGTGCTGCTTCCTGGCAGCTTTCACAGGCATCTCTCTTCCCTCTTCTTTTTCTTTTTTTTTTTTTTCCTAAATTAGATCTTTCTATTATAACTTCAAGGCCTCATGAGTCTCCTTGGCATTTATTAAATAACAACTAAAGTCTTCAATTTGCCATGTTACTACACGATCCAGTTGTTCTCTATCTAATAAATCATCTGAGATCAGACTGAAGGAGATGAACAGGGCAGGGAGATGTTGGAGCAGGGCCAGCACTGAGTGTCCTGAAGTTCAGTGCAGCCATGTGAAAAATGGACCCTAAAAACTGAGGCTGAGGGAAAATCAGATTGTGCCCCATCCACCTCCTTTCTCTGCTGCTTTTTCCCCAAAAAAACTCAATGGCCACAACAGGATTGTGCTGTTGTAAATCAGTTTTGCCCCCAAACCCAAAGAGGTGCTTGGGGAATGCAAAACTGCCCCCAACAGAGGAAAGGGTTTGTGGAATCTGAGGTCATTGACTTCTCTCCTGTCCTAGATATGGATGTGCCCTCAGCCAGCATCAGTTGTGACCCATATTCCCAAAAAACTCCAGCACAGCAGACGTAGCTGGTGTTTTAACATAGCTCCATGTAGGAATATTAATTGGCCCTGAAGCCACAGGTTACCCAACAACAAAATCTGCCCAGTGAGTCCTTTTAATTTGGTTTAAATCTTATGCTTTCTCTTGCTGGGAAAAAAAAAAATTAAAAAGCCATGGCGTGAGCTCTGATTTCAGGCTCTGAGGTATCCAGAGGCACCTGTAATGAGCACCTACCCCTGCAAACAGCAGCAGCAGATCCGGAGGTCGGGGGAGATATTTCATTTTGGAAATGTGAACGTTCCCCTGCCATTCCAGCCATTCTAATGAGGGGCCCAATTAGTGATTGTGACTTTGTCATCCGTCCAGCAGGGACCACTGCTCTCATTTCTGCCAAGATCAGGGATCAGGAAGGCAAATCACCCCTAATGGCACCTCTGCTCTTCTTTCAAGTAAAAGTGGCACACAGAGCCACAAATGCCACCTCGGCTGGGGACAGCAGAGCTCTCCAGCAGCAGCAGCCTCCCCCCTCCCAAGCAACTGCATGTGCACAAAAACATTTATCAGGCTTCTGGCCACAGCTTTGACTTTAATTTTATTTTAAAAGTGCATTCACATGTAAATTGACTTGGCCCGGGAGGATACATGAATACAAGAGCCCTTTCTTCCCTCTGCCGCGGCATTAGGGAGGAATATGGTGAGCGAAGCAAAGTTTCCTCACCTCCAGGCTGCAATTCTGCAGTGAAGGAAAAGCAAGTCCATTGTTTCCTCCCGCACACAGATGCTGGCTGTGCTGTTTTCAGCAGTCTCGTTCAAGCGAGCCAGATCAGAACATAAAAGCATGTTACATATCCCAGGGACAAGAACACACAGGCAAATGTCTTATCGGCTCTGTTTTATCGGCTGTAAGAGCAAGAGATAAATTAATACGAGTTTGTAACTGTGTCTGATGGTTTGGAACACGGTCCTGCCCCACATTCCCAGGGTCAGACCTGGTTTGGTGGTAGAGGATTGCTGGGGATGAGGAAAAAAATTAAAATGTGAAGCTGGAGATGAGGAAAGGGCAAGAAATACACGTGCTCCCCAAAACAAGAATCTCTGGGATAAAAGCAGGTGGAAATCTGTTCCTCTCCATATCTTGTGATGTCTTGTGATATCTTGCCACAGAGTGAGCACCAAAAGAGCACAACACTCTCAGTCACCCCGTTTCCAGCCTGGGACCTTCCTTAGCTGCTGTTCCCCCTTTGCCATCACCCAGCCTGAGCTTTTGATGAAAGATGCTGATTTCCTCTGCAGCATCACAGGCGTTTCAGCCCCACAGGGAAACAAAACACACAGACAAAGTGAAAACAGGCAGCACTCTGGGCTGAGGCACCGGGGTTTTGTTTGCCAGAGACGAGGAATGGAAATGCTGGTGCAGATTTATAGACTGAGAGCCGTGAGTCACTCTGTGTGTTTTAGGAACGAGCAGGTTGAGGGGGGTGTCCCGAAAGGAAGCATCCCACAGCTTGGTTCTGCTCTGGAAGCACAGGGATGATAGCACAGGGCTGGCAGCGTATCCTCGGGGAAAACCCGCTTGCCAACAAAACAGGGATGAATTAGAGCACTACAACTTTGCTGTTTCACTGTGTGAAACCTCCGACAACCCAACAGCTCCAGGATTCCCATCACCGACCGCTTCAGCTGCTGCAAGCAGAGGCCTTGGCTCTCTACACCTCAGTTCCCATTCTGCACTTCAGCTCTCATTCTGCACCCCAAACTTTGCACCTGGGACAGCCAAGTGTTGCATCCCGCCGATATTTTGAGTTTCCCCCGGTCCGGCACCCCGAAGGGAGCGGGTGGATCATGCCCCGCTCTGCGCGCGGTTCTCAGACAAGAGCCGAGCACAATCTCCTTCTTTCCGCTGCCGTTGTCCCTGTCCGCGCCGGGACCGCGTTCGGAGCCCGGCCCTGGCCGCGGGGCTGCCGCAGGAAGCCGCGGTGCCCCTTCCCCCGGCGGCCCTTCCGTTACGATCGTTACCGGGCTCCCGCCGCCCTCCCTCCGCTCCGCGCCGGCTCTCGGGGCCAGCGGCCGCCGCCGCCTTTGTGCCCCGGCCCGGTGCGGTCCCTCCCCGCCTCCCCGCCGGAGCCCTGCGGCGCATGCCTCCCGCTCCCCGGGGGCAGGGAAGGAAGCGCCGCCCGCCCCTGCACCAGCGCGGCGGGCAGCGGCGGAGCGGAGCCCGGCGGAGCCGACAGCCCGGCCCGGCCGCCGCCGACCCCCGTCGCGCCCCTGTCGGCCTCCTCTCGGCAGGTGAGCGGCGGGCGGGGGGCGCGGCCGGGCCCCGCCGCGCCGGCGGCCGAGGGAGGCCCGGGCCCGGGTCCGGGGCGGCGGAAGGCGGGAAGGGGGAGCCATGGCGGCGCGGGCAGGGCCCGGCCGGCCGCGGGCAGCGGGCGCGGCGCCCCGCGGGGGTCCCGCGGGCGGCGGCTGCGGGCGGCCCCCGAGGGTGGGGGGCCCGTCACAGCGGCTCCGGGGTGCCCCCCGAGCTGGGGGTACGCCCGTGTCCCCTCACGGAGCTTCTGTGGGTGCCCCCCGGGTTGGTGTCGCTTCATGTCCCCTCACGCAGCCTCTCTGGGTGCGCACCGGGATGGTGTCGCTTCCTGTCCCTTCACGGAGCCGCTGTGGGTGCCCTTCGGGTTGGTGTCGCTTCATGTCCCCTCACGCAGCCTCTCTGGGTGCGCACCGGGATGGTGTCGCTTCCTGTCCCCTCACGGAGCCACTGTGGGTGCCCTTCGGGTTGGTGCCGCTTCATGTCCCCTCATGCAGCCTCTGGGTGCGAGCCGGGGTGGTGTCCCCTCACACAGCCGCTGTAGGAACCCCCTGAGTTAGTGTCCCCTCATGTCCCCTCATGCAGCCCCTGTGGGTGTCCCCTCATTTCTCTTCACAGGGTTACACAGGGTACCCCCTCCTTCTGGGTGTGTGTCCCCTCATTTCCCCTCAGATCCTGTCTGGGTGCTGACCCTGGTGAATGTCCCCTCATGTCCCCTCACACCCTCAGTGTGTGTCCCCTCATGTCCCCTCACACCCTCAGTGTGTGTCCCCTCGTGTCCCCTCACACCCTCAGTGTGTGTCCCCTCGTGTCCCTCACACCCTCAGTGTGTGTCCCCTCATGTCCCTCACACCCTGTGCCAATGTGTGTCCCCTCACGTCCCCCCTCAGACAGCACCAGGTGTCCCCTCACGGTCTCCATGGGTGAGACCGTGAGGGGACACAAAAATTCACCCCAATCCCGTCTAATTCATGCACGACCCCCAGTCCAAGTGTGGGATAGTGAAGGCTCCTGCCCCTTCCCTGAAAACTGTGGAAATAGGTTAATAGGAAAAACGTTGGGGTTTTATTTTTTAATGAAGCTGGGAGCTAAAGTGTGTTAATTGTGTTGCTTCAAGGTAATGAGGTATCCTAATTTCTGTCTTTTTGATCCTTAGCTGCTTATTACAAGGAAAAATGTTTTTTATTTATATTTGCCCAAGAGAGGGTGAAGAATTGTCTTCCCTTGTTGTCTGTTACCTTACTCTCAGTAAATAAATACAAGTTTTAAAGAATTTAGAGTCATTAATCCTTTAAAATATTTAATACCACTGATTAATTTGAAACCAGAACTAGAGAATAATTGACAAGTGCAAGGTCAGGGAGGTTTCAGAGGGAAAATTGTGTCCCTGTACCTTGGCAGAGTCCAGTGCCACTGCAGTTGGGACTCACTGTGTTTGTGTGGAGCCTGGGCTTGAAGAGCCACCCATCTGCAGTAGTTTTTGGGAATTACTGTCACCCTCAATCCTAACAAATAATGCTGCAGGTGAAGCCTTCGACCCTCACGGGGCCATGTGGAGGTGGTGAACTCTTTGGGGTGTTAACTGGAGTTTTGTGGGTGGCTTTTTCCACTCTTCCACAAACCAAAGCTTCGTTCTGCCTGTGGTTTCGACTGGAACACAAAGAACAGTTCCTAATCTTCATCCTGCTTTTGTGCACTCCCCAAGATCTGTGTTTGCCAAGAGCTTTTATCCTGCAGTGAGGCCGGATGACTGATGTCTCGGGGTTATTGCTGTAGAGTGTGTTTCAGGAAGAAATAAGTTCCCTTTCCTTCTCTCTCAGCTGCCCCAGGTCCCTCAGCTGTTTGTGTTTAATGCCAAGTTAGATGTAGTAAAAGCTGTTTTGGGATATTGTGTGATCCTCTGCTCTCTGAGGAGGAGTTTGTGTCCCCCCATCCCAGATGATGGTCCAGGTTTCTCCACATCCACCATCCTGCACTATGTGGACACAGCCAGTGCTGCTTTCATTGGAAAACTGGAAAGCTGAGCTGCATGATCCTTGAAAAGGGCAGTTATGCCAAAGGAAACAACAATCAGAGTATTCTGCTGAGTTCTCCACTCCCACTATGAAAGAATTCCTTGAAATTGTTCTTTCTCTCCTGCCACAAAGTTTTCTGCAAAAGTATTCAGGCAGCCTCAGTGCAAAGGGGGCTGCACACACCAGTGCACTGAATCCCATCACAGTGGGTCCTTGTGGGTCTGGGCAGTGCATCATTATTTGGGAGCACATGCAAAAAGGACTGGAAAGCACAGGAGGAGTTTGAGAAGTGAATTACCTGAACTGCGTTATGATTTTGCCAGAAAATACTACAAAGCACAAATGATGAGTGCTCTGCCTTATCCCCAGTGGCAGTAGTGACTGATTTACCTGTTCAAGTGATGTTGAGGAGTAATTCCTGTGATTATCTGGCACAGGAGTTCTGAGTGTTAATAATTTACCGTTTATGTTACCAGGATTATTACATGGAATTTCTAGAAGGCACACACTTAATAAATATTTTCCTTTTTTAATTTGTTTTAGGATGGAGGAGAGACCGGTCTGAAAATCTGTTCCATCGTGGACTTTGCTGTGGTCTGCTAGAATGTTCCTTATGGATGCTCCTCCTCTGGTAGCTCTTCAGACAAAATGGGAGTCCTTTGGGCCAGCAAGGAATTATAGATACCCCGTTTGCTTCCCTGAATCCGACAGCAACGTCACCAGAACCTCCGTGAGCACCAAAGTTCAGATGATCATAAACAACCTGCAAAGCCAAGAGCCTGCCCTGGGTATGAACAATGAGTGTGGCTGTGTTAAGCAGAAGAAACAGAAGGGAGAGAAAGGCAGCGGTACCAGAGTCACAGCCGGCAGCACGCTGCTGCGGAAGCATCCTCAGTACACCCAGCGTGGCTGCCCTGAGGATTCTGATGGCAGCGCAGTGGAAGGGAATGTAGAGTTTGAGACTCTGCTGCTCGATTCTGACAGCGACGATTCTGTGGACCGAGGTATAGAGGAAGCCATCCAAGAGTACTTGAAAACAAAAAGCAAAAGTGCCCAGTCGTTGCCGAGGAATGCAGAGCGTTCTGAGAATGTGAGCAGAGACAAAAGGTTTAAGAGAGAGTTCTCCCAGAGCAAAGTGGCGAGTAACCTCCTCCCTGTGCAATTCAAAGCTGAGATGCTCTCTGAAGAGTACCTGTCTGACCACCTGGGAATTGGGAAAAGGCTCCAGCCTGCTTCCCCTCAGAGTATCAGCAGCGATGACTCCTTTGAACAGAGCATACAAGCTGAAATAGTGCAGTTTTTGAATGAGAAGAAGCAGCAAGAAATTAGTAAATGTGTTACCGAGGAGGATAAAAAAGATTCCTGTGTGAGATCTGTCCTGAAATGCAACAAAGAAGCAACAAACAGAACAAACTGTGGTGCTCTAAAGCAAGGTTGTAATGCGCTGCTCCTGAGACACCATCCCAAGCTGCAGAAATCCAGCACCCAGCCCAAGTGTTTGCAGACAAAAATCCAAGCAGAGCCCAGTGATTTCAGCCGGGTGAACCACGCATATCTAGAAATGGCCACTGCCAGCCAGCCCTGGCTCGTGGAGCAGGATGAGGGAAGTGGAGCTCATCACTGGGAGCCAAGGGCAGCACTTACCGAGGAGAGCATGCACACATCAGACTCCAGCAGCGATGATGGCATCGAAGAAGCCATTCAGCTTTACCAGCTGGAGAAAATCAGGAAAGAGGCAGGTCATGCAGCAAACTGTGTCCCTTTGCAGAGGGAACCATTTGATCCAAAGGGTATGGCAGACATTTCTGCCAGCCTGACAATTAGCTCCACAAAAAGTGCCTCACCAGAAATCCATAAAACCCCTATAAGCAACAAGAGAAAAGAAGTTAATTCCAAGCCAACGGGATTACAAAGCACCAGCAATGACTTTAATAAGCTGTTTAAACCACTGAAAAAAGCCAGACATTTTGCACTTCCAGAAAACAAGATTACTGCTTGTGAGCTCACATTGCAGGCCTCTTGCAGAGCAGACACATCTGCAGAACTCATGTGTGCAGAAGCTATCCTGGATATTTCCAAAACAATCATGCCATCCCAAATGGGAAGTGACAACAAATCCCTCACTGCAGACTCCTTCTTTTCTCCCCAGCTTCTCTCGTCCTCCCGTTGTGAAAGTGACAGCAGCCTTGTGGACAGTGATGACAGCATAGAGCAAGAAATCAGAGCGTTTTTGGCTCTGAAAGCACAGTCAGAAAACCTTGGAACAAAACCTCCCAGCCTGTCACGCTCCATCCAGATGCCTTTGCCTTCTGATCCAAACAGCCTCACCGGGACCCTTGAGCCTGCTCTGCCCAAAACACTGAAATTATCCCTGAGTCGGAAAAGGAGGCTTAAAAGGGAAGGCAGAACAGCAAAACAAGGGGGGTCAAAACTGCCTGAACAGCTGGAGACAGGACTTTTCCAGCCAGGTCACTATTCCAAATTCCCAGTGCTCCGAGAGGAGCGTGCCCTGATTAGCCCCACAGAACTCCGGGATGCTCAGAGTGATAAAGACCCGAGGCAGCAGCAGCTGATGTCTCCCAAATTGCCTGGCTCTGATGGCAGCAGATGTGTGGACTCTGTAAACCCTTTCCTGCAGGTTCAGAGTAGCACAAGAAAACCTGTGAAAAACCCCATCCAAACCGCAGAGAGGGAGGGGTCGGGTGATGAGAGCAGCTCTCTGGACAGTGATGAGGACCTGGACAGTGCTATCAAGGACCTGTTACAGTCTAAAAGGAAGTTAAAGAAGAAATCCAAGGACCAGAAAGCTCAGTGCAAGAAGAAAGTCAGATTCAGTGAGACAGAAACTCAGCTGCTGGATGACTTCAGTAGCCTCCAACAAAACGAGTGGAAATATAAAAATCCCTCCCTGCTAAAAAGCTGCCTCTCAAAACCTAGGAAAACTGTGAGGGAGATTGCAGTCAGGAACCCTCCAGACAACATCAAACTTCCCAATGACAAGCCAGAAACCGTGAAAAACCTGGAGTCTAACTTACAGCTTAAAAAAGGCAATAAACCTAAATCAGTTTCAAGCCAGCGGGGGGCTAAGAATAGAAAATGTGCTCTCCCAGCTGTGTCAGACGCCAGTGACAGCAGCTCGGTGGACAGCGATGACAGCATCGAGCAGGAAATCAGGAGGTTTTTGGCAGAAAAGGCTAAAGACTCTGCAAGCAATTCAGAGATGCAAAAAGGTGATGCAAGTCTGGACCTACTTAGAGCGACCAAACAAACTGGAAATAAAGGAAAAGCAAAGCAGCAGCCAGTGGAAAATGAGATTGACCTGGTGCTGGGTCAGAGTAAAAAGACTGAGGTGGCTCAGCAAACTGAGGAGGTGAAGAACTCCCAGAGAACAGAAGGGAAAAGTGCAATGTTAGCTGGCAGTGGAAAATGTGCTTCTTCTGCAGAGAATGTTCCTACTACTGGTCAGTCAAAAGCTAAGCAAGGACTGGGGGGGGTCAAAGGTGGTGCTGCTCAGGAGTTACCTGGGAATGCAACAGGTAAAAGGAATGTCCGTAACACAGAGCCCCCAAAACCCAGCAGAAACGAAGGGTGCAAAGTGAGAAAAGTCATGAATGCAAAGCCCAGATCTAAGAGGAGGAATACCTTCCAACTAAAAATCTCAAGTAAATTTATTGCAGGTCTGAAATACGCCCGGGACAGGAAGAAGTCGATGCTTTTGAACAAAAAGCAGAAAGCAGAGTGTGTGCTCAGCCAGAGCAGTGCCTTGGGAATGGAGGCAGCTTCCCAGGACACAGATGTACTTAACCCCTTGCCAGAAGGGGAAATTACACCAGCAATAAAAGAACCCAGTTCTTCTCAGAACCTCGTTGTGGGAGGGGTGAGTCCCCATGTAGCAGAAACCCGTGCAGGAGCTGAGTGTCTGCAGGAGGCAGCTGAGGGTTGCAGGAAGGCTGATGCTCCAGAGGATCAGTCCCAGTCCTGCCTTCCCTCACAGGAACGGAGTGTGGCAGCAGGAAAAGCTGATAAGGTTTACAGAGGAACCTCCAGAGCTGAGAACACCCAAATGTGGATCAAAGAAGGAGATATCCACCAAGGCAGCTGGGCTGACTCCACTGCAGATCCCCCACACCCTGAGAGCAGTGTGGGAAAAGCAGATAAAGTCAGCAGAGAGCCAGCTCAGCAGAGTGCTCAGGTGGACAGTAAGGGAGGGAACAAGCAGCTGGACAAGAGGCCAGATCCAAGTTTAGCTTGCCCAAGGCAGGAATTCAATGTGACAGCAGCAGCAGTGCATAACAGTGGAGGAGCCTGTGCAGATAGCAGTGTGCAGATGTGCATTAAGGAAGAAAAAGTTGACAGGCAGGGAGAAATTCAGGTATCCAGCCCCAAAATGGAAGGAAAAACACCTGTCCTGCAGAACAGGGAAGCTGCTAATGAAGTACACCAAGGGCAGGGATTTTTAACCAAAACCTGTGCAAAATTTACTGACCTACCTGCAGGGGACTGCCCAGGTTCCCTCTTGGAAAAAAAGATTTCAAATATGTAAGTACTTTTTTTTTTTTTTACACTAGCAGTCTTTTTATAAAATAACTGTGATTGATAAAGCTTGAGAGAGGAAAGGAGAGGCAGTGGGAGATGCTGATACCTGTATATCATACACACACTAATGTGAAAATAATTCTATTTAACAGGGATATCACATATAGACATTCGTAGCTTTTGTAGAATTTTGTAAATTATTTAAAGTGCTCTAAGGAAATATTTTTTATAATGATTTCTAGGGCTTGCATTCCTACAGGATGCTGTAGTTACTGTAGATAAGATATTGGCTAATCACACTTTAAATTATGAGGCCTCTAATTGTCTCTCAAAGGGAAACCTGTTTGCGCACAGAATTTATTTGGGAGCCTGTTCAGAGATCCTAGGAAAGCACAGCCCTGGATAGCAATGCAGATGTGACACTGGCCACATCCCAGCTGCCTCAGGACAGTCCTGTGGGGTGGGTTTTGCTGGAGCTCGGTTTTCCCACCCTGTGGGATGAGGTCCCTGAGCAGAACTCAGCTGTGGGTGTGGAGATCCGGCCTGGAAGATACAAATGCAAATTCAGGTAAATCAAGTGGATGGCTCTGTCTGCACCTCCTGTGCAAAGGGATCTCAGCAGCTGCTCAAAGTCCTTTCACATGCCCAGAACCTCCTGCTAGCAGATGATTCCAAGCACACTTGCAGTCCAAGACAAGTGGAGGAAGGAGTGTGTCTCTTCAGACATGATTTCCCTGGATTTCCCTGGATTTCTGTACTGTCGGGCCTGCAGGGCTCAAACAATTCCTGCTATTCTCAGCTCTCTCCTTTTGATGCCCTGCAGTTACCCAGAGATGGCTTTTGGTTTCCTGATTGAACTTTCTGGAACTGAGTGCCCTTAACTTTCCTTTTTCAGAAGTGGTTTTTAAAATGTTACATTTCTGTGAACTTTTCACTGACAATTTTGGTGCAATAAAGCAAAGCTGGGTTTGCTGTAGGAAGTCACAACACAAACGGATTTTTTCAGCCACGGATATTTTCAGCACTGTTCTTTCTTCAGGCTTTCTCTGCCTCCGTTTCCAGCAGCCAGAATAAAGCAATTTTTTCACTACTATCTTTTTATTTGTACTGACTTTCAACGGGATTGAAGTAGCACATTCACATCACACACACAAAAAAGTGCCCCCACACTGGTTTCGCTGCAAATTCAAAAGGTGTAAATTGGAGCTGTTGGCTCTTTCATTCTCATTTTTGTGTTGTGAAGTCCTTGGAGGAGTTTGTTCTCACATCTTGTCCCTGTGAATTGATCTGATATTCTCTTTGTCTGCTCTTCTGCAGAACTTCTCAGCCAAACCACCACTTAGCATCACTTTGTTTCTCAGTCACTTCAGGAGTCTTCCTCCAGGCTGGCCTTAAACTTGCAAAAACGGAGCAAAAGCAGCCGAGACTGGATCCAGAATCCCGTGGTGTCCCTGGTGTGATGCAGAACGTGGGCAAAATACGGTGTAGCATAGAGTAGTGACTGTGGCATGTAGAGAAATAAACATCCTTGGTGTGTTCATGCTGTCGTGCAGCTGCGTTTGAAACATGTTCCTAGTGCTCACTTGGCATTTCTGACTGTCCAGCCACCTTTCTGTAGCCCTGGGGTTGGTTGGCCAGGTTGTTTAAAGGTCAGTGTGTAAACTCATCTCCATTTTGTGGTAGGATACCTTGGAAAAGTGGTTTTTCCTTAGCTCAGTGCCTGCACTCCCTCTTCACAGGTTTATCTTTTGCTCTGCCTTGATTCCGTTGCAGGATTTGAGCCTTTTGTTTGGAATAGGTCAATAGGCTGGTATTTTAAACTAGAAGTTTTCCAAGTACCTTGCTTTAAAAGGATTAAACTGTATACTTAATTTTCCTAGAGATGTTGGAAGCACTCTGTACTGTTTGTATAAAAAGCTGAATGTTTCTTCTCAAAAGGTTTCAGTAAATCCACATGTCTCGTGCCCCTGTTGCTGTGTCTGTGTCCTCAGTACCTGATCCACTCCCAGTTAAAATGCAATTCCAGTTACCTTGTGCTTTAATAAAACCTTATTTCAAACAGCACTTTTTTATTTTAATTAAACTTGATTTGTATATAGGAACTGGTGTACATTGCTGAGTTTCTAATGTTTAATAAATGGGGTTCTTCCATGGACCGTGCAACTGGAGTGTTCCTATGGTTTGTGTCATCATCTTGAGTGAGTAATAATTTCTGTGTTTCCCCTTCTTCCCTCCCGACTGAGGATGTCATTAATTCTTTGTAACAAAAAATGAAGGAGGAGAATTTACAAAATACAAAGGAGTGGCTTTTGGGAGGTGAGAATGGTGCTTGTGGTGGCAGAACACCCAGAGATTTCTTCCCTGGTGTTTGTGGTCGAGAGGTGGAATCTTTATTTGTGTAATTAAATGTCAAGGAGGATCTCTGGAACTGAACAGCCAGGCTCCAGTGGCAGTGTCCTCATCCTGGCCCAGGTCTCATCATTGTTCAGAAAAGAGAGGTCTGGTGGTTTGCAGCAAGAAGAAATCCCTCTCACACATCACTAAAGCTGAGCAATAAAACAGATTATCTTGAGTGGCAGTAAATTCCCACACGTGGTACCAAGGTTGGCACTGCAGCATGAATCTCTCAAGGCTGAATCTTCATAAAGCAATTCCAAAAGCAGATTTTATTTCCTGTTCATAGTGTCCCTGAGAAGCCCAGGGAGGGCACAGAGTGGGCACAGACTGCTACTCCAGTGCCAGCTCTGGGGAGTGTCCAGAAAACTCCTTTTTCCCATTACTCCCACCCTCCTGAGACACCAATTAATTATAATTATTGCAGTAGATACATGGAGCCATAAACCCAGCTCTTCTAAAGCTTATTAAGTTACCTTTTTCTTAATGAGTGCTGGTTCATAGTTAAAAAATGCACAATGCTAGTTTTTCTTTCCAGTCAGAGCACAAAGCTTTTGTTAATTTAGATACTAAGTGCTTAAACCACTTGTGCTTTTTTTTTATTATGGCTCTGGTGAGTTACAGATCCTGGCTGCACAATTACTGCTTTATTTTTTACCCCAGTGACTGCTTTTGGGTGCTTTGGGAACAATCTTCAAGGATCCTCAAGGGACAGCAAGGACTCTGTTCATATTTTTATTCCCAGTTCTTTGCTGCTATTTTAGGAACACGTGTTTTGACATGTAGCTGCTCTTTATACAAGGCAGGAAGATCCCTGCCCCCCTTTCTTTTATTAATGTAGAAGCTTTTAAATTGTTCATCCCTTCAGTTGGTGATAGTTCAGCCTCACATAATTTTATCTGCAAATGTGAAAATCTTCCTTTCAAAAGACAGAGCAGAAAGAGATTGATTCAGGTAGATCCATTTTTAGAATGATATTTTGAATTTGTACAGGTATTTTTTTTTAAGAAGTGCATTTGGTCTAACCTCTGAACACTTGGATACACTGCATGCCAAACTCTTCAAAGGAACTGGTTTCAAGAATAAAACTAAAAGGGAAGAAATTGAGGCAAGAAAGAAGACGTGGGTGTTTTCAGATGGAGTGGGAAAATATGTGACAGAATCCACTCTTAATATTTTTAAGAGGCAGCCTTATCCCTAAATTATGCCACCTGCAGAAAAATCTGTGGATAAAAATATATATAACATTGTCACAACTATTTCTATTGATGCAGCACTTTGTTATTTTCTCATTTCAGGAGAAGAAAGGGAAGTTCTAAAGAAGCTCCAGGTATTGTCTAGAGTCTGATACGAGGATCGCAGCACATGGAAGAGGGTTGCTTATTTATTTTCAGATGTTAAATCTTTGAAATGTTAACTTTTCAGGCCCATTTCTGCTCAGTTTATTTACCTGTTCCAATTTATTATTTTTGGTGTGTTTGCAGCAGAGGGGGATCTATGCAGCTCTTACCACATGCCACAAACAGGGAACGTTTCTGACATGTGAAGAGCATCGATTGCAGTGGTGTTTGGACATGTTACACTCATTATTTATATTTTTTTAGCAAGCTGTTTGAATAATGTTATGCTCATTTTTAATGTTCTGTTACACCTGTAAGGTGGGACTGTTTCTCATCCATAAACAGGCAGAGTAGTTTCTCTTAAAAACTCATTTTTAAACCAAAAATATTCAGGTGTTCTTTCAGTGCAGTCACTGTCCAACTGATGCAGTTTCTTTGCCTGTACCTACAGTTGTTCCAATAAAACTTTTTAAATAATCTTCTTTTTGATTACTTGTAATTATTTGAATAATTTCTTAAAACTTCGTTGTTTGGAGAGAGAAGAAATGTGAACTTTCTACAAGAAATCCAAAGAGTTAATGAATACCTCTGGAAAACCTGCAGATTGATTATTCATTAAATAGTAGAGAAGCAGTTGAAATCTTAATTTTTAATGATAAGTAGTACATAAGGCAAGAGTGTAAAGGATCATTAGTGACAGAGAAGGGGATAAAAAACGGAATTTGTGTTATCCTAGTATTTATATGCTGCTGATAAATTAGGCAAAACGCTTCACATGAGCTACCTAACTGACACTTAACCACATTAAACCTTCACTGTTTTACTCCTAAAAACATTCCCTCTGCAACCTAGCGGGTCCATTTAGGATCAGGGCAGACAGAAGCTGGCTACAGCGGCTGGTCCCTGCAGTGGGAGGGCCCGCTGGGGTTGTAGCTGGGGTGGAAGTCCAGGTGCTCGTAGGCGGTGATGAAGGTGTCGGTGCCGGTGCAGTGGCTCTTCTCCAGCGACGTGTTCAGGCTTTCGTTCCTGCACATGCCGAACCTGCCCAGATGATCCGAAAACGTGTGCGGGAGGGTGTGGAAGGAGCTCTGCGGGGGCAACAAAGGGCACAGAGAGGGGAGGGTAGGGATGGTTTAGACACCAACATCGACAGCACCTGCGTGCAGCGGCACGGACGCGGCTCCGGGCAGTGTCCCCATGCACCCGGGGTGCTCGTACCGGCAGCTCGTGCACCGTGGGGGCCCTGCTGCCGTAGCTCTGGTTGGCGGTGCGGAATCGGGGGTGAGCTGGCTGCTGCCTGTGGGGGGAGAGCACAGCTAGAACAGCTGGCACAGCTGGCACAGCCGGCACAGCCAGCACAGCGGGCACAGCACTGCAGAGCAAACACAGCCAGCACAGCTGGCACAGCACAGCTAGCACAGCCAGCACAGCCAGCACAGGCAGCACAGCGGGCACAGCCGGCGCAGCCGGCACAGCCAGCAAAGCCGGCACAGCCAGGACAGCCAGCACAGCCAGCACAGCCAACACAGCGGGCGCAGCCAGCACAGCCGGCACAGCCAGCACAGCACAGCCGGCACAGGCAGCACAGCCGGCACAGCCAGCACAGCCAGCACAGCACAGCTAGCACAGCCGGCACAGCGGGCACAGCGGGCACAGCGGGCACAGCACAGGCAGCACAGCGGGCACAGCCGGCACAGCGGGCACAGCGGGCACAGCGGGCAGCGCCCGGCCCGCCGCTCACCCGTAGCCGCGGTACAAGGTCAGCTCCTGGAAGCGCTGGGGCACGCCCGGGCTGGGCTGGGCCATGGCGAAGCCGCCGCGCCGGGCCGGGCCGGGCCGGGCCGCGGGCACCGAGCGTTACCCGGCGACAGAACGCGGAGGGCGGGCAGCGACCGCAACCGCCCCGCCCCGCCCGCAGGAAGCGGAAAGCGCCGCTGACCTTCCCCCTCTCCTCCTGCTCCTCCTCCTCCTGGTCCGTGTCCGTGCCCGCGGCGGGCTCGGCGGCGGCAGTGTCCCCATCCGCTCGGAGCATGGCGCTGCCGCGGCTCCTGCGGGCAGGTGAGCGAGCGGCGGGGCCCGGGCGGTGCTGCCCGCAGCGCCCCGGCCACCCCCGTGTGACCCGCGGTGTTTCTGTCCCGCAGCTGCCCCGCGGCTCTACAGCACCGTCCCGGCCCCGGCCCCGGCCCCGGCCCCGGTCCCGGCCCCGGCCCCGGCAGGCAGCCGGCCCCGCGGTGAGTGCTGCCGGGCACCCCTGGCACCCCCGGGCACGGGGCATCCTCTGTGCAGCCCCGGCTCGTGAAACAAACGCAGTGAGTGTTTGTGTCCCCTCTCTCAGCTGACGATGACAAGCTGCTGACAGAGCCTCTCAAGCACCCCGACTTCTTCAGCGTGAAGGAGCTCTTCACCCTGAAAGATCTCTTTGATGCTCGGGTGCACCTGGGCCACAAAAAGGGGTGTCGGCACAGGTGAGTGATGCTTTTCGTGACCCAGTGCTTGTTGACATCGGGAATGCTTTCTCAGACCTGGTCTGAGCCTGGAGTAGGGATCCCCCCAGTGTGGGCACTGGGAGGGTGTGGCAGTGCCACAGACACCAGGTACGAGGGCACACCTGTGCTATCAGGAGCACCGGATGGTTCCTGTGGGTCCCACATGCAGAAACACTCAATGCCTCCACGCCCCATCCCCGTGTCGCCCCCGCAGGTTCATGGAGCCCTACATCTTCGGCTGCCGCCTGGATCAGGACATCATCGACCTGGACCAGACCATGCAGCACCTGCAGCTGGCCCTCAACTTCACGGCGCACATCGCCTACCGCGGGGGCATCATCCTGTTCGTCAGCCGCCGGCGCCAGTTCTGCCACCTGGTCGAGAGCACGGCGCGGGCGTGCGGGGAGTACGCGCACACCCGTTACTGGCAGGGCGGCCTCCTCACCAACGCCCACATCCAGTTCGGCGCCGGCGTCCGCCTGCCCGACCTCCTCGTCTTCCTCAACACCCTCAACAACGTCTTCGAGCCGCACGTGGCCATCCGCGACGCGGCCAAGATGAACATCCCCACGGTGGGCGTGGTGGACACGAACTGCAACCCGTGCTTGATCACCTACCCCGTGCCCGGCAACGACGACAGCCCCGCGGCCATGGAGCTGTACTGCAGGCTCTTCAGGATGACCATCATCCGTGCCAAGGACAAGAGGCGGCACAGCGAGGCCGTGGAGGAGCTGCGGAGCAGAGCCGAGGGCAGGTAGAGCCCCCGGGCTGGGCTCGGTGCCTCTGCTCCGGCTGCACGGGGCTGGTTCTGTGCCCAGCACCCGGCTGGCTGGCTGGGAAGGGACCCCCGCTGCTGTGCACGGTGATGCCGCAGAGGTCACGGCCACGGAGGGTCTCTAGCTGCCTGAAAAAATTCAGAAATTCAGGGAAAATGGAGCCAGGCTCCTGTCCTTGAGTTTGTCACTGCTGCAGGGAGGTGCAGCTGTCCCGTGGCTTGTGTGAGCTCATGATCTCACCTGAAACCACTTGTATCTTGTGTCTGTTCTTAGCAAATAAAGGGATTTATCTCTGTGTTCCTTTTTGTGTTTTTCCCTAGGGGAATGGGATGGGGAGTCTGGCCAGGGCGGTCAAGGCAGTGTCCCCAAGCTGGGGATATTTCAGGGTGGCTGATGCAAGCTGAGAGGGTCCCCAGTGGGCATCAGAGGGTCCCCACTTTGTCCCGGGATACACGGGGAGCCCAACCTTTGCCACCACGGGCCATGGGGGACTCCAGGAGAAAGGAATATCCATCCCACAGTAGCCTCGTGTCTCCGTGGGAGGTCCTAGAGCAGTCCTGGGCAGGGCTCCGTGTCCCAGTCCCGTGTCCCATTCCATGTCCCATCCCGTGTCCCAGTCCCGTGTCCCCTCCATTGTCCCCTCCCGGTCCCACCCTCGCCCTCTCCCGGCTCTGAGTCCTCCCGCCCGGCAGGGGGCGCTCACGGGCGGAAGAGCGAGCGCGCCCGCGCGCCCGTTCCCGCACTATATAAGGGGGAGTTGAGGGGGCCCTCGCCCTTTCGGCGGGCGCGGGGCAGCGGGAGCGGCTCTCTGAGATTCCCTCAGAAGGACCCGGACTGGAGCCGGGCCCGGCCTCGGCCTCTCCCGGCGGGGCCAGCGGGAAGCCCTGCGTCCCTCAGGCGCAGGAAAGCGGTGCTGGAGGAGGCGGCTCCACCGCTGCGCCTTCCCCCGCCATGCTGTGGCGCGGCTCCCTCGGGGCCGGTGCCGCTCCCCGCCGGCCCCGGCGCTGAGCGGCTGCGGCGGGAGGAGCCGAGCGAGGTGAGGCTGAGAGCGGCCCTGGCACCGCGGCCCCGCGGCCAGGCCCGGCCCCGAGCGGCCCCGCGGCTCCGGCAGCGGCCACGTGCGCTGCAAGGCCGCAAATCGTGGAATATTTGGCGCTGGAAGCCAAATACCTATATCTATCTATATCCATGTATATATAAAATTAATATATTAATATGATATTATTAATGTGTCCTTATATTGTGAATCGAATATATTTTAAGTGGTATTTTTTAAATATATATGTATATTTATAATGTATCTAATATAAAGCATACACAGATGTCTATTTTTTAATATACTCCACTGAAAAAAAACGAAGAAAATTTAAGGCTTTCGGGAAAATATTTGCAAATATTTCAGTAGCTAACACAAGTCTGCAGTAGATGCTCTTCTTCTAACTGTTGTAATTTTCTGTTTTTCAGTTAAATGGTGTGCTTCACCAAAAAAAGGCTGTTTGGCAATTATTAACAGCATTTTTCCTTTCTTTCTTCAGCGTCGCAGTGGACAAAGAAATGAAGTGACCAGGATGGTGTGACTTCAGGAATGAAGGGTGATCCTTCAGGAAAAGGCTGCCCAAACAAGCTTCAGCCACCTTGCTAAGTGTAAGTGCAGTGTTACCTGTGGTGTCTGCATGTGCAGCAAATACCTTGGCAGCACCGCTTTTAAATAGATAATTAAATCTTATTTTAAATGTAACAGAATCATGGGATGGTTTGGATTGGAAGGAACTCCTTCCATGCTCCCAGGCTGCTCAGAGCTGCATCCAGCCTGGCCTTGGACACTTCCAGGGATGGACATCCACCCACAATTACATTTTTTCAGTGTTTTGGGGTTATTTGTTCCCCCAGGCTGCCACTGGCGTTGCAGAGATGGCTGCTGTGGCATCTTTTGTGTCAAAGAGTGGCAAGAGAGACCCAGGCTATGTTCTACGCTCGTGTGTTCTGCACCCCGTGAGCACTCTGAGTGATTGATAGCCTGACATCACCCTGAAAGAGACAGGGGAGAAGCAGTCTGAGCTGCTTGGAATGTGAGATCTGCATGGTCCAGCATGGGAGCTTCTGTTCTCTGCAGCTGCACGTGCCTTCCTGGTCCTGTGGGTGCCACTTGTGGGACACAGGAATAGTGGAAGTGATCTGTGAAACCACGTGGCAAGGCTGGGAGTTCATCCCATCAGAAAATAAAAATATTCCTTTGCTTTTTATTCCTTGTAAATCCCTGCAGCGCCTGTGTGACCAGGCTTTGGGCTGTGTCTAAAGGCTCTCCATGTGTTTGTCCCTTTTCCAGAGGCAGCCCTGAGCCCAGGCACAGCAGAGGAGCCCAGCCAGGTGAGCTGCACTGCTGGGAGCTGCCAGCTTGTGTTGCAGGTGAGCTGCAGTGCTGGCAGCCCTGCCCCAGTGTTGCAGGCGTGGCTGCACTGCTGGGAGCTGGCAGCCCTGCCCAGGTGAGCTGCAGTGCTGGCAGCCCTGCCCCAGTGTTGCAGGCGTGGCTGCAGTGCTGGCAGCCCTGCCCCAGTGTTGCAGGTGTGGCTGCAGTGCCAGCAGCCCTGCCCCAGTGTTGCAGGTGTGGCTGCACTGCTGGGAGCTGCCAGCTCGTGTTGCAGGTGAGCTGCAGTGCCCCAGCTCGTGTTGCAGGTGAGCTGCAGTGCCCCAGCTCGTGTTGCAGGTGAGCTGCAGTGCTGGCAGCCCTGCCCCAGTGTTGCAGGCGTGGCTGCAGTGCTGGCAGCCCTGCCCCAGTGTTGCAGGCGTGGCTGCAGTGCCACCTCTGTGTCAGTCGGTGGCAGACAGCAACAGGCGATGTCTTCCCTGGTGCTCTGAGCCCTGTGAGCTCTCAGGATTGCTCAACAACCTGACACTTGCTGTTCTTGTCCTGCTCTCCTGCCTTCAGTGGGGAGTGGCAGAGGATGGACACTGTCCTTCAGTCCTTCCCTCCATCAGGGACACCTCGAGCTGTGCCCCAAGCCCTGTGCACAGGTGTCCCCGTACCCAAATGGTGCTGTGTGTCACTGTCACTCTTGAGGGACACCAGGAACAGTGAGAGCAGCTCTGGGCACACAGATTGTGACCCTGGGCTTTGCAGTGGGTAACTGGCACTGCTGAATGGGAAACCTCATTAAATGCCCATTACAGGGCCAAAGGGGCCTCAGGGGTGCAGAGTGAGCCCTTTAATTGGCAAAAGCCATGGCTTTGGAAAAGAATGTTAATAAGGTTGTGGTTATGGATGAGGATGTGGCTCTTTTATTGAAATTTCTTGACTTCTTTTAACCTGCAGTCTGTGTTTGGGGTTTTTCATCAGGCTTTCCTCACTCCAGGGGTCCTGTGTGGGCACTGAGTGCTAATGAGTGTCTCTTTAGAACCTCCCCGTGTGAGGCACAGCAGAACCTTGAACATTTTCCTGATGGCATTTTCTGGACCTGCCCTTCCCCAAGCAGCACTCCTGGGCTATGGATATTGCTTTACTGAAGGAAAAACTGGCTCTCAGCTGTGGAAAATGTGAATGTTTTACATGAAGTGCTTTAGAGAGAAATTAAAAACTCTGTGCACATAGCTCAGCCCTTCCTCATCAAGGACTGGTTTATGTCATGGCTTTAAAGGCTGGAATAAGCCCAGATTTTTTTTTTCCATGCACTATTAATAGCTTGGCTCTGCACCAAGGTTGGCAAACTCACCTTGGATTTTTAGGGAGTGATGGAATAACCCAGAACAGGCTGCAGCTATGCTCTTAAATTATCCCCTTCCTAAACTCCCCCAGCCAGATCTTTTTCCAAAACCTTTCTGATGTCATGCCAAAGAGCTTCTCCTAAACTTGTGCCATGTCCTTCTGGACTGAAGGAAATCCCTGTCTAAAAGTTTCCTTGTGAGCCCTGATACCAGAGCCTTAAAATGTGATTTCATTTTATATTTCATCTTTATTTCCTCTGGGATGTGAAAAATCTTGGGACAATCCTGAGACAATGAGGGCAGCAGAGTGTGGAATGCAAGGGTTAATTAGCTCATTAGTATTCACCTCATTGCTCCCTTTTCTTGCCTGTTTTTCAACTTTTCTGACATCCTGGGCCTTATTTTTTTTATTTGCAGATTATGCCTTGAGCTGCAGAATGTCTGACAAACTGAGAACTGGTTGGCAGCATCCACGTCTGATGGCTTGGAGATTCCTAAAACTTGATCAGCTGTGTTTTCTCTACATGGTTAAGAAGGATTTAAATAAATAAAAAAAAAAACTAAATAAAGATGCCACCTACAAGACTGAAAGGATTATGCTGTGTGTTTGTAATGCTATTTTTTAACCATTCTAGGATGGAAGACTTCGTGGATGTGAGAATTTAGGATTGTTTTAAAGCAATTGAAGGTTTTACCTCCATCCCCTTGGGCACAAAGGGGATCCAGTGAGATCAGTCTTGGAGTGTCCTGGCTTCTTTTCCATCTCCTGTGGGGAATCTGGAGGAATTTGAGTGTAAAACAGCTTTGCCTTGACTCATTTCTCTCCTGTATCCCAGAGTGGTTTGTAAACTGCACTCTGCTTTTTATTAGTGATGAGCAGAATTCCTGGGAGTGTCCAGGGCCACGGGGGCGTGCATTAATGGAGCAATTGTTGTCACAAGTGACTTAATTTCAATTAAACTGTCAGGGCCTGGTCTCAGCTATATAAACATTTAGATGTTTATGTTCTGATGTTGGGGAAACTCTTTTCCTCCACTTCTCCAGGTGCTTTAACTGCTTTGAGGGAAGGGAACAGCAGGGATTTGGTGGGAGTAAACAATGGAGGGAAGGATGAAAAATGGTTTTCCTGCCACCCTGAGGAGGGGATTTTGGCAGGGGCTTGGATTCCTTTGCTGATGGATTTGTCCGGGGAGCTGTTGCCATGGGGATGCAGGACCAGGGATGAGGAGCCTGGAGCCTCCTTTCTGAATTCCAGCGAATTCCAGCCCTGCCTTTCCCTCCCTGCAGCTGAACCTGCACCTGCAGGCAGGGCCTTGGCAGTGCCCATACCCAGTGCAGGCTGAGGAACCCTTCAAACACAGAATCCCTGGGAGTGCTCACCTTTTCCATGGATAAATCACATTCCACAGGCCACTCCTCAGCAGGGACTGAGCTCTGCTGGACACGGAGCACTCCTGACCCCAAAACGTGCCCAGTGAGAGGTGATGAGGATCCTAAAGAACCAACAGAAGGAAAATCCTGATCTTTCTCCCCAAAGGGCTCCTAAATTCACAGCCCTGGTGCTGCAGTGTCAGGTGTATTTTTATTTTCTGATTGCACATTGGCTGCACGCTCATTTCCCTAAGGAATTGTTGGCAGGAGAAGCAGCACGTGCTCCAGCAGCAGGAATATGGCTGTGCTGGGAACAGAGCAACCTTGGGGGAGCTCACCCAGCTCTTCCTCCCTGCCCAGAGCTGTAAGATTGCTACAATTGAGCATTTCAAGGAGACAGCCCGAGTTGGAGCCCTGGGAGCACAGACACAGCCAAAAATAAATGTCTGGAGACCCGCTAAAAGCTTTGCCTGGAAATTCATTTTAATAATGAGAGAAGCACTGGATTATTCTGGTATTAACCTTCAACCTCTGCAGGGCAAGCCCAGCTTAGTTTTTGGAGAATTAAACGGAGGGGTTGGCTTATCCCTGCTCTGAGTGTGGTGGGCAGTGACACCCGAGCACAGGAAGGGGTCAGTTCGTGTTTAGCCCTTTGCCTTTAAGCCATCCTTGGCCTCGGCCGCTTCCAGAGCGGACACGTGAGGGGATGGCTTGTGCTGCCAATTCCAGACCGGGGGCAGGAGCAGCTGGGGGGAGCCTCTCGCAATTCACGGCATCACCGTCAGGGTCAGGCACTTAAAAACGGAACCAAAGAACCGCCACGATTCTCCAGGGTGCAACAGACAGCTGAGCTGCTTCCCGTGTGACAGCTGATGGCAGATGACTCAGACACTTAAGGAGAGGCTTTTGAAAGGGGAAATCTACCTTTTCCTCCTTTTTAGATCACAAGCAAGCTGGTACTTAACAGGCTGCTGTTTGGCTATTGATGGACGGGTGTGATTCACGTAAAAGCTGTTTATTTACATCAGAGCCGTTCCTCAAAAGGAGATGTGACAAGTACAGCATGAATGATTCATTCCCATCGCTTTGCTCTGCTTTCCTGCTCATCAAGGAACAGTTTGATGCATCCAGCTGGGCTCTGCTTCCTCATCCCTTTCCGTGTCTTCTTCCTCCCCCAAGCCTGCTCAGCCCAGCTCCGTGTCCCAGCTCCTGCCGAGCCATCCCTGATGCTGCTGGGTGGTGCAAGACATGATGCTTGGTTTTCCATGAAGGAGAAGGGGCCGCAGCTCTGCTGAACTCCCTGTGCAGGGTGTGTTTTTCCTGGGGGGGAGAGGATGGACAAACAGGCCTTCAGCCCTTGGACCTCACTCCAAGCTCACAGATTGGAAATTCCAGGGCCACGCTTCCCCCGTTAGGAATATTTGGTGTTGGAAATCTTCTTCCAGAGCAAGGTCTTGAGGTTGTTGAGCACGAGGGAGTGGTGCACTTCCATCTGGCTGGCCAGGCCACTGAGGGTCATGCAAGTTCGCAGCTGTTTCTGCAGCTCTTCCTTCAGCTCCAGGGGAGCCCCATAGAGCAGATAGTCCTGCAGCAGCCCGCACACCTTGGCCAGGTTGGGCTGCACCACGTCACTCTTGCACTGCTTCAGGAGCTTGTCACACGTGGCCGTGCAGTCCCGCCCGTAGGTGCAGTCCCCGTTCTGCTCACAGTGGCGGCCCTTGAGGAAGCCTCTGATTGTCATCTCCGTCGCCACCTTGCGCAGGTTGACCATTTTGAAATCGTACTTGTCGTTGTAGCCCACGTTCCTGAGGCTGCTCTCGCAGATGTAGAAGCTCCCGTAGGTGCCGTGGAAGATTTCCTCCACGAACTCCAGGAGGCCGATGGCGATCTTGGCGCGCCGCGGCCAGGCCGGCGCGAACCACTGGTGGATGAGCTGGTGGGCGAGGGAAGGCAGCAGGGACTGCAGGAAAGGGGGGACATCCACCCCGTACAGGGAGGTGTGGGGGATCTTCTCGGTGACGTAAAGGTCCCCGCAGTGCCCCAGCAGCTTGGCCGTGTGCTCCTTCTCGTGCAAGGAGAACATGAGGAGGAACTCGTTGAGCTGAAGCAGCGCCCAGATGGATTTGGCCTCTGCCAGGGACACCTTCCCGTCACGGTTCACGTCTGCCATGGTGATGATCCGGCTCACCAAGGCAGGAAGAGATGGCTGATCCCCCAGCTTGGACTGCAAACAGCACAAGAAGCGGCATCAGGCACTCACAGCTCTCCGTGTTTGGGTGTCACATCACAAAACCAAACTGGGGGAGCAAAGAACTGAGCTGGGGAGAGGACGAAATGGTGACACTCCAGAAAATCCAGTGCCACACCATGTGTGGGCAGATCCAGCTCCAGCAGAATTTTGCCAGCCTCAGGGCTGCTCTAAAGCATCCTGCTAGAGCTGCTACCCCACCACTGCTGCAGAAGCCCCAACAGGGGTAACTACCAGGGCCACCAAATCAGCTCTGCCCAGCAGAGATGCCACCCACAGCTGTGGCACAGGTATGCTGCTACTGAAATCTCACAAGAACTCATTTCCTCCACTAATTAGTGCATGGCACTGGCACCCAGCAGTGGGTGGGGGGCATGGGCAGGAGGACCTCTCGTTCAAAGGGAAGGAAAACCACAGCTGGTGTTCCTGACTCACAGGAGCCATCCCAGGGCTGTGGGATCCCACAGGGCCCTGCACTGACCTTCAGGAAGTTGAGGAGCATTTCCTTGAACTCGTCCATGGAGGTTCCCCGGGTGGGTTTGTCGAAGAGCACCACGTCCCTCCTGGGCACAGCGTCCGGGCGGCTGTCGGCCCTCAGGGCTTCCCCGATGCCACATTTGATGATCACCTCCCTGTCCCTCCAGAGCCCTCTGTAAACCTGGAGCACAGGGACAGCAGTGGAGGGAGCTGGGTTCTGGTCAGAGGGGGAGTTGTGCAGGGTTTGGTGCTGGTGGCCAGCCCTGGCATGGGTGGGGGGCACAGACCTACCTGCTGGCTGGGGGAGGACGAGAGGCAGTGCTGGAAGAGGAGGCCGCGCTCCTCACACAGGTCCTTGCACGTGGAGCCAGAAATGATCCCTTTCTTGTACTGGTCACACTGGGGAGGGCAAGCACAGAGAGGAGCTCAGCAGGGACAGATTTTACTGGCCCTTAGGGATGGCTCAGTGCCTTTGGTGTGGTGGGGCTGGGCTGGCAGGGACCCCTGTGCTGCTGGAGGGATCTCAGGGATTTGTTCCTGGGTGCTGCTGCTGCAAATCCAGGGGTTTGAGAGAAATTCCTGGCTGGAGGAGAGGGCAGTGTGGAGTTCGGAGAGGATGCACAGCTCAGGCTGCTCAGGAGAGCAGCAGTCCCTGCTGTGGAGCAGGCTGGCCCCAGTCTAGGGGTGGCAGGAACAGGGACAGACAGTGACTCTGATCCACGGCCAGACTGGAGCTGGAGACATCCCTGGGCAGGGGAGGCTGCAGCTCTGCAGCTCCTCACAAGGGCATGGCAGCCTCAGGGCTGGAAGCTGGAGCTGCAGACATTCACTGCATCTTTTCCCTTTTTTTTTTCCTGCTGTGGATGGGAATTAACCCTTGGACCTGCTCACAGGGGCCACGGCCAGACACGGTGCCAGGAAGCCCCAGCTCCGAGCAGGAATTAGCGCCCAAGACCCCGCGGTCGGAGTCAGGCAGAAAATCAAATTAAACGATCGTCGCTGTTGTTATGGCAATTCCTGCCTCCCTTCTCTGCTGAGGGATTGATCAACGAGGCTTGTTCTGACACAGCCCAGCTCCCCCTCCTCGCCTGGGCTGGGCTGAGACCTGCTCCCACACCAGGGGCACACACAGCACTCCTGGGGACATCCCATGGGGAACACCACCCTGCAAACCCCACACAGAGCCAGGCACCACACCGAGCTCTGCTGCTTTAGGGCTCCTCAGCAGTCACAGACAGGTGCCATGGACCGAGTGCTCCCCTTTTTCCTCCTGCTCTGCAGAGCCCAGAGGGGACTGGTGAGATGCTGTCCCTGTCCTGCTGCCTGCCCTGACATTCCAGCTTCACCTGCACAAACTTGGATCTGCCCACATCTGCCCTGGCTGCTTCCTTTTGACACCTCATGGAATCGGTTCACCCTGGCAGGGTACGGTCACCCCTCCTGCTCCGAGTGCCATGTCGGGGACAGCACCAGGGCAGCAGCTGCCAGGAGGGCTCCCCCTCCCAGCTCTGGGGCTCCCCCAGCCCAGCCAGCCCCGAGAGGAGGCACGGGGCCGTGCTGCCACTCACGATGATCATCCGGCACACGTGGCCGCGGCACAGCTCGGAGTAGGACGAGTAGTGCATGTAGGCCACCCAGCTGCCCACGAAGATGCCCAGCCACACCACCAGCAGGTACTTCACCTTGATGCCCGGGAGGCGGCCCTGCAAGGGAAAGGAAATGCTGTTGAAACCCTTTTGGAAGGGCAGGGCTTTGCCCAGGGCAGCGGCAGCTGGCCGAGGACGGCTTCTGTCACACAAACCGACCTGAGCGCTGGGGAAACCTTCAGCCTTTTTTATATATATTCATCAGTCTCTTATGCAACTCCTGCTGCAAGTAGGTCACTTAAAATTCCCTAAAAGCAAGGGGATTACCAGGCTGGGCTGTGAGGAGCTGGATGCTGTGCATCCCTGGGAGATGGGGCCACATCCTTCCGCTCTCCTGCCCTGTGCAGGCCTGGGGTATCCCAGAGGGGCTGCAGGAGCTCTGCTCCTGTTTGGGGGGACCTTTCTCAGGAGAACCCCCCATTACAAAGCCCCACGGGCAGGGGAAGATCCCAATAGCAGTTCCATGTGGGAGTGGGTGAGTAACAAACCTGTGAGCTCTCGGGTGATGCTCTGTGCAAACAGCTCAGAGGCTCTCAGCAGGATTTTGGTTTTTTGGCTTTTTTTCCTCCCCCCTGACCTGGCACAGCAGCACTGCTGCCATCTGGCCTCCTGCAAGAGAGGCTGCTCACCTGGCTCGTGGAACGGAGCAGATCCCGGCAGTTCCAAAGGGCAGGGAATGAATCCTTGCACTAAACAAACCCTTCCATCCCTTTTCTGCAGGTAATTCTACAGAACCCTCAGCCTTTGACCTCCTCCAAACCCTCCTCCCTCCTCACAACTGCTGCTGGGATGGGGCTGGATCTGAGTGGGTGCAGCACCTTTAAAACCTGCCAGGGATCCTCGCTTGGGTCTTGTAGCCCAAAACCACTCCTCACCTCCAAACTGCTCCTCCTCAGCCCCTTTGCAGAGCTGTCAGGGCTGTGGGAGCCACAGGAGCGGGCAGTGAGGGTGAGAGCAGGCAGGTCTGCCTCGAGATCGTGGCATTTCTCCCATTAATTGGAAACCCTAAAGTGTGAAGAGGGCCAGGGTGCCCAGTTTGCCTGTGAAGCAATGGCAACGCTAATTAACGTGAAATTAAATTAAAGAGAAGCCAAGCACAGCCAGGACTTGGCAAAGACAAAGTGTAGGTGGCTGCTCCTGTGAGCTGAGAACCAGCTCATGGCCCTGAAGTCAGACACACTGAGAGCCTGAGATCCCCCCAGCACAGGAGCCCCCCAAAACTGCCCAGGGTGGGTGCGTGAGGCCCCCTGTCCTCAGCAAAGGGGCTTTTCCAGGGAATTCCCACTACAGATATGTCTTGGAGAACCCTGGAAGAGCCAAAATGTCACTTTTTACTTATTCTGACTTAGAATCCATCATGTTCCTGGGGCAGAAGGGGGGTCAGGACTGCTGCCTGAGCATGGCATGGGAAGCTCTGTCTTTCCCTAAACAGTGGAAGAAAAGTGGGAGTGGGGGGATGCATTTCAATGAGAGGTTCCCCTGGGATTTGCTTGGATTTTGGATTTTGAGGGTTCCTCCAGCGCCTCAGTCTCAAGGCACAGGGGTTTCTCTCCCATTGCCTTCCCTGCACTGAAGGGTGTTACCCTGTGAGAGTTGCTGTGTTTAGTTTTGAGTGACTCTGGAGGATATGAAAGTGACTTTGGGCTGGGGCTGACTTCAAAGGCAAAATGGATGCAGCATCAACAAAATCCTTCTCCATGCCTGTGGCTCCCCTGGGAACACGGGGGTTGTTTCACAGCACCCCCAGCTCTGCACCCACCTCCTGCCAGCACCCTCTGCCCACTGGGTATCCCCTCCCGTGTCCCCCTCCGGGATCACCCCTCAGGTCCAGGATCGTTGCCACAGTCAGGCTTTCTCATCCCATAGCTGCAGAGAAAACCCCATTCCAGCATCCCTGACATCCCTGGCCCCAGCATCCCTGGAGATCTGAGGGAGGTGCCCGGCCCCTCGGAAGCTCGGGGATGGGAAGAGGAGGGAAAATAAAGAAAGCAAGAGAAGGAAGGAGCCATCCCTGCCCTGCTGCATCGGCGGCTTCAGCCAGCGCTGCCTCCTGGGCTGCCCCGGTGCTCCCAGGCTCCGGCACGGCGGAGCGCGGCGCGGGTTATGCAACCTCTGCGGCCGCGGCTGCCGCTCCAGACCCCCGGTGCCGCTCCAGACCCCCGGTACAGCTCCAGCCCCCCGCGGTGCCGCTGCCCGGCCCCCAGCTCCTTGCACCGGCGTCGGGGGAACCCGAGGCGGAGCGTCCCTTTGTGCACGGCCGGTGCCAGGATGCGGAGACGGGCATCCCCGAGCCCGCATCCCCCATGCCAGCGCATCCCCCCGGGCCCGGCGCATCCCCCAGCCCGCATCCCCCATCCCGGCGCATCCTCCTTCTGCCGGTACCTGCAGGCCCTTGGAGAAGGGGCAGAACAGCACCAGATGCACCAGCCGCCGGATCCTCCGCATGCTGCGGGCGCCCCGCGGCCGCGGGCCTCAGGCTCCGGGGGGCATGGCCGGGGCGGCCGCGGCCCCCGCTCCGCCGCCGGGGCCGGGGCGGGCCGGGGTCCCGGGGAAGGGGGGCCCAGGCGCGCCGCTCGCTCCGCCGCAGCGCCCGGCCCGGCCCGCGGGGCTCGGCGGCTCCGCCCGGCGCGGGGCGGTGCGGGAGCGGGGGCGGCGCTCGCAGCTCCGCCGCAGCCCGGGGGGCCGGGGGGCTGCTGCCCGCTGGGGCCGGGCCCGGGGCAAGCCCAGCCCAGCGCATCCCACCCGGGGGTCTCACGCCACAGCCTGGGGGGTCTGTTCTATCCACCCGCGCATCGCGCTTGAGGAGCTCATCGCCGCGCCCATCCCACATTCCGGGGTTCCACCCACTCGGGGATCCCATCCCCAGGCTCACCCCACCACACAGGGGCCTGGGGATGGATGTATCCCATCCCTGGGGATGGGATGCTCTCCCCTCCTGGCAGAGCAGGGAGGGGTCTGTGGAGATGCTGATCCCGCCTGGCCCCCAGCACTCACAGCAGCTCCAGGTTTGTTCAAAGCCATTTTGGGTGGCAGACGGCCAGACTCTCTCCTTGTTACCCACAGCAGGTAACCTGCGAGCACAGCTCGGGGGCTGCACCCCTCAGCCCTGCCATCACTGCTGCTCCTTCTCCTCCTTGCTGTGTCTTTTCCCCACCCTGAATCCCAGCAGCAGCACTGGCTGGTCCTCCCTGTTTGCACTGCAGCGGGGCAGGGAAAGCTCACGGCAAGACTTTGTGTCCGACAGGTAGGGACAGCCCCATGCAGGGGATCCTGTGTGAACAGGCAAGTTAGAGCAAGGGGGACAGGGAGCAGATAATGTGATGGGAAAGGATCTGGGAGACTCAGTCACGAGGGCATTGTTAAGATAATTCCTTGCCTGCTATCAGCAAATCTTCAGATTATCCATTTGCTCCCTTTTCAGGGCTCAGGTTGCTCCTTCCCTTTGATTTTGGCTCTAAATGACCTTTGAAAACAAGCTGGTCACTGCGAGCCCAGATCCCAGCTCAGTGTGAGTGCCAAGCACGGAATAATCAGGGCCTAATGAGCAAAAGCCTTTGCTGGATAATCCAAATAATGGTGATGAATAAGGAGCATCACACAAAACTGCCTGAAACCTCCCAAATCCTGCAGAGTGTTTGCTGCCTGCTTTTAATCCCGAGGAGGTCCCTGCTGCTCCAGTGCTGAGCCCTGACCTCTGTGTGGGCTGGGCTGACATTGCCCACGGCAGGGACAGGGACGGGGACAGTGAACGTCACCTCGGCACCCACAGCCCCCATCCAGGCAGCTTTTACCATCCCACTGAAGCCAGGATGGTTCTCTGGCAGGCTCTTATTTGTAGTGTTAATTAAGACAGGAAAAGAGAAGAGCCTCTGAGATTTATTTTTGATGGTGGGGTTGGTAATTCGGGAAACAGCCGGGACAGGAAGGTGCATTGCTGGATGCATTCCACGCTCCCTGCTCACCCAGTTCCTGCAGCTCCTTCTGACTTGAACCCTGATTTTGGAGGCCAAGAGTGGGAGAAGAATCCTCGATGGAGATGGGAAATGGCATACCTGGGCCAGGGCTGAGGGTGGCTTGAAATCCACAGAATTCTGCTGCGGGGCTCTGCAAAATTCAGGGGTGGATTGTCCAGCGAATCTAATTAGGAATGAGCAGACCATCCCAAGCTGTAATACGCCAAGTAATTAAGTGATTAGTATTGATTGTTAGAATGCCTAATGAGCAGTTATCACTGAATGATTAATTAATCCAATCAAAAGAGTAATAAAAATTCTACAGGTGTGATTATACCTTGTATTCAACACAGAAGGGAAGTGAGATCTCTCCCCATGGTGCCCATCTCCGGTTTCTATCCCAGGCACCAGGGATGCACTGCCTGGGCTGCTGCCCCTGTGCAAGGGATCTCTCCCCTCCCCAAAATTCCCCTGGCACTGCCAGGATGGGCTCCAGCATCAGGCAGGCACCCAGAGCTGTGTAGCTCGAAGGTGGGGAAAATGCTCCCGCAGGCGCTGTCAGCATCCAGAAGATGCCGGGATCAGCCAAGGCTCGGCTCCTCCCTGGGAATTCTTTCGCTCGCTGCCTTGATTAAGTCGCTTCAGTTTCTCCTGGTCAAAGCCCTGCTAATCCCAGCTAAGCCCGCAGCGTGCCGCACGCTGGCCTCTGATCACTTCCCTGCCAGGCGGTGGCTCTGCGGGCACGTCCCCAAGAGCACCGTGCCCTGGGGACATGGCAGCTCGCGGGCAGCCACAGCCCTGCAGCGCTCATCTGCTGGCCCGAAATATTTACCTGACTAAATGATAATGAGTAAATGATCTCCAGCCAGAGCTAACAGCAGTGCAGAGCAGCCCTGACTCGTGAGCAGGGACCCCCAGCCACCCGTCCCCTGCCGAGCACCCTGAGCTGCCCAGCTTCCTCTGGGTAGGATGTCAGAGTTGGGTGACAGCTGGGGACAACCCAATGCCATCTCCCGCAGTGCTGCTGCCGGCAGGGGGGTGCAGGATCCCAAACCAAAATAGGGGCACATGCTCTCCCCCCTCTCCTCTGCCATCGGGATCAGCCCCATGGCCACACACCAGAGGGATCTCTGCCCCGGGCGGGCTGCGATGGCACCCGGCATTCCCAGGCAGCTCCGGAGATGATGGATGCAGGCTTTAATGCTCTTTTCTGTGCATCTTTGAAGGATTTGAGGCTGATCGCCCGCGCTTCCTGCATGGCATCCACAGCTGGCTCCGCACAGCCCGTCAGCTGCCTCTGCTGCCTGCCGGGCCCTGCCGGGCTCAGCGCAGCGGTTATAATTAGAAATGCTAATCAGCTCTTGTGTTTCTGGCTTGACAGCCCTGCCACCCCCAGCACAATCTTCCCTCCAATCTGTCCTGTGCTCGCCCCCTCTGCTTCCTCTCCGCATCCCTGCTACTTGTAATTAAGCACTATGAAGTTAAGGGGGGTTGAATGGGGGTGTTGGGGCTCCTTGGATGCTTTGGGCCAGCATTGCAGCCCCCACAGAGTTCCTGGCTTGCTGGGAGCTGTTTGGGGGTCTCACCCTTCATTCACCACCATCCCCTTGGGCTGGGGACACCCCAGGGATGTCCCTGAACTATGAGGTGGAAGAGAGGGAAGCTCAAGGGCTCTGCAGGCAGTGCTGGGGTTAAAGGCAAAGGGTGGTGGCTGTGGCTGGAAGCCCTGCGGTGCTGGCTCTGGAAGGGGAGCTTCTCTCATTGGGATTTCCATCATGTGCCAACCGTGGGCGCTTCCCAGCCAAGGAGGAAAGGGAGCTTTGCAAAGGAGCTCAGAGAAGAGGGCTGAGAAAGCAGATCTCTGCACTGGCTTGGATTATGGAGTTATTCATCATCAGGTCATGCACTGGGAGACACAGCCCAGGGATTCCTCCCTCACCAGTGCCCCTGCCAGCTCCCAGTCGCTCCACACCAGAGCCAGGGCATGGCTTTCACCCTGGGCATTTGGCTCCCGAAGTCAGGCTCGGCCAGGGAGACATTCCTTGGAGCAGGCACGGGGCTCAGCTGGCCTCAGAAGAGACACAGATGCACAGGTGGGATGAGCAGCTCTGGACACAGTTTTTAAGTCAACATTCATCTTCCAGGCGCTCCCTGTGTATCAGTTTCAGTGAGGAGAGAGGCTGCAGTTTGGAGGGCTGATGTGCAGAAGGTTTTCAAGAAGGCAGTGGCTGTCTGAGCAAAGGAGAACCCCCCCCCTCAACTCCTCTGTCCCATGCTTCACCTGGGACACCTCTGCTCACTGCAGCATCTCCCAAATGTCAATCCAACAAAGGGCTCTTCCTCCTCAGCACAATTTCTCCCTGGAGAAAGGATAATAAGAGAAACAAGGAGCTATCACAAAAAGAGCATGGGAGGGACAGGGCATGGTGGCTTCAATGACGTTGCACTCGTGAAAAGGCACCAGCAGCACAGGCAACTGACTGGGAAAGCTCTGGGGGAGAAGTCGGATTGGATTTGTCATGACTAATTGACTCCCTCCAGCACTGTGGTCCAGCCTTCACGCATGGCAAGAGCAGGGTCCCAAGCCTCCAGGAATTAATGAGGGTCTGACCCTGTCTGCTCAGCCACTTGAGTTTTGCCAGTGCAGACAGCTGGCTTAAGAGGCCCTTTTATCCTTTACAGATCAGATCAATTTGGATAGTTATAATCTAGTCCTGGTGAAAGCTCAGAGTAGACTTTATTGCCCAACCAGCTCAAGGAGAAAAAAAGCAAGCAAGAGGGAGAGGTCATGCTGAACTATTGATTGTGCTGCTCCCAGATTGGCCTCGGCAGAGAGCTCACCTGGGACAGTTTGCCTCTATCTCCTGCTAATGCTGCTCCATTGATCTCCTGTGACAGGCGGCAACTACAAGATTTTTTGAGGTCAGAGTCATTAAGAGGCATTAATCAATAAGAGAGGAAACTGAGAGAGAGCGACTGTTTGTTTCATGCAGACATATTCCCTGTGTGGATTTTAGCCCGCTGAGGTGTGCGCGGTTTATTTCCAGGGAGGTCTGCCAGGAAAAGAATTCACCTTGTGCTGGACTCTGGCACTTGGAGGAGATCCTGAGCCAGTTGCAACACACAGGCAGCTCCAGCAGGGCTGTGCAATGAGAGGGCAGCACCTGGGGAGTTTGTGGCATCCATTCCAGGTCCCTAGCATCTTACCCAGCAATTGCCCAGACCCTCTGTTCCCACACAGGCACCCCTGGAAGAGATGGGCACTGATCTCACATGCCCAAAGACCTGGGTGCTGGTTTCACGTTGCGCTTCTACTAAAACTAAACAAAGCTGCTGCCTGGCTGTGGTGCAGCCAATCCCAGCAGCCTGTTGCAGGATCCAGCCCTGTGTGAGCTCAGCCCAGCCCAAATTCATTCCTGTGGCAAGACTGGAGCTGTTCACAAGAAAAACGTTCTTTGTGCTGGAAGCACCCCGGGCTGCTCCGCTCCCTCCCGCCCTGCCCAGCGGTGTCAGTACATTTCCACTGCTCCGTGGTGGCA
The DNA here is from genome assembly GCF_036417665.1 of Passer domesticus. Taxonomy (NCBI): domain Eukaryota; kingdom Metazoa; phylum Chordata; class Aves; order Passeriformes; family Passeridae; genus Passer; species Passer domesticus. Next base: position 10,457,104 of record NC_087491.1, read on the forward strand.
ACATGCCTTTTCTTCTCCAGCAGCTCCTGTCCTCAGCCCCAGCAAGTGTCTGTGCAGGTGCTGGAGCCCATTTTCCCTTGGAGAGGCAGAGAAGGGGCAGGAGACCTGCTCAGGAACAGGAGGATGGGATCATCTTCAAAGGTGGTGGTTCTGGCACCAGCAGAGCAACCAGCGGCCTCGGGGTGATCTGGGGCTGGGGAGGTTTCACAGGAATGGCACACCTGGACTTAGCCCAAGGGCCCTTTAGTCCTGCTGTGTGCCACAGAGCTGGCACACCCTGCGGCACAGTGCTGGCAGGTCTGGCAACCCGGGAATGCCACACTCAGCCTGGGGAGGGAGCATGGCTCAACCAACAGGGCCTGCACCCAGGAGGTGCCATGGGATGCTGCAGAGTAAGGGAAATGTCCTTTGGGAGGTGGGGATGGAGATTCCAGTGGAATCAGTGTCCCTTTCTGGGCACACATTGCCTCGACTCCCAGAACCCCAGTGTCCCACTTTGCAGTGGTCTGCAGTACTGCAGATCCCCAGGGAAACACGATCTTCCTCATTCCTGTAACTGCAGCCACACATCCGCAGCACAGGGATCCAGGGCTGCAGGAGAGGAGGGGATGAGATTGCTGGCTCAGGTTGCACAGGTGGGGCACACACAGCCCATAAATACCTGGCAGTCCAGCCCTGGAGACACACCCAGAGCCCAGCACCACCAGCTGAATCCAGACCAGGCAGACTCTTTATGGGAATCCAGCTCAGGTGGGACACACAATGATGATGATGATGATGATGATGATGATGATTGATGATGATGATGATGATGATGAGCAGGGGCTCCCTGAGCTGAGAACCCGTGGCGTGGGAGATGCAACAAAGCCCTCTCCAGTCGCAGGCTGTCCACCAAGAGAAGCTCTTGGCTCACAGCTCTGCCTTCCCTGCTCAGTCTATCAGTCTCCAGGTCAACAACACAGTCCCTTCCACCGGCACAAAATCCATCAGAAACAATTCGATTTCCTTTATTTACACATGACATTTAGGAGAAAGCCTAATCATATTGCAACTTAGAAAAAAAAAAAGTGATTCCAATTGTACATCCTTGTGCCTGAAAGAGCTTGAGAGCTGCAGCCAGACAAGATGTCCTGTACTGGGCACACCCTCATTTACGCGCACGGTGCAGAGACCGTGAGGCGCAGGGGATTTCCAGCCTGTGGTTACAAATGTAAATGTAACAGTAAGATCTGGAAGTCTTGTGCTTTTGCTACCTCCTGTTTTTGGCAAAGTCTACCAGCAGCAAAAAAAATAAAAGTCAGTGCTGGGGGGCTTGGTGGTGTGTTAACCCCAGCTGCAATCCTTGCCTGATGCGCACTGGCTCTGCAAACACCAGTCTTCAGCCTCGCTGACAGCCCTGGCACTCTTGGGGTGCTGGTGTGGCGTTCCTCTGTGGATCAGCATCCTGCCTGGTGTCCTGCATGGATTCAAATCCACACCTGCCTGGTGTGGACATCCCAGAGGATGACGTCTCACTTTTCCAATAAAGTTACTTGTAGGTGAGTAAAGGTTACAGGAAGGAAGGAAGGTTCAGATTATTTAATAGCCTTTTAAAACACGTTTCTCTCTTAATTGCATGTTCCCAGAGTCAAAGTCCTTTGGGCTCTTTGCCTTTCCAGAGGCCAGTGGAGGCTGTGCCTGCCGGGCAGTTTAGCAGTCTCATGCTTCTGGTTCTTGTGCAAGGCTCTGTTGTGAGCAGGGAACTGCAGCGCTCAGTTGAAGCCACGCTGAGTCACCAGCCGGTTCCTCCCCAGTGTTTACTCTGTTGTCACCAGAGCGCTGACGTGTGATTACTGAGGAGCCCAGCAACCACGGGGAGCGTGGCCATGGAGCAGCAGGAGCCAGCGTGGAGGCTGAGGGTCAGGATGAAGCTCTGCCCCTGCGACTGTGGGCTCACCGTGAGCTTCCCTGCTGCCCACACAAGGAGCAGCAGGAAAATTTCACCTCCCATGTGCCCTTTTAGGTGACAGGAAAATGAGATTCACCCACATCCTTTGCACAAACTGCTCTTAGCATCATCCTCACCAAGCAGACTGTGGTGTTCCCAGCCAGGGCAAACCTCTTCTCTGTCTTTGCCAGGGCAACACTTCCAGGAAAATTGATGCCAGCCAGTGATGTCAGCCCTTGGGGCAGCCTTGCTTATGGATACAAACAAGGTCCAAGTTCCCAGCCTGAGGCCCTGCTCATGTGGGGGTGTTACACAGGGTAAACACGTCAGTGCTGTGATGCTGGACTGTCCTGTGTACCCTGAGCTCCACAGAGGTGACACACAGTGACACCGGGCTCTGACACATCTCCCAAAGCCAGCTGCTAATTCAGACAGGTGAAGAGGGAAGAGGATAGATCAATGGATGCATGGATGGACAGACTGACAGAGGTCTGGACGGAGTTATAGCAGACGTGTGGATCACCTCACTGTCCCCAAGCCCCTGACAATGGAGGCTGCTGTGCAGCACCCAGCACGCGGTGCTGAGGAGTTTGCACAGCCCGTGGCTTCGTGCTGTCAGCCCTTCCTGTGCGGGCTCCCCGCCTCACACATGCATGCCACGAAAAGGCCACGAACGAGCATGTTTGGCTGGCTGCTGCCTCCTCCCCCCACTTTAATGTCACCAGACCCAGCTGCCGCTTTCAACACACGGCCCTTGGCAGGAGGCAAAGGGAAGCAGGCCGATGGGTAGAGCTGCCAGAGGCGCTGTGGGAGGCCAAGGGCAGGGGCAGGGCGAGGCAGCACAAGTGAGATTCTCCACAAATCCAGCCTTCCTTTGGCACAGCCAGCATCTCCAGAGGGTCCTGCCCAGCACCCACCCAGCCTCTGACCTCCTGCTGCTCTACAGCCTGCTCAGCCAGGAGATGGACACATCCCTCCTTCCTTCCCACCCCTCCGAGTGCTTTCCCTCCTTCCCTTCTCCGTATGTGGGAGATGTTCTCCCTGGCTCTGTTTCTTTTGCAGTCAGAAGCTAGTTATCCACAGGGAGGTCACATGTTGTTGCCAAGGGAAGAAATAAATTTAGGCAAATAAAAGATAAAAGAACACAGTCAGATTATTGTAAAACAAGGGTAATGCGTTGAGCTTCATGGCTCTTCATGGACGCAGGCACAGAAATCCCACCAGCAGTGATGCTGCGTGGACCCTTCTGCTTGGCACTTGATGTGTTCTTGTTCCTGCCAAGGATTCTGGGCCCTGCTCAGCTACACTACCTGCAGGGCACCCTTCTACCATGTTTAAATAATCCAGCCAGTAGTTTAAACATGCAAAACACACTACACAATCTAGCAAACCAGGTATTTTTTTGAGAATTTGGAGCTGCTTCATCCTGGCTCCTGCAGCTTGGGAGGACAAGGATGGGGTCACCTTTGCCTCTACCCCAAAATGGCCATGTTTCAGGGCGATGAGGTGATGCTTGTGTTGCACAGCGGGCAGAGGCTCTCGGGCCTCCTCCATCAGGCAGTTTGTTATGAAAATGTTAACGCACGGGCTGTCGTCATCTGGCAGCAGCACCGCCTGCCTTATGAAATAACTCAGCATGACAGCTCTGCTTGCTCGCAGGCAGGCCCATGTCTGCCTTCTAATCTGGCATCAGAACGCGCTCCCCTTCCTTGAGCTGCAGACTAATACTACGTGCTTCATTTGCATTACTCCAGATAACGCACCGGAGAGCGTGGGGAGAAGGGGACGGCAGCCAAGCTCCTCCAGGAGCCCACACGTGGAGCGTTGCACCAAGCCTGCCACGCCGGATCTGCTCACTCCGCTTGCCGCCGGCACCGCGGCCCTGCCGGAATTTACATTTCAGATTCCCAACGTCAGCCAGCGTTTATGAGCTCCGCGGATGGGCCCGCGCGATGCCCCAGTGACAGATCACCAGGGACCTTCTTCCCGTGTCATCAAAAGCAAAAAGTCACCAGGATAACACAGAATCGCTCCGGGCCCAGCGTCTGCTCAGCTGCAAAGGTCTCGGTGACTTCCCAGGCATATGTTGGCTGGCACGGCACTGGAGCAAGGCTCCCTGAACAGCCCACACGACACAGGCAGCAGGGATTAATCTAATGCTGTGTGGAGATGCTAATACAATAAGGGTTCTTTGTGGCATTAGCTGGAATCATGAGACTAGCTCTGAGATGTCATTGCCTGGCAGCCGTAGGGAGTGCCAGCCAGGAGCTCTCTGCAGAGAAGGAGCCTGTCTGCTGCTCCCAGCCCTAAAGCTGCTGTGGGGTAGGGAAAGTGCAGTGAGCTCTCCTCTTTCTGGTGACAGCTCGTTTGGGAACAGCACGCAACCTCTGTTGGTGAATCCAAGGACAGCTGAGGAACAATGGTTATTTTAACAGGGCTAACACTTTTCCTTGATTTTTCCAGGAGCTGCAAAGCTGTGGATTCCAAGGGGATGCTCAGAACCACAGGGTCACATCTTACCCCAGTGGAGTCTCCACAGAGACTTGCAGGACTTGGGTTTTGCTATAAAAAGTGTTGCAAAACCAGCCGAGCTCAATTAATGGTTTGTGTTGGTTCCAGCAGACATTTCATCTCCCATCTCAGCTTTGTACCCACAGAGCTTCAGGGCCTGATCCTATCCTAACCCCAGCACCAGCAAGGAAAGCTCCATCCTGCTCAGCACATTTGTGCTGCTGGAAAAACAGCATCAAGCACCAGCTGAGAAGGTGGGTGAGGGTCCATGAGGGTCCCCAAGCCTCACATGCTTCCCTGAGGGACACAAACTCCCTCACAGCATGGAGGACCCCAAAACCTTTCCATGGCACCACACAGGCAGTGAAAATCCCCAACATGGCACCATGAGGGTCCCAAAGGCCCACACGGCTCTGTGAGGGGATCAAACACCCACAGGGTTCCATGAAGAGACAAAACACCCCCAGGGCTCCATGGGGGTCCCAAAATTCCACCTGATTCCACGACGGACCCAAACTTCCACAACCATTGAGGCAAGAACCAAACCACCATAGGGCTCCATGAGGGGACCAAACCCCCCGAAAGGACTTCATGAGGAGACAAAACACCCCCACAGCTCCATGAGGGGACCAAATCCCCCCAGAGGGCTTAATGAGGAGACAAAACCTTCCCCGGGCTCCATGGGGGTCCCAAAACTCAACATGACTCCACAAGGCTCCCAAACTTCCACAATCCTCGATGCGGGGACCAAATCTCCATAGGGGTCCGTGAGGGGACCAAACTCCCACAGAGCTGTGTGAGGGAACCAAACCCCCCACGGGGCTTCATGAGGAGACAAAACCCTCCCCGGGCTCCATGGGGGTCCCAAAACTCAACACGATTCCACAAGGCTCCCAAACTTCCACAATCCTCGATGCGGGGACCAAAGCCCCATAGGGGTCCGTGAGGGAACCAAACCCCCCACGGGGCTTCATGAGGAGACAAAACTGTCCCCAGGCTCCATGGGGGTCCTAAAACTCCACATGGTTCCACAAGGCTCCCAAACTTCCACAACCTAAATCCCCACAGAGGTCCGCGAGGGGACCAAAGCCCCATAGGGGTCCGTGAGGGGACCAACCGCCTCCCTCCCCTCGCCATGGCGACCGCGGCCCGCCCAGCAGCCCGAGGAATGCCCGCTCCACAGGGAACGTTCCCCGCTCGCCCGTCCCGCCCCGCCGAGGGAGCGGCGGGGCGGGCCGGGCCGCCCACATAAGGCGGGCTCAGCGCGGGGTGCCCGGGGAGAAGGCGGCAGTAGCGGCTGGTCCGGGTGGAGCCGTCATGGAGATGGGGTGGCTGCTGTGGGGCACAGCCGTGCTGCTGCTGCTCCACGTCCTCATGCAGCTCAGCCCCACCGTCAACTTCGCGCTGCGCATCGGCTTCTACTGCCTGCTGTGCCTGGTGGCCTCGGCGGTGGCGGCCGTAGCCTGCCTGCTGGTCAACGGCGGCCGCACCGTCAGGAACATGAGGTGAGGGGGGAACGGGCGCTGGGGACAGCGGTGTCACCCCCCGGCGCTGCCTGGAGCCCCTGGGGCGGCGGCAGCCTCTGTCACATCGGTGGTATCGCAGCCCCGGGGTCCCCTCTGGGCTCAGGGGTGGCTGTCCTGGCTGGCCCGTGGCACAGCCCTCGGCAGGGCACGTTTGGGGATGAAGCGCCTGGAAGGTGGCGGTGGTGGCTTTTCTAGGGAAAGCTGCAGGAGGAGCAGTGTTTGTTGAGAGTGGAAGAACACTTGAGCGCGCTGTCCAGGGAGTGTGAGGAATCTACCTGTCTGGAGGCATTCCAAACACACCTGTGTCACTGGGTGACCCTGCCATGGCAGATGGAGCTGCTCTCCAGAAGGTTCCTTTTGGTTCTAACAGTTTGGTGGCTGTGTTTGGGGTGTTTCCTGCCCCAGGAGCAGAGGCTGGCAGGCTGTGTGCCATGTGCTGCCAGGGCACTGCTCTCCTGCAGCTGTTGTGTGGCCCTGTGTCCCCTGATAGGACACCTGTGACAAGGGCCAAGGGGCTGCTGTCATCCAGCACCTCCTCTCCATGCCAAGGTACATTCTACAGCAGAGCTGGCACTTCTGCTGGCAGCACAGGACAGCTTATTTCCTGGTTTTGCTCTCCCCTAGGCAGCTTTTTACCTCTGTGAGCATGTCATATGGATGCAGGGGAAAGGAGAACCTTAACATCCTTTAGGATCAAAGGTTGGCAGCATCTGAGCAGGTGGAGCTGGACTTTGATTTGCAGTGTGGCTTTCACATGGGCGGAGGGAGCTGGCACAGGGCGCTGATGTGCTGCCTTGAGGGCTGTGCCCTGCCGGTCCCAGCTGGTGCCATGGCCCCAGGCAGTCTGCTCTGTGATCTCCAGCCTTGCTCTCTCTCCAGCTTTGGTTGCCTTGGCTCACTCAGGAGCAGCTTTCCAACGCTCAGCTCGCTCTGCATCTGGGAGAGTTTATGATGTCATTGATGGAGATGCTATCCTTTTATTTCCCCCCAAAAATAAACCCCCTAAACTTTCTGTAAACTTCAAGGAGTTATTTGGGAGCAAGAACTTGCCTTGGATAACTCCTCATGTTGAAACCCAGGGCTGAATTTTGGCCAGAACCACCCTTTTCCTGTAACTTAAGCCTGTTGTTTCCTTGTAGTTGGTACTGGCTGAAGATCCTGGTGATGCATCCTAGCCCCTGGGAGGTTCATGGATGAGGTGATCCAGTGAGTTCCTTATTTCTCCAACATCCCAGGCTGCTTATTCCAGCTTGGGAAAGGGGGCTGGAGCAGAGCATGTGCTGGTGGACAGACAGAGATAATGGTGTTGCTGCCTGGCGCAGAACACCCCGTTCTTGCTGTGCTGCTGGCTCCAGTGTCAAGCTGGTGTGACTTGGAAGAGGTTACCCAGGGTGTCTGATAGAGATAGAACTGTTTATCTGTGGTAAAACATCTTGCACGAGCTTCCAATCTGGTAAGCAGATTTCAGTAGTCCTTGAAAATCAGAGTATCCTAAACAAGCCTCTGTGACTGGCTGTGGAGCAGAGCACGTGAATCTGGGGGCTGCTGGCTTTCATACTCAGACTGTTAGGGATGCACTGAAAAGTCCCATTCCCTGTCATTTTTGTGCTCTTTGTCTCTGGCAATAAGTGCGCTGGTTTTACAGCTCTCTGCAGCTGTGGCTGCACCACGTCTGAGTCGATGATTCCGGCAGAGAAGTCACTTGTGGTGTTGTAGGGGACTCAGATCCATCCTTTAACCCTGTGGGTGACGTGGCCAGCCCAGCAGGTCACCCCTGCTCTTTGCCTGCTCTGAGCTCTGCCCCTTTGCCTCTTTCAGTGGCTCACGCCACATCTTGTGCAAGGAAAGTCTGTCCCCGGGCTGGCAGGAAGAAGCTGGATGGTTGCTCTTGAGTAATGTGTAACCAGCCTCTCCCAGCAGCCAGTGAGCTCTGTGACTTCCAGAGCGGTGACCTCTTTTTTGGTTGGCAGTCAGAAGGGAGGAGAAGTGTGATTTAGGTCACCCTGGTGGCCTGGCATCCCCCATGACCTCCCTGGTTCGTGTCACCCTGCCTCGTCTCACCTGTAAGCCCATCTCTCCACCTGGCCTGCACCCCTGTAACCTTGGAGCGGGCTGGGGAGCTGGGGAGCTCTGCATTCCTCCCCGTGCCCTTTCCCTGGGTGTGGCTCTTTGCAGCAAATTGAAATGAGGACTGATAGCAGTGTCACCTCGGGGCATTGGCCTGGCCTGAACTCCAGTGTCACAGCCAGCTCGTGTGGTCTGCATGGGGGGACACCCCACGGAGATGTGAGCCCTGCTGGGGGTAGGAGCAAACTGGGGGAAGTGCTGTGGCTCAAGAGTTTGTGGAGACTTTTGGAGAGCAGATGCTGGGAGCTGCTGCCAAGCCAGGATGAGATGCTGTCCAGGTGCTCACCTCCCACCCGAGTGACAAGGATGCTTCTCAGCGGGATGGTGCTGCCCACTTCCCAAGCGGGACCCTGTGGTGGGGACAGAGCTGGCTGTCCCTCAATCTCCTGCTGCAGGAAGGAAAGCTCCATGCCCTGTCTGCCAGGGAGAAGGTGGCCCTAAGGCAGGACATCCAGGTGCTTGCTGGAGGTCAGGTCAGCTTGAATCAGCTCTAGGGGAGAGCAGATCCAAGCTGGTGGCTGTTCCTGGGACCCTTGTTCACGTGCTGGCTCCTCTGCCACCTGTCCTGGTAAATGGCTGTTCCCTTGCCCAAAATAGCCCCTGTGTTCTGCCAGCTTCTGCCTGTGTCCTTTGGCCTAGCTGGAGAGTCCCCAAGTCCCCCGGTCAGGGGGTGGCATAGATGGGCCCTACTCCTGTGGGCTGACAAGGAAACGTGCTCCAGTTCTGGCATGGCTGAGTGGAGCTGCTGGAGTGTCCCAGCTGGGAAAAGCTGGAGCTCTGTCAGACCTGTAGATCCACTGGGGAAGGGCAAAATCTTCAGCATGGGCTTGCTTTGGGCACCCAGCCTCTGCCAAGCCATGTGGGGAGCATCCTGTTTGCTGCCTGCATCCTTGCCTTGTGCAGGGAAGTGTTTCTCACCTTCATTCCCCTCCTTCCTTGGGCACCCCGGGTTTGTTTGTATCATTGAGCACCATCTTCCAGCACTGCAGGGAGCAGACCTGGCAGAGCCTTCCTTGGGTGTCAGGTGTGCTAAGGAGTGGCAGAATTGTTTTACCAACTTGTGGGGCCCTGCTGCTTGCAGGAGGAAGAGCATGGTGGCACCAGGGCAGCCCAGAACCATGGCACTGAGCAGGGCAAGTGAACAGCACTCCTGGAGCACTGGGACCATGCAGGGCAGACACCTGGGTGGACCACAGCACAAATAAGACTGGAGGTTCTCTGCCCTGGAGCTCTTCTTGTCTCCTTCCACCCCCACTGGGTGTAGCAGTCCCTGCCCTCCCTGCTGTGCTGCTGACTGCTTTTTTTTTCCTTCTGCAGAATCATCAAAGCTGTTGTCAGGAGCTTCAAGTATTTCTTCGGCGTGAGGTTTGAGGTGAAGGGGCTGGAGAACTTCAAGGTGGAGGGCCCTGCTGTCATTGTGTCCAACCATCAGAGCGTCCTCGACATGATGGGTGAGGAGGAAGAGAACATTTCTCCTGCTCACCACTGGGAAATGTCCTGCTTGTACCTCCTGGACAAGCAGCCCCTGGTGCAGCTTCCCCATCAGTGCTGGTTGGGGAAGGGTCTCCTGTCACTCTGAGCAATCCCACACTTGTGCAGCACCCCAGGTTCTGCTGTCCTTGAGGTGCTGGCCCAGCACCTGAGCCAGTGGCCCTGCTGGACTCCCTGGGGCTGGGGAATGAGCTGCCTCTGGGTGTCCTGCTGTCACCTGCAGCCACTCTGTCCCACCAACTCTGCTGTGTGCCAAGCCTCCTGCTCTCAGAAGCTGGGAGAGAAGCAAGGCACCAGCCTGTCCCTGGTGCCCTTGTCCTTGTCCTGTCCTTGTCCCAGGGGTGACTGCTGGGTCTTGCCCTCTGCCATCCCATTAGGGCTGATGGAGGTCCTGCCCGACAACTGTGTCCAGGTGGGCAAGAAGGAGCTGATGTACATGGGCAGCGTGGGGCTCATCATGTACCTTGGTGGAGTCATCTTCATCAACAGGAAGAGCACCAGCAGTGCCAAGATGGTGATGTCAGAGGTGGCCAAGACTATGGTGGCTGAGAATGTGAGTGTCACTGTGGAGCTGGGTGGGGTGGCATGGGAGCCACCATTCCTGGTGCTGGCTCAGCTTGGCAGAGCTGGCTGGTGTCTCCCACCACTGCAAGTGGATTTCTGGAGCAGATCCTTGTCTTTCCTTTCAGGTGAAGGTGTGGGTATATCCAGAGGGCACAAGGAACTGCACTGGGGATTTGCTGCCATTCAAGAAAGGAGCATTTCACCTCGCTGTCCAGGCACAGGTAATGGTGCTTTGCCCCTGCATGGGAACCCTGAGTGCTTTTGCAGTGGCACTGCACACTGATCGTGCAGTGTGTGGTTTGTTTGCTCTCAGATGAGCTGTGTTCCCAAGTAACACCTCCTCAGGTAAACCACTGGTGTCAGAAGTGCTGCCCTGCAGCAGCCAGGAGCCTTTTCCATCCCCTCTGGGAACGAGCTGGCCCTGGGCATGAGTGGCTGTAGACAGTGGAGAATTGCCCTGTCCTGTCTCCTGCCTGCCTCAGTCCTGGTGTCCCCTCTGGAGGGAGCAGTGTGAGGGGCAGGCACGCTTGGTCCCTATCTCCAGGCTTTCCTGGCAGCATGGCAGGGCACTGCCAGTGCCCAGGGGTTGCTGGGGGCATGGCTGCAGCCCAGAGCTCACTCCTGGCAGGGAGCCCAGTGGGTTCTTTTCTGGGGAAGCCCAAAGCTGACAATTCATTTCTCAATCCCCCAGGTCTCAGTCGTGTAGTGATGATTCAGGATTGTTAATTCTTGTGCTTTAGAGCAACATCTGGGCTTGCTCTGTGTGAAAATAGCTGCTGCCTCCCTGGCAGCCATATGGCAGTTCTTGATATGTCTTTCTCTCCAAAATGACAGCATCCACGAGCAGTTAGTGGGGGAGCAGGCAAACAGCTTCAGCCAGCCAGAGCTGTCTCAGGAGCAGGGTGTTTGCCTGGGCACAGTGCTGGGGCAGTGTGCCAGAGGCTGGGATGACTCGAGGCCTCACCGGAAACTGGTTTCCCCAGGAGAGGTGTTACAGCAGGGTTTTTGGGAAAGGGAAGAGATGCCAACTCTCTCACTGGGTTTGTTTGGCCAAGCCCAGGGTGTAGCCTGTGTTGTACCATCCCCATTCCTGCCTGGGTGATGCAGCCTGGCAGCTGCTGGAGGAAAGGATGACATGGAACTGGTCCTGCCTCTGCTACACCCCCCTGAGTCACCAACTGTAGATCCTGGCTGTGTTACCAGCACTGGAATAACAGCTCTGCCTGCCCTCCTGGCCCTGTGTCTGAAGCTTCCCCAGGAGCAATTGATAACAACTGGTGACTCCTTTTCTTAGAAACTGAAAGCAGAGCAGCCACCCTGCCCCAGACACGTGCCTGTACAGCAGGCAAGGCCTGTCAGAACAGGCAGCCTGCAGTGTTTGATTACAGGACAGAAAATACCTGGGGTTTGGAGCCTCACTTGGGTCAAGGAGCTGTAAAAGCCAGTGCTGAGCTGAGGCTAGAGTGGAACTTGTCCCTGGTTCCTTGAGTGTCCCTGTGCCTTGAGTTTTTGGGGAGTGGTTTTGATTCCATTTGGCTGCTGATTGCTCTACCCTTTGGAAGTGGGTGTTGCTTGTGGGGCTGTGTGTTCCCTGTGTGTCTGAGAGCCAGGCCAGGTCAGCTCTGTTGTGTGGGATTTGCTGCCTGTCTCTGGCCTGCCCTGAGCTCCTTAAGTGACAGTAACTCCTCTTTTTCTTCCCTTCCCCAAGGTCCCAGTGATCCCTGTGGTGTATTCCTCCTTCACCACCTTCTATAACCCAAAGACAAAACTGTTTACATCAGGTAACAAAGAGTCACTTGGAGACAGGGTGGCTGTTGTCCCGTGTGGAGATCTGGCTCACAAGGGTGTGGGAGGGAAGCAGAGCTGGGGTGAGCAGGAGGAGCCCCGCTGGGAGATGTTTGGAGGCAGTTCAAAGCACTTGGCACCAGAGCCTGGGCTGGGTTAACTCAGGAAGGGCTGTAATTAAATACACTGAGGGATGTTTTCATTAAAAATTGGTTACCACCTCCTGCTGTGGGCAGGCTCTGGCTGGGATGGCAGTTTGGGGCACAGGGGGATTATTCTGGGTGGCACAGCCATTGGAGCTGGGATCTAACTCTGCCTGTGCTCCAGGGGTGGATGCCTGAAGCCCTGGGAGGGGTTGAGGGCTGTGCTGGGGCTGTCCAGGGTGGGGAACAGGGCAGAGAACAGAGCTCCTGTGGTGTGTGGGTTTCTCACAGGCTCCTCTCTTGTCCCCAGGCAAAATCAAGGTTGAGGTTCTGCCTCCAGTGGAGACCAAAGGGCTGACGTCAGACGATGTCACCGACCTCTCTGACAGATGCTTCAGCACCATGAGGGAGACCCTCTTCAAGCTCTCAGGCCATCCAGGCAAGGCAAAGGACTCATCCTAGAGGCTTCTGCAGTGGTGTCACCATGTGGTGGTGGCTGAAGGGACCTGTCTGTTCTTGCCAAATACTGAAGGATCTTCTTCTCCTCTGCAGTGATTTCTAACTCTTGGGAGCACCACAGACTGGCACACACAGGGTGTCAAGCCAGCACTAAGGCTCCCCTCTGAGTGGATTTCTCTTATGGGTTCATTTTTTCACTTTGAAATATCTCCTTTTTCTGAATTTCTCAGGCATCAAACTTGTGCTACCAAAGGGCTCAATGACCAGAGAGGTGAGTTCCCCCAGCTTTTGCAGCTAGCTTGGGGTGACAGCAAAAGCCTGCCTGGAGCCTGAGCTTTGCCTCTTGTGACTGTCCCTGCACCTGTGTTCCTGCAGGCTCAGCTCTTGAGGAGGCCCTGTGATGTCCCAGGTGGAAACCACCAGGCAGCAGTTTGTATCAGCACAACCTTGATGCTCAAACAGGGCTGAGAACTGGGGTGAAAATCCAGATTTTGGCTTTTCAGCAGTGCTAGGAGTGTGGTGTCCTCCCTGGACAACCCAGAGCACTCCCACCCACCAGTGGGACACACAGCCTGTCCCCTCGAGATGCCCTTTTGTCACAAGAGCATCACGTTGGCAAACTGCTGCCACTCCCCACCGTGGTGGTGGCACAGCCTGGTCACATCCCGGTGCCTGCAATGCCCCTTAGGGAGGCAAAGGGCTCTGTCGTGCTCGTTTTGTCACTTGTCATGGTCAGCACTGGCCGAAAGATGGTGCCTGTCCCGCGTCTCTGCTGATCTGCGGGGCGGAGCTGCTGCTGCAAAACCCCTGCAGAGCCACAGGGTGGGTGAGCTGCAGCTGGAACGGGGCTGGGAAGGCTTGGAAGGCTTCAGCTCCCCCTTTGGGGGATAGAAACTGCTTTCCCAGGCAGATAAAAGGGGTTCTCCTGTGCCTTGGGGTGATGGACCAACAGAGCTCCTGGGTCCCTCACCGGGAAAGTGGAATGTCGATGCCCGTGGAGGCTGGGTCAGGTCCATGGTTCCTCAGCTTTAGCTCTTCTGTTTGTGGCACAGGGGACCTTGGCATGAGCCAGCTGGGGCTGCTCAGGTAACCAGCACAGGCAGCTCCTGCAGCCTGCATTGGTGGAGTTGTGTTTATCTGGCATTTTGGGGCTGAAGCCTCAGCTGGGAAAGGCAGGGAGCTCCATGGAAGGAGCCCTGGGGCCGAGCTGGTGCTGCCAGGGGCTTCACTGGAGTACAGACTCAGGGGATGGGAAGGGGTGGGAGCATGGGAACCAAACCAGCACTTTGTGAGAGTGGCAGATCAAGGGCTGCCATGGAGGGTCAACCCAGGAGGGCCCTGGGAGGGCTCCTGGGGAGGGGAACCATGTCTGACTCCTCCTGGGAGGAGGGAGCAGTGCCTCTATGTGCAGTTGTCTGCTGTTCACTTTTAATTGGGCTGAGAATGTTATGTGCTTTACAAAAAAATCACCAAAAAAAAAAACAAACAAAGAAATTACACCTTTGGTTATTTAAATAAAGGAGCCTCCTTGTCTTGTGTGGGGGCTGAGGGAGGAGGATGGGGGTGCTGAGGCCTGAGCTCTTGCAGGGGGTGGGTTTGGTGATGGAGGGGCAGGGGGGGTCCTTGTCCCCACCCTGTGCCCCCCAGGCAGGAGGGCTGTGCTTCACCCAGCCTCACTGGTGAGGCACCATCCCAGCTCCAGGGCTCCTGGAGAGCAGAGTGGGAGCTGCAGGGATGGGCACCCACTCCTGTACCCATCTCTGCAGGCACCAGGGGCCCTGTCCCCTGCTCTGACACCTGGCTTGGAGCTGCAGGGACTTGTGACAGCAAGCACAGGGAGCGTGGGGAGGCAGCAGCCCTGCCTGGGCCAGGTCTGTGCTCGCTGTTATCCCAGGATAATGCTGAGGAAAAGCCAGGGGCAGCCAAACCCCCCCAGGTCACACAGAGGCAGTGTGGCACAGCCAGGCACTCATGGCACGAGGTAAGGCATTTATTTGCTGCCTCTCCAGCAGGGAGAGGGCTCAGAGTCCAGTTTGGAAGGAACTGTGTGGCCTCTGCTGAGGTGAGCTGGAAGAGAGAACGATGGAGATGCTGATGGGAGCCCAGCCTTCTCCTGCCTTCTCCTGCCTTCTGCCACCCTGTGCCTTCCTATGATGCTGTGGCTTCATCCCCAGCCTGGGGCTGGAGGGAGAGAAGAGCTGTGGATGCACTCAGCTTGCTCCAGGTCCCCAGGCACTCTGCTAGAGCTCATTCTTGCAGGAACCTGGGAAGATTGGGGAAAAAAAATAAATTCAGACAGATAAATTCAGCCTGGCTTTGGTTTGTGACTTTCCCAGGCAGAATGAGACTGACCTGATCCTCTGGGAATGTCACCCACACTTGCTGCTTTCCTTTTGGCAAACAACCCCAGGCTGGCTTCATCCCCCCCACACTCTGGAGTGTCACTCTCACCTCCCTGGCATGTCACAGTCCTTGCCCTGTGCACAATGTCCCCAAATCCAGTGACAGTAACAGTCTGTGCTGGATCAGGGGTAATTCAGACCTAGAGAGGCCAAAATCATTATGGCTTACAGAGCTCTGACCTGGTGCCTCTGCTGGTGGTTTAAAGAAGAGAAAATGGGTTTTTTGGTCAGTGCACACATCCCCACTGAGCAGTAAATTGGGGAGTGCAGTTGTAGGACAGCATTCAGTGGGGAAATGCTCCACCAGGCACAGAACAGGGATGGCTGAGTAACTCCATGGGATCCCTGTGAGCCCCAGAGCTTGCTGGGGTATGACAGGACAGCTTTGTGTCCTACAGGGACCATGAAAAGAGACAAAAACAGGTTTTGCTTGCTGAGACAGACTTGGCAGAAATTAATTTCAGGACTTTGGAGTCATCCCCTGGAATGAATCCATGTTACCTTGTGATACTGCTCACATTCCTCTGTGCTGTCACTAATAATATGTGCAGGGCACTACTAGAAAACTCAGCCTGCTGGAACACTCAGTGGTTCTGGTAATTACCCCTCCCTGAGATGATTTTTAGGTGTCTATTTGCAGCTACTTTGTCTTCAGACAAGTTCTTTGAATTCTTTTTCTCTCTCAGCCATTACTGCAAGCACTGAACTGGGACTGAATATGCCCTGAACCAGTTTCTCCTGAGTCTTTCCAAGACTCAGCAAGCTGCTGGTGCACACCCCAGCCATGCCTAGTTTCTGGAATTATTTAATGGGAAAATGAGCTGCCTATCAAAATAAAAGAGTTCAGGTGGTTGTGTTGTGCTTGGAGTGCAGGTGAGCACCACAGGGACCCGAGGGGTGCTGTCCCTCTGCGTGGTGGGGACACCAGGCAGGACCCCCCACTTCATTTCACACATGACAGCTCTCACTGGGGTCCCTCCCTCACTCTGCTACTTCAGAGACCTTCTCTGGTGCCCTTACTGGTCTGTAAACTTCCAAAAGAAATACCTAAAACTTCCCAGGCTCATAAATCTGCCAACGTCTGCACGCTCCCTAAACCTCCCTGATTGACTTTTTGGGCTGTTAATTTCCTAAGAGTTGGGGGTTCTTTCCTAAGGGCTGAGTTATCAGGAAGGGACAGCAGCTGTGAGGTGCTGCCTGCCTCAGGTGCCCCACTGCTCCCAGTGCCTCCCACAGCCACGTTTCCATGTGCCAACCCTACAACTTTTGGCTGCTACAAGGGCAGTCAGATGGTGCAGCCACAGAAACAGCTTTGAAATGAAGCTAATGGGCTGTTTGTGTTCATCCTTTATTAATTACAGGCTGCTGAGCTTGAGGCAGATCCAGATTAGCAGTGGCATATGTGTTACTGATCTCGCTGGCCCACATCTGCTCCCCGTGGCCAGCGTGGCTGCAGGGACATCCTTCCCCACTGCTTTTTCCAGGCACTTACAGGTCTCCAGCCTCTCCTCCAGGAAAGAGATCTGCTCGCTCAGGGACTCGATCCTGTCCAGCTGCTGGAGGGAGTGGGACAGGCGGCTGATGGGGTCTGCACCCACATCCTCTGGAGGCATCAGGTTGTGGAAGGGGGCCAGCACCAGCTGGAGCTTCTGCAGGGAGAAGGGGAGCTGTGAGTGCAGGACCACCCGGGGGGATGCAGCACCCACCGGGGAGGGCTCAGGGGGCTGTGGTTGTGTTCAAAGGGCTGGAAAAGCCGTGGTGTGGGCGCTGCCGGCGGGGAGCACAGCTGGGATTGCTGCTGGGATGTTAAAAATAGAGCCGGGAAAGAGGGAAACCCTGGCTGCAAACAGCCGCGGGTGGGAGCTGGCCGAGCAGGAATGGGGCAAGGGGATGTGCTGCAACTCGCCTGCTCCAGCGCTTCCACTCTGCTCCTCAGGTCCTTCATTTCTTCCTTCATTTCACTGGAGGGACCTGAAAAAGTCACCGAGGGAATGCCAGTGAGTAAAAGCTCACTGCTGAGCTGAGGTGGAAGCTGCTGGGGAGGAAGACATGGCTGCAGGGCTCTGTCCAAGCCCTTCTGCTTTCCATTCCCAGGGTCTGCCCCGTTGGGATCACCCCCCAGAGCATCAGCTGGACCTGCTGGCATCTAATCCAGCTGCTAAAGGCACAGGCTGCTCCTGCTGCTGCAGCACCTGCAACAAAGTGGGGAGGGTTTCAGGCAGCGGGGCGATGCTTAAAGGACAAGAGATCTGGTGGATCCTGGCCTTGCATTGCCAAAAACCACCCAGCTCTGCCCTGTGCTGTGGTGGGCACAAGGCATTGTCCCTGCTGAGGGCCCTGCACAGGGGCAGAGGCAGGTGGGGCCCGTGCAGGCTGTCCCAGATGTGTGCTGGTGATGCCCGTGCTGGCCACAGCGCATTATTACTCACGGTACGAGTTTGAAGTGTCACAGCGCGTACCAAAAGTAATAATGGGCCGTCACCAGCGGCGCCGCTCCTCGTGGCTCCAGACCTGCCCTGCAGGAACGAGGATGATGAGGGAGAGAACAGACACATCCCAGACAGCTCCAGCCACAGCCAGGCCCTGGCACCCTCACAGATGGATTTGTGCTCAGGGGAAGTTTGGGTGGGAGAAGCGCTCGTGGGTCAGCGAGGATAAAGCTGAGGGGCTGTGGCTGTTGTCCCCTCTCCCATCTCCTGGGAGTGTTCCCTCAGCTTTCACTGCAGGCCCCCAGCAGCTGTGGGGACAGGATACCTGTGTGGCTGGAGGTGTCTGTCCCAGGCGCTGGCAGCAGGGGCTGGCAGCCCTTGGCATCGGCAGCCAGGCTGAAGCCGTCCCGGCAGGCGCAGTGGAAGCTCCCAGCAGTGTTGATGCAGAGCTGGCTGCACCCGTGGCTCTGGCTGGCACATTCATCCACGTCTGGAACACAGGAACAGCTCAGTGAGGACAGGACAGGGTGAGGGACACAGGGGGGCTGCAATGGAACCCCAGGGAGGGCCCCCCAAGTGAGCTGGTGTTTGTGCCAGGCACAGCTCTGGGTGTCACAGCACCACCAGCACCTGGGACAGCCCTGGTAAAACCTGGGCTAAGCTGGAGGGGGTCTGGCCTCCTCCCCTCCTCCTGCTACCCCCACAACACAGCCAGAAGGAGAAGCTGTGGTCAGAAATGTCCCAGCTCTGGCCAGGCAGTGCTCGGCTCTCATCCCGGATTTACGGCCGGGGTTTTGGTTCCAGCCAGCTGTGGCGAGGAGCTATCAGCCTTTCAAGTGTGTACAAAACCCAGTAACCTCTCCTCACACGGGGGAGTTATTAAAGCTGTTCCCACAAAGCAGAAAGAGCTGAAGCTCTTCCCACGCCCGGGCAAATCTGTTTTAGGCAGTGGGAAAATCCTTTCCCTCGGAGCTGGAGCTGTCAGCGATGGGCTCAGCCCTGCCTGGCCCAGCATGGGTCAATGCCACACGCTCCTCCTCTGCCTTACAGGAGGCTGGAAAGCTGAGAAAAGCTGGGAAATGCCGTGGCAGAGGTTTGAAGCACTGGTGTGCACCACACTGCCTGATTTCTCCATGCTGTGAGGAGCACTGGGGCTGTTCCTGTGCTGGGGAGGAGCCTGGACATCACCAGGCTTCTCACCCACCCCCAGATATTTTTGATTTATGGATTTTTAGTCTCTGCAGTAAAAGGGCATTTTAGTTTACAGCAAGAGTTTACAAAGCCTGGGAGGGATGAACACAAATGAACACAAATGAACACAATCCCAGGCTGGCCCTGCAAGGGCTCTGTGCTGCAGAGAGGCTCACAGCTCTGCTCACACTGACCCACACAGAGCAGCAGGCAGAGAAAATGGGGGTGCCAGAGCTGCACAGGAGGGAGCACTGAGGCAGCCAGAGGGAGGCCAGACCTCCCCTGCGAGCCACACTTCCCATCCTTCCCTGGAGCAAGTGCTCTGTGTGTGCAGAGGGACAGAACAGACATGGCCCAAGGTCTGATAAGGGACAAGGTCTGACAAGGTCCCTGTCCCTTGAGGGGTTGGTGTAGAGCAAAGGACACCCAGAGCCCCATGGCAGCTCCCAGGAGCTCTCCCAGCAGCAGGACAGGTATGACACAGGCAGCAGGGACAGGGGGGACACAGCCAGTACCTGTCTGGCAGGCTGGCCCTGTCCAGCCGGGGGGGCAGGAGCATCTCCCGGGGAAGGCGCAGCTCCCTCCGTTCTGGCACGGCTCCCAGCACACAGCTGCGAGAGGAACAGCAGCACAGCATCACCCAGCTGCTCCGGGGGTCCCCAGCTCCCTCCCTGCCCCCTGGAGGCGTGCACACCCCAAAACACACCAGCACCACACAGCAGGGCTGAGCTGCCCCAGAGGGAGCAGGACTTAGGGTGGGTGGAAGGAAGAGGAGCTGGAAAGAAAGAAAGAAGCTGAGGGGTCTGAAGGCAGCAAAGATTGGAAGGAGGAGGGCAGCAGGCAGGAGCAGCCCCTGGTGCCATGCTCTGAGCTCACTGGGGACACACTGGCTGCTGCTGTGGTTTGTATTTGTTGCCTCCTGGAAGTGTTTCTCATCCATTTCTGCTGATTCAGATGGGAAGGACTTGTTTCATTTATCCTCTGGTAACTATAAAGGTAATAAGTGATCCCAAAGGAAAAAGGCCCAAGAGGCAGCAGAGAAAAGCTGGGAATTAATCAGATATTGAACCACATTTGGCTGTGATGCTGCAAATTTAATTCAGGGAGAATCCATTGACAGGCAGAGGGTTGGTAAAGGAGAGATGTGGTCCTGGGACCCCTCCAGGGACACGAGTGGTCTGGGGACAGGCAGTGGCACCAGGGTGACCCAGCAGCTCCTCACCTCTGTTACAGCCCAGCGTGTGGCCGTTTGCTCTGCTCCATCCAGGACAGCACGAGGCCATGGGCTGGGGCAGCTGCCTGTACCTCTGCCTGTAGGCAACCCTGTAGATGGTCCTGCAAGGAAGGCTGGGCTGAGCAGGGTGCCCCAAACCCCTCTCCTGCTCCCACAGCGGCACAGGGCACTCCCAGGGGTGGGACCCCCATCCCTGTGGGTGCAGCAGGGTCTCTGCTGCCCGTGGCACAGGCAGGTGGGCTCACCTGTAGGTGCTGCAGAGGCGGTGGCCCTGGCAGGTGGTGAGGTAGGGCTGGTACACGGGCTGCACGTGGGACTCGGCGTGCGCGCTCAGGCGGCTCGAGCACACCCTGCGCCTGGGCACAGAGAGCTCGCTCAGGGCCGCGCCCAGGACACGGCCTGAGCTCCCCTCTCTGCTCTGGGCTAGTGCACAGCAGCGGCTGGTAGCCCCAGTGACCTGGGAAAGCCACTTCAGGCAGTTTTGGGTCAGTGACACAACTCCGGAGCGCTGTGAGCGGCGCGGGCACTTCCTCTCCCATCCCAAGGGAGCAGTTTGGACCCAGATTAGGGATGATTTACTCATTGTCTCCCTTCCCCTAAAATCACTCACTTTCTGGGCGGATTTTTCCTTTCTGAGACTTTTGCATGCCCCTGTGGTCACCAAGAAATTAATGATTTCACAGGAAGGGTCAGGCTCACCGCAAAAAAATTAGAGGTTGGATGAAAGGCACTCCCCAGCCTTCCTAAGATAAGTGTTATCCAGTCAAAAACTTTCCCAAGGTTAACAGCCAAAGTGGTCTTGGTTAAACATCCTTTTTTTCAACAACTTCCAGCCCAAGCAGGTCAGTCCCACTGAGGAACCCATCTACTTGTCTCAGCCTCCCAGTTCAATTAGAAACTAAAATAAAAAGCCTGGGAATTAGCATGGACATCAGATGGTTTCCATTAACTCCAGAAAACTCCTCTCAGCCTCATGATTAATGTTATAGAAGATGCAATTTTTAAATGGCAATTGTTTGCTTTGTACAATTCAGAACAAAGTTTTAGCTGCAGCCTGTGTGTGTGTGAGCAAGGAATTCAGCTGTGGTTTCAGCCCTGGACAGAATGTGAAAGGTTTGACACTGGAGGAGCATTTCAGTGTAAAAACAAACTTTGTAGAAAATGTGAGCTGTGTCTGGGGGAGGGTTTTGAACTCCAGCTCCTCTCAGCTCAGGAAGAAACTGGGGCACTGAGCTCTGGGCTTCCTCAGCCCCAGCAGGAGCTGAGCTGTGCCTGCCCAGGCTGTGCTGGATCCAGGGGCTTCTCCCAGACCCATTTCCCAGAAAGGGAAGGGGAATTGCTGCAGCTGCCACTGCTGGGCTGGCAGGACCACGGGCCCCAGCAGCATCCTGGGGGGCACAAAGCCCAGGGGGCACAAAGCCCAGCCCAGGGCTTCCCACACCTCTGTCCCTGGGTGTCCACCAGAGCTGGGAGCTGCATCCTCTGATGGAGCTGCATCCTTCAGTGACAGCTTGCTCACAGGGCTTGATTTGTGTCCTAGCAGGATTTCACACGTATTTCATGAAGGATGTGCTTGAAGGAGGCTGTAATAATTCCTGAACTGCCCAGGGCCTGATGAGCTTTTGACTTGCCTGGACCAAAAGCCCAGAGTGTCTTTGTGGCACTGCATGGAGTTAAACAGAGCTGGGACATTTCCTCTGAGAGATGTTTTAGCCCCAGTGAGAAAGCAAACAAGCAGCAACGGGCTGCTGAGCCTTGGGAGAGCTTTTCCCACCTCCTCACCACCCAAAGAGCCACAGAGGGCTGTTCCCCCCCAGAGAGGACATGCCTCACCCTGCTGGGTGGAGAACACACCTGAGAGGTGCAGAAAAAACAAAAACAGGCCCTTACCCTGCCTGGGCAAAGCCCTCCGTGCTGGTGGTGCTGAGGATGAGGAGGAGTCCCCAGAGGAGGCAGCTGAGGCTCCACATGTCCCGTCCCTCCTGCAGCACTGGCTCCTGCTCTTCTGTGGGATGTGCTGGCTCCTACTGCATGGCTCGTCCTTCAGTGGGGATCCCTGCAATGCAGGAGGACATTTCAGGGAAAAAATTCTTCACTGAAAGAGAGATTGGGCACTGGAATGGGCTGCCCAGGGAGGCAGTGGAGTCACCATCCCTGGATGTGTTTAAAAACAGACTGAACGTGGCACTCAGTGCCATGGTGTAGTTGATGAGGAGGTGTTAGGTCAAAGGACTTGATCCCAAAGGTCTTTCCCAGCCTGGGTCAGTCTGGGATTCTATGAACTGTCCCTGCCCAGCTGGTGGCACCCAGCAGAGCCGTGGGGACAAACCCCTGGCAGGGTGGGAGCTGCTCCAGGCACAAACCCACCCTGCCCCGCTCATCCCACCCCTGTGCACAAAATTAACTCAGGAATTATCCTTGATTTACCCCGGGGGATGCCTGGGGATGCTCTCAGGGCACCAGGGGCTGCCCAGCTGTGTGTTGAGGGGCAGGAAAGGGACGTGTTTTGCCTCCAACTCGCTGCCAGTTCCAGGCAGAGGGGGCAAAACAATGGCCTGTCATTTCTTAATGCACACAGCATTGTAAAGCTGTGTTTTCCCACCACATTAAACACTGAAATCTGATCTTCTTCTCTTTAAAACACAAATTCGTGACAGAGAAAAGTGCTGTAAGGGCCGTATGTACCATCTGCAGAGCCGGCTCTGAGGCACAAACCCAGAGGTTTTGATTTTCTAGCAGAGGACAAATACAAAACCAGGCTGAAGAGGGTCAGTAACAATATCCAATTGAAACAATATCTCATTTAAACAAACCACTTGGCCTCCGGATGGCAGCAGAAATAAAGAAACCCACCTTAAATATGCACCAATGAAAGAAAGAATCTTCTGGTTAAACTTTCTGAAAGGGGAGACTACACAACAAGAAACCTCCTTTGGAGACTGCAGATATGGTGAGCTGCAAATCAACTTTCTAAAATCCCCACATGCTGTGGGGCAGAATTGGGCTGGAAAATTGCAGTTTGATCCCCAGACTCCAGTGGGAAATCCCAACTCTGAGACGGATTATTACAAATAACCATGGCAAACCTGCAGACCCTGCAGGTCTCCAAGCCCTTTCCAAGTCACTCAGGATCATCCTTTCCTTGGTGCAGGAGAAGAATCTGAGGCAGGGAGAAATGGAGATTCACATCTGGAGAGAACCCAGCCTGGTGCCTTCCTGCCCCTTAATGTCAAATGTCAAATATCAAATATCCCAGCAGATTTCCATGCAAGCCCAGCCCTGAGGATGGAAGGAGGATTTTGGTGCTTTGAAGCCTGCAGTGCTCCATTCTTCTTCAAACACTGCAATTAGTTTAATTTCCTAATGAAGAATTTGTGGTACCTCCACCATCAGGAAAGCAAATCTTGCTTGTCCTGCAGAAAAGTTTTTTTTAAAAATAGAGAAGGAGCTTTCCCTCTCCCCAGCCCTCCTGGAGACATTCCAAGGACACTGGTGCACAGACACACACCAACTCCCCTTTCCTCCATCAGCCAGCTTTTCCCAGGGCTAAAATGGGACACAAAACTTCCCTGCAATCCCAGATCCTGAAGTCTGGAAGTCAAACTCTGCCAACCATCTCCATCCTCCCACAGGATTCCCGTGGCTGCCATGGGAGCTTTCCTTGTGGGGACTGCAAGAAGCACAGGGCACGAGCCTAAAATACAGAGTTTGTTTTTTCACTTTGAACTGGAGCAGCACTGCCCTACCTCAAGGATCCCTCTGGGCCATAAAATTATGGTTGCTTTGTACCAGAAAAAGCTGTAAAAGTAGAAAATATTGTAGTCTAGACTTGTATTTTTTATGTGCTTACAAAAATCAACCTCTTTAAAGCTGCTGAGGATCCTCCAACCTGTTGCCACCATCTATTCCATGCTTTTTTAAAGCACAGAAATTAGGGAAGAAAAAAATTATTATGCTCAAGAAAAAAATGAATACTTTTTTTTTTGTCTATGGCTTTTAAGCCTCTCAAATGAAGAGGTGAAGCCCTGTGGTCTGACAAGTGAAATTATGTCTTAGGGGTCAGCAAACCCTCCTTGGCTGACCACGTGCTCCTGCAAGTCTGGCAGTCCCTGTCCCACCAGCCACAACCATTCCCAAAATTCTCTTAAATTCCCAAAATTCTGCTTTTTCCTCGCCTGCCACAGCAGCTGAGGGGACACACAACCCACAGCACAGGTGAGCAGCGATTTCTCCAGCTCTGCCCACGGAACCACGGCCAAAACTGCAGCTGACGGCAGAGGAGGAATCGTGCCCCGGCTGCAGAGGGAGGAGAGAATCCAGCCCTGGCGAGGACGCCGCGGCTCTCCCGGGACCCGGAGCTGCACTTTGCCATCAGCCCGGCCTGGCGAACCCGCGGCTCCGACCCCACCTGTGCCCGCAGAGCCAAACCCCGCCGGGACGGTCGGTGCCACCCGTGGGATGGATTGTCCCTGGCAGCCAGCTCCAGCCGCTCCCGGCGCTGGCTGGGACACGGGCACGGAGCGGGACACGGGGACACCGTGGAGGGGGCTGTGACACTGTCCGGGGGGACACGGGGGCTGCGGGGACAGCGGCACCGGGCAGGGACCGCACCGCGGGGCTGCGGGGACACGGGTGTCCCGGGAGGCTGTAAGGACATGGATGTCCCCAGGGGCTGCAGGGACACGGGTGTCCCGTGGGGGCTGTAAGGACAGGGGTGTCCCGGGGGGCTGTAAGGACACGGGTGTCCCGGGGGGCCATAGGGACACGGGTGTCCCGGGGGGCTGTAAGGACACGGGTGTCCCGGGGGGCTGTAAGGACATGGATGTCCCCAAGAGCTGCAGGGACACGGGTGTCCCGGGGGGCTGTAAGGACAGGGGTGTCCCGGGGGGCTGTAAGGACAGGGGTGTCCCCGGGGTGCCACAGGGACACGGGTGTCCCGGGGAAAGGCGGGGACGCGGATGTCCCGGGGATGCTCCCGCGGCCGCAGCACCCCGATCCCCGATCCCTCCCGAGCCCGGGCCCCCCCGGCCGCCCCCGGCGCTGCGGTACCGAGCCCCGCTCCGCCGGCACCCGCGACCCCCGCCCGTCCCCGCCGGGGATGCGGCCGGACCCCCCCCGGGCCGTGCCGAGCCCCGGGCCGGGACTCACCGGTGCCGCTGGCGGAGCCGCGGAGTCGCCGCCTTGCCGCGGCCCCCCGCGCATTTCCTCCCCCGGCCCGGGCCGGTCCCTCCGCCCCGGCCCAATGAGCTCCCGGCGGGGAGGAAAGCGGAGCCTCCCGGCCGGGGGGAAGCGCCGGGGCCCGGGGATCTCCGCCGGCCGCCACCTGCCCCCGGCTCGCCGGGACACGGCAGCGCCGCCGGAGCCACCGGGAGCCGCGGGGGAGTCATGCGGGGACAGGGCAGGACGCCCCAGATGTCCCGCCCGGGTGAGGGGACACGCTGCTGTAGAGTCCCAGATGTCGCTGATGGCGGCAGGATCCTGTCCCGGGGGGATGTGGAGCCTTACCTGAGAGCCCAGGGCAGGAGGAGCCCCCCGGGCTTGGGACACGCGGTCCCCGCGCCCCCCGAAGGCCCGGCCCGGCTGGGTGGGTGGGTGGGTGGGCAGCGGATTAACAGAGAGATCGCGGCTCGGCCCCGGCCCTCGCCCCGGGCTGCTCGGGCTCCCCGGGGGGATGCTGCACCACCAGGGCAGCGGCCAGGGCAAACTGAATTCTCTTTACTGAAAATGACTGTCCTGATCCGCGCTCCCCACCACGAGCACAGAGGAATTTAGGAGGAGGCATCACCTCTCCCTGGGTT
The DNA here is from genome assembly GCF_036417665.1 of Passer domesticus. NCBI lineage: Eukaryota > Metazoa > Chordata > Aves > Passeriformes > Passeridae > Passer > Passer domesticus. The sequence continues at coordinate 10,482,691 of NC_087491.1, forward strand.
AGAGACCTGCTCCAGACCCTCCCGCTAATCCCCCGAGCTCATCCCCAAGTCCTGCAGGAGCCGGTGGTGAGCCACCAGGTTTCAACAAATCATAAAGGATGCTTGGAGAATTCCTTGGGAGCCCCCCAGCTGCAGAGGGACTCTCCGGGGTGACACCCAGGGCCAACACCTGCCCCGGGACAGCCCCAGCCCAGCTGCCTCCAGGCTTCTCCTCTTAAATGCCCAGTTATTTATCAAAGCGGCTCGGCTTGTGCCAAATTGCCACTTGTTTTGTCTACATTTTTGTCTGGAAAATTAGAGCACAGAGGGTTATTGTTTCTCAAATGACTTAGGCGCCTGCCCATGCACAGAACCATTCTCAAAGATAGCAGGGATCTGATGTGCAAATGAATGGCAGGATACAGCCCCCTGGGAATATTTGTTCCCATTAAGCCCTGTACATTTTTTGAAAGCATGTAAGCATTTAAAGGAAATATTTACCAGTTCAACAATAATGGCTCCAAGAGAACAACTGAGATCACTGGCCCATCCCCTCTGTTTCCTCAGGGATATGCTGGGGCTGCTGGTGGAACTGGAGCTGCCTCGGGGGAAGCTGATGGGTGCTTGGGGCTCTCAGTGTAAAAGGAGCTTTGGTGGATCCTCCCTGGGAAGGGAGCAGAGGGGAATCCTCTCTGGAAGTGCTGGTGGAGATGGAGATCCCTCCCAGCAGCAGGGAAAGGTTTGCTGGTGCTGGGGGAAGTGCAGCTCCATGCTGTGCAGCACCTCACACGGGTCTGTTCACCCTCTGGAGCCATCCTACCTCTGGGGAATGATTTCAGCTCCCTTAATTTCATCAGCACAGGCAACTCCTCCCAAGAGCCTCGGAAGCACAGTAGTTATCTTGTTATGCAGAGAGCCTTATTGGGTTTTTTTTCTGGTGTACAGGGGAGATTAACAGAGCCTGAATTATTGTCTAATAATTGCAAAATGCACGTGGAAGCCAGAGCTTCTCTGTGTGGCCATACTGAAAACACAGGATCTCATTTTGCAGCTGAGACAACTCACCTCACCCACGGTGCTCCATCAGGTGTCCTGGGCACGGGATCCTTTGCTTGAGGAGCATCTTGGTTTCTTTCTGTGAGGACAGAAAAAGCCCAGGGTTACACTCCCCTTGTCAGGCAGGCAGAGAGCAGTGGCCCAGCCCTCACCCACCATGGAGCTGGTGTTCCCTGGACACTCCCAAAGATCCCTGCAGGGTGGTGGCCACAGAGCCCCTGTGGCACTGAGCTCACACCTCTGGTGTGCCAGAGAGGCACAAACACTGTCACACCCATGGCAGGGCAGCAGGAAACCCATCCCATCCCACAGGGGGTGTTTTAGGAGCATCCCATGGCCCTGACCCTCCCTCACCTTGCTGTGATCCCAGTGGGAATCCAGGCAGAGCCTTTGCACCTTTTAGGGCTGAGCAGGGGCTGATGAGCAGGAGGGATTTGCTGAGCAGGATCTGTCCCCTCCAGCAGCTTTGCCAGTGCTCAGGGCTGGGATTTTCCAAGGACCCAGGAGAACAGCACCTGGCACACTGTCCCAGGTGTATCCAAGCTCACCTCCCTGATTTGTGATCCCCTCTGTTGTTCCCCAACAGTATTTTACCATTACACTCTATTTTACCATTGCCATTTTACCATTTACCCTCATTTAAGGACAGGCATCCCTCGCTGCCCAGGAAACCTTTGCATGAATCCCTGGGATTCCAAGTGCAAATTTGATGGTGAGGAAGAGGATGGACTCATCCTTCAGCTCCTCACAGGACACCACCACACAGGGACCCCACTGGAGCCTTCTCAGCCACAGGCAGCCACTCCTCAAATGTACTGAGCATTTTAAAATTCTGCCAGTATTTTAACTGCAGAAAATTTCCAGTTCCATTTATTGGGTCAAATCTTTGCTCAAGCAAGCGCCCGTGTCAGCTGCTAAAGAGCTGCACACAGCCCATTAAAAGAGCATTTAATCCTCCTCTCTCAGGGAGGGTTCTGTGTCTTCTGTGCTAATATTCATTATGCTGGGAGGGAAATCCCGCAGGACAAGGCCTGGCAAAGTTCCCTTGGAAGCAGAGGAGTTATGCCAGTTCAGAGTGGGGGAAGATCAGACCTGTTGGCACTGTTCAAGTCAGTGTGATGGCTCCTGACAAAGGCAGCAGGGGATTTTGGCCGCCTGAATTCAAAGTCCTCCCTTGCCCCATGTTTTACATTTTTCCCCCACAGCTTTCTCCCTTGCACACCAGAAGTGTACTCCCACGACATCTAATATTAATGCTTGTCTCCAGGCCAGCAAAGAAATGTTTCTGCCCAACCTCCCTCTTGGATTCAGCAATGTCAAAACCTCCTTGTCTCCCACTGGTTTTACCACCAGCCTGAGCTGGGGGGGACGGCGAGTGCTGGCCCCGAGCAGAGCTCAGGCTGAGCACCAGGCTGGCTGTGCAGGTGAGATTTTCCCAATTTCCTAGAGCCTGCCAAGCCCAGTGCAGCTTTCTGGGCATCCAGCAAACCCCTGAGAGCACCCGTGGGGGATTGAAGGCTGGAGCTGAGGGCTGGGAGTGCTTCCCTGTTTGGCAGGAGAGCCTGGAGGGTGGCAGGTATCTGGGGCACGAAGAAGGAAGGATTAAGAGTGGAGAATTGAAGTCCCACATCAGGAACCTGCTCTTTAGAGAGGAGCACTTCCATCCCCTCGTGGAAAACGGGACGTGCCCAGGCACACGAGCTCTCTCCAAAGTGGAGTGACAGATGGATGGGGACATGGGCAGGAGAGTGACACACATACAGATGCAAAACTTTTCAGCCCCCAGAAGCCGTGGCTGACCCCATACCTGCGGTGCACAAAGGGCTCTCACTGATCTCCACGGGGGTCTGGCACAGAACTGCAGGCACTTGCTAAAGCAAAAGGGAATTTTTGGTGCTCCTCAAAAATAGAAAAAGGAGGAATGGCTTTTGCTGTTCCAGGACAAATTCTTCTGCCCAGGACTTCACGAGGCTGTTTGTAAACTTTACACTTCAGTTTAAGCTTTGGAGCAGCCCCCGTTCTGCAGAGCTCTGAGGAAAATGAGCTCCCACTGTTCTGTTCTGGCCCATATTGTTCTCAGCTGCGTCAGCTGCACTCCAGCTATCTCAGTGGAAATCTAAGAGTCCACTGATGGCAGGGGGATAAAACCAGGTCAGACCAAGAGAAGGACTTGACCCATAACTCCTGCTCTTGTTGCCACCAGTGGCTCAGGACTCTGCATATTAAAATGAGACCTGAGCCCCACAAAGTGATTTTGTTTTGGCCTGAGTAAGGATTCACAAGCATTAGTTGTCTCAGGACCAGTGTGTTATAACTTAAGGTGCCCATGGGGACAACCAGCCGCTGAGCTGGAGCTGTGCAAAAACAAATGCAGGAACATCCCATAGCCAGCTTTATTTTCCCTCACATGCACACTTGAATTTTTATTTACATTTCGAGGAGGCAGCAATGGCTGCAGTGTAAAAACTGGGAAATGATTCATCCCACCCAAGAATAAACTGAATTTTGCGGCTGTCTGTAAAATTTCCCCAGCAAAACCTGGCAGTGGTGCCCTGCCCCACTTTCCCAGGGAATCAGCACACGGGAAGTGTGGTGGGATAGCTGGGAGCTGCAGGATGGCTCAGCCCCTCCACCATCCCGGGAACAGCTCAGCACAGAGCCTTTCACACAATAAATTCCTGCTCTGATTATCTTTCTCTTCCAGGGGAAAGTTTCCAGCTGCAGGAACCTGCCCTGGGCAGGACAGGCATCCCGGAGCTCACTTTGGGAAGGAGGAAAGAACAGCTCTGATCCCCCCTTCTGTTTGCAGAGGCACTTTTGTTTCCCTGCCTGGTCTGGGACCTCTTGCCCGGCGTTTCTCCCAGCCCTCCTGCTGCTGGGGCAGTGGGGCCGGCTCGTTTACCCCAATTTGCTGCAGTTTGTAAATCTGCCTCCCCGGCCAGCCCCATCTGCAGCAGCCGAGCCTGGGAAAGGGCTGCAGGGAGCCTCCGGACCGGATTCAATTTCTCGTCCTTACCTCCAGGGAAACTCGGGAAAGCTGCTGGTGGAAGAGCAGAGAGGGGGAGTAGCTCCAGCGGCAGATCCAGGGAAGGACAGTGAGAATCTGCCGGGGCAGATCCGTGTTGCCCACTGCTGCCCAGAGGTGAGGTGGATTTTTGAGGATGCTCCAGCTCCATTCACAACGTCCTTCCACAGCCTCCCAAGCACTGCCAGACCTTCCCAATCCAGCTTGAAATGAATTGAAGCACTGGCAAAGCCTTGTTGTTTCTTTCTGTGTTTGATTCTCTGCTCGGGGAGTTGGTTCCATGAATGTTGGACCCTGGGGAAAGATGTGCTGGGTTATTTCTACCAAGAGCCCTTCACTGGCGTGGTTCTGCTCCGTGTTCCTGCACAGCCAGGCAGTGCCTGGATATCCCAGGTGTTCCTTTATCCCGAAATACCCTGGGTGCCTCACTGGAAGCCTCCTGCCTGCACTGTGCAATGTCACAGACGAGGACAGCAGGACCCACAGGTAGCTGCAGACAGCATGAAAACCACCCAGCTCCGTGGTTATAAATCTGGGAGGCTTTGCTGAGCTCCTGGTGTGCACACCCAGCGTGATCCAGGCTCGGCTGATAGTCAGGACAAGCCTTGGTGGGAGAGCCGGGACAGTCCTGCCCCACATCCCTGTCCTGCCCCACATCCCACCCGGGTCTGGGGTGAATTCACAGCACACAGAGGAGAGCAGAGGGCAGGGAGCAGAGCTGGGAGGATGGACAGCCTGGTGATGTACCAGAGGTATCCAGAGAGCAGGCAGAGGGAAAAGGGAGGGAGTTACAGAAAGCAAAGAGATTAGCTGAGAATTTCCAGCTATCTCACAGGAATTTGTGCAAGTGTTTGCAGCCTCTACAGGCACAGGAGGTAAAATTTACCCACCGCCTTCCCCTCCCCATGAAAACAGCCTGAATGCCAGTGGGGTGACTTAAAAATTACAGTGGGGTGACTTAAAAATAAGAGTGCTGGAGGTTGAGCTGGGCTCAGAGCAAAGCCCTGCCCAGCACGTGGCTGCCAGCAGATCCAGCCTCGCCGGGAGCAGGTGGAGGCTGCCTCACACACCTGTGTGCTCCAAGGGATGCTTTGCACCCCTGCTCACTCCATGCTGGGTGTTCAACCACCCCCAAAGCTCCCAGCATCACGAGCAGGGCCAAAACCCACTCAGAGCTCACAAGGAGCTGCCCGCAGTGCCAGCTCCCCATGCCATCCCATCCCATCCCATCCCATCCCATCCCATCCCATCCCATCCCATCCCATCCCATCCCATCCCATCCCATCCCATCCCATCCCATCCCATCCATCTTGGTTTGGAAGGACAGGTCCTTGCTGAGGAAGGCAGGAGCCTCCCCTGAGAGGGAGAACGTGAACCACCACCCCGCTCTGAATCGCTATAAATTTCACATCAAGGGGCTCTGTGGTACCTTGGGTGCCCCCCTGTCCCCCGCCGTGCTCCAGGTGGCTCCTGGTGGCCATCCCTGCCCGGCCACCCCGTCCTGCTGTCCCCGCTGTCCCTGCTGTCCCCGCTGTCCCCAGCATGGCCGGCCGCCGGCTGTGCACAGGCAGGAGGTGGCTGCCGAGGTGGAAGGGCGGCTTTTTATGCTTTTCTTCCTGTATAAATCAGGCCGGGGATGGACAATCCCAGACAGGACTTCCTGTGTGTGTTGTGAGCTGATAACGGGCGCGGCGAGGAGAACAAACACGGCCGCCCCGAGGGGGACAGGGGCACGGGGCGGGACCCCCACGAGCCCACCACGGACAGGAGGCAGCCACGAGGCCCTGGGGACACGGGGAGGGACAGGGCTGCTGGCCCAGGCTCCCTCCCGAGCCTCACACCAGGCCTCAGATGGCTGGGACCCATCCCAGAGGGACACATCCCGCCCCATTAGGGCACATTTTGGCAGCTCCCACTCCCATTCCCACTCAAAGGGGGACACTGGGGACCCCCACAGCACCAGGGACCTGTGCCAAGCATGGCAGGGTTGGTGGCCACCTCCTCAAGAGGGGCCATGTCGATGTTGGCCACGATTGGAGAACCTTCTGGGGTATTTGTGACCCCCCAAAATTTGGGATACGAGGCTGTGCTCGGGTTGTTGTCACCCTGTCACACTGTGCCTGGGTTGGGAAAGAGAGAGGTGTGTGGTTTGGGCCACTAAACCTGCAGGACATCACCTGACAGAGGTGTTCTCCTCAGGGCCAGACAGCAGAGAAGTGTGGAAACAACTGCCCTGATGCCCTAATTTTCAAGCCCATTCGTGTGCAAAACTGATTGCATTCTGAATTTAATCTGTGTGTATGTGTGACCTCAGTGCTGGACAGCCAAAGGTGCAACAATACAATTTTTAACAGGATTTTGGAACTTCAGACTAAAAACAGAGGCGTTTTGGAGCGTGAGGGCTGTGGCAGTGGCAATTATTTCTGTAAACTCCAGACCCCCACAGCAGCCTGTGGGCTCTGCTCCTGCCCCAGCAGAGTGCCTGGCATGGATTTAGGGCCAGCCACGTGCCACCTGGGGTCCCCTGTGTGCCCAGCTCGTGCCGCAGCTCCTGCGCAGGCTCGCGGGGAGCACGGAGCTACTCCCACCCTGATTCAGCAGAACAGAGCTCTGGGCAAATCCCCTGGGAGCTGCAGAATATTCCTGTGTTTATTTATATAAATGCATGGCTAAAGAAAGCCCCCTTCTTGTTTTCCTTGGCAGAAAGGGCTTTGGAGGCTGCCCATCACCCTCCCCAGCGCCAGGTGATGGTGTGCCCTGTGTGTGAGTGCTCCCAGTGTGCAGCACTCCCAGCTGAGGGAATCTTGGGGAGCACAGATGTCCCCGAGGCAAAAATGGGTACTCAAATTAACTGCAGGGAGGCTCAATCTCCCTCTTTTCCTCTCAGTGCTGGGTTTTAAGCAGCAGCTCCCCATGGAAAGCTCAGGGGTCACACGGATGGCTTGTGCCATGTGTGGGATGGGGGATCTCAGAGCCAGGGCTGAGACCTCTCCCCACCATCAGCACACACACAGGCTCAGCCCTGCAATGCTGAACACCTCCAGGGCTCTCCCTAAAGCTCTACACCCAAATTTTATCCTCTGCAAGCAGGCCTGCCTGGCGCTGTGCCATCTGCCCTGGGATGAGCGCAGGTCACAGGGCAGCACGGGGACAGCATCACCCACCCCTGTGAGCCCACACGGACTGCAGGAGTGACCTGGGACGTGTGGGAAACCCTTCCTGTTTACCCAGGGCAAGGAGCTGCTGCAGTCAGCAGGGGCCACATGAACAGAGGGGTTCAAATCTGAAATTGGGACACCTCATCTTGTCCTCCCAGGGAAATCAGTGCTGGGGGAAAACCTGGGAGGCAGCCAAGGCTCAGTTACGGTGGGAGGGAGGGAAGGAGGGAGCCAGAGGGGGTTGGCCATGCCGGCTGTGCCCACACCTCTGCCTGCACCTCCCATTGTCCCCAAAGCCTCTTGCTGGCGTCTCCAGCCCACCCCAAGGTGGCCACAGGGGCAGGGGGCATGGGGACCCCCCAGAACAGAACAGCCACTCTCCCTGTGCAGGTCTCTCGTTCCTCCTGGAAGTCTCCACTTCTCCAATAAAACATTTTCCAAAGGCTCTGACACCCATAAGGCCTCCTCTCCAAGCAGCTGCTCGTTAACACCAGAAGCTAATTGTTAATTAGATATTTGGCATCACGTTGCACAGGGAGCTGGTCCTGGTCCCATTTTGCAGCTGGGGGCTGCAGCAGTGCTGTGGCACAGCCCTGGCAGGACCCAGGGTGGGCACAGTGACCCACAGAACCTTTGGGGTGCTCCGTCTGCACTCTGGGGGCTCGGCCTCCCCTCCCTCCTCACAGACAGCTCGAGGGAAGCCTGGTGAGAGAAGAGGAGAAAGTGAGGGAGACAGGGAGCAGAGATTTAATTCTGTGCAAGCCTTGAACACGGGCAGAAAGGCTGGGGTGAAATGCCCTGCCCTGCAGGACAGGGAGCTCAGGGCAGCCAGGATGGGGCTGCTGTGACTGCAGGAGCACAGGGGGAAACCCAGAGCCCCCCATGGCCAGGGCAGCGTGGAGAAAGGCTCTGCAATCTGCATAAGGTGTCAGGGCTGTGCTGGGGGAGCAGCTTGTGTCCCTCAGCCTGCAGAGAGCATCCAGGCTCTCAGAGCACATCCCAGAGGGAGCTGTGTGCAGTGGGAAGGCGCAGGGGATGGGTCAGCCCTGCCCTGCAGGGGTGCAGTGCCCGCTGGCCTGAGCAGGTTTTTTCAGCCTGGCAAACTGCAGGGAGTCTCCTCCTGCAAATCCCTGTGGAGAAAAATTATCAGAGAGCAAAAAAAGGTTTATTGCTGGGCTGGGAATCCCGCCCATTCCCCCCAAATTCCCTGAGGTATGAGTGATGTGGTCCTTGCACACCACTGGTGTCTGCCGTGGAGCCAGCTCCCACTGCCACAGAAAGATGGGAAAACATTTTCCACTAAAAAAATTACACTCTATTAATCCAGCTGCCCTTTTCTTGCACCAGAAACACTCCTATGGATGCATTGACAATAATTTATTTATTTTTGCTATTATTTGACAGCAGAGTCCAAAATCTTAAATGCAAAGCCTTGCTTTCAGCAAAGATCCAAAACACACATTTTGAATTCTCTGCCAAAAGTGACACCAAATTATGGATCAGGTAAGGGCTCCCACAGACCTGCCATTTATTTCATGGAATCCCAGACTCATTTGGGTTGGAAAGGAACTTAAAACTCATCCCATTCCACCCCTGCCGTGGCAGGTACACCTTCCACTGTCCCAGGGTGCTCAAACCCCATCCAGCCTGGCCTTGGGCACTGCCAGGGATCCAGGGGCAGCCACAGCTGCTCTGGGCACCCTGTGCCAGGGCTGCCCACCCTCCCAGGGAAGAATTTCTCCTTAATATCTATTAAAAATCTACATTCCTGCAGTTTAAAGCTGTGCCTTCTCATCCTCTCCCTCCATATCCTTAAAAGTGACTTCTGGGCTATTCCATCCTCAGCAGAGTCCTGAAGGCTGAGCCCTCCTCTTCCTCTTCCCTGCCTGCAGCCAACCATCTCTTTCCCAGCAACTCTTACTGGTCACTGTAGAGGACAAAAATTGACATTTTCAACCTTCCCAGTCACAGAACAAAACACCTGCAACTGATTAAAAAGTTTTCTACCTCAAAAAAAACCCTCCGTGCATGGGAAAAATGCACTCCAAGGGCTGGTTCTGATCTGGCTGTGTGGGACAAAGCCCAGAGGAGCTCTCCAGGAGAAGACCTGAAGAATGGACAGGACGTTACCCTAATTGTGCTGCACAGAAATGATGCAGCCAAATAACCCCCAGCTGAATAGATCTGCACAGCCTTTTTATAAAATTAATAATGCGTGTAAAGATAAGTGTCTCCCATTAGTGGATTTAATGCCTTGGCTTAAAAGTCCAACCCAGGAAACTTCCATGGCTTTTCTGCTGACTTCACTGGATTTCAGAGCATAAGAGAGAAGTGGAGTTCAGCCTAAAAGTCAGACAGTGAATGCAGAAGTCAGGACTTAGGAAAAAGATTTAAAAAAAAAAAAAAAGAGCTGTTGATATTTCTCCTCTCTGACACGTCGCAGTCTGTCAAAATGGCCACTGCCTTTATTTTGTTTAATCACTTATCTCCATGGAGGGAAGAGGAAATTCCCAAGAACGCACGGTCGTTAAAAATATTAGCCAGGGCTTGGTGATTATTTTTGGTAGCTAAAAACTTCCTGGCTGAGGGGTCTGGGTTTGCATTGGACTCCAGTAAATGTTTTAGGATAACTTTCATAAATACCCATTATGCTCAAACCAGTGGGCAGTTTACAATTCAGCTGGGAAGGGCGGGGACATGTTTCTCTTTCTTTTGTTCTGCCTGGCCGCATGCTAAAGTGCATAGATCCACACTGAATTAGCATTTAGCTATTTTCTCGTATCCTTAAATAAAGGACCAGTTCACACAGTCAGAAATCTCTGTTTCCTTTCGGGCAGGAAAAAGGAAGTGAATGCGAGGGGCAGATTTGGAGTTTGCTTGCAAGAACAATTGAACTCCCATCCAGAGGGGAAGGGGATCTGCGTCAAGAGGAATTCACTTTTTTTTCTCTTTTTTTTTTTTTTTTTTTTCCCCTTTCTACCCCCCCCCCCCCCTTACTCTGGAAGGGAAGAGAAAAATGACCTTTAGTTTAAAAGCCTGAAAGAATAAAGGTCTGCCTGCACAAATATAGCCATGAAGGGTTTTTTCTGAGCAGAGGCTCCTTCTGCTCCCCTCTCCTTATCCCAGGTGAAGGGCGGCCCCCAGACCTGTCAGCAGCTCCTGCCCACCAGGGACAGGCCCTGGGTGTTTCTGAAAAAATAATTCTGAATTTGAATTCTGAAAAAATTCTCTTTTCCTCCAGCCTGCTGCCCACGCTGCTGGTGGGTGAAATTGAGAGGATCCCCTTGCCTTGCTCGCCCAAAATCTTATTTATAGATGTGTGTGCAAGCAGGCAGGGCAGTGATTCAAGATGTTATGTGGGAGCAGCTCGTGCTGGCCCCATTTTGGTCCTTTTAGTGTACAACACAAAGCCTCTCCCAGCTTTTCTGGGGGCAGGGGATGTGCACTGAGCTCTTGGATGCTTGGCTAAGTGTCACACCATCATCTGTGTGGTCTCAGACTAAGTGTCACACCATCATCTGTGTGGTCTCATCTCCATGGTCTCCCCCAAACCATTTCAGTCCCCATTTAGCGGGCCTTAAATATCCACAGAGTGTTTTGCTCTGTGTTTTTTCCCCCCCATGCAAGCCATATTTCCAAGACAAGCTTCCAAGGGAGCCCCAGGGCTGGAGAACACAGAGGTTGAACCTTGTGGGGATGCTTGAGCATCTCCAAGGGCATTCAGGACTTTGGGATGAGGGTGAGTGCCACAGGCTGGGGTGCCCCCATGGTTCCCAGCTCTTGCCAGAGCAATCCTGGCAAAAGAGGGACTCATCACCCTTCCCTGCTCTCCTCACATCATCCAGACACGTTCCAAACCCAGGCTCAGACCTGCCTGAGGGGTTTGTGCCCCAAAGCAGAGGCAGCCCAGCAGCTCCCATCCTGCATCCCCGGGGCTGCTTCCCTGCAGGGAATCACCAGGGCCCGAGGGAGCACGGGGGATCCAGCTCCACTCTGCGTTCCCACACACTCACAAAAGCTCCTCGGAGCAGTTTTCCTCCCATCCAAGGAAAATATTTGCTGGGAGTGCGAAGTGTGGCTGGGCAGTGTCAGCAGCAAATGTCAGCGAGAAACTCGTCAGGCAAAATGGCCAAATCCCCCCCAGGAGGAGCTGCTCTGTGATCACTGCAGCAAGGATGGACGTGCCAATGGTTCCACGGATCATTTTGTGCCCTCCCTCTGCTCCTCTCCTGGTTTTATCCCAGCCCAAGGGCTCGGGGAGCTGGTGACCCTGTGACAACCCATCACGGACACCTCCCAGCTGAGCTGGGCTGAAATCACCTCTCGGTGCTAAGGCTGTGGGTCTCCAAACACATTTTGGCAGGTTTCCACTTTTCTTCCCTGCCTTGTCCATCCTCAGTGAGTGCAGCTGCAGGGATGCCCCCAGCAGCGCCCGGAGGGACAGACCAGAGCCAGCAGAGACCCAGAGGGACAGACACAGCCGGCCCCAAAGCACTCAGGCACCACCTCTGCCAAGGTCAGATGTCTGCAGAGCCTGGCACGAGGCAAAGGTGCATCTGGGAGTGCTGGGATGACTCAGTCCTTGAGGAAATGGTGTCACCTCCAGCCCCGTGCAGCAGCCCCACTCCCTTACTCTGTTTTCAGCTCCACACACGGATTTACCCTTTACTACCAAAACTTCCTGAGCAAACCTCCCCGTCTGAAGCTTGAGTGAGGTTTCAGGTCCTGCTTATGGGTTTGTCACATGGAGGGAGCCCAGCTGGGAGCTCATCCCACACCCAGCCCAGGATGGGAACAGAACAGCACTGGGAGAAAGGCAGGATCCCACTGAACGTGTGGGAATCTGCCAACCCCATGGATTTCTAGTCTTATTCCTGCTCCTCTCGAGCTCCCAGCGTGCACGGGCTGCACTCCTACCTGGGTGCACAAAGGTAATTCATTAACCTGCAGGAATGAGGAGCCTCAACTTTCCCCCAGTCCCTGTGACAGCAGCAGCTCCCCGTGGTGCTGCCAGGCTGGGGACAGTCCCCTGGGGTCTGCCAGGCTGCTGGGCAGTGCCAGCCAGGCAGGACATGTGCACCCAGCTCCTCAGGAACCCTCCCAGCAGCAATGGGAAGCCCAGGAGAGCCCAGCTGGGTGAGGGACTGGCAGCAGGAGGGGTTTTGTTCCCCTCAAGGAAAGGTTGGGTTTAGCAGGGTCCCAGAGCTGGGTTTGGGATTCCAGGGGTCTGCAGTGGGACCAGGCAGGCTCTTCCTGAGGATTGTGACAGGGTGCTGAGTGCTTGTGCAAGGCCAGCAGTGGCAGAGCTGGAACTGTGACCCCACAGCACCTGCAGGGCTGCCAAGTCCCCCGTGGGGCTGGAATAATCTCATTGCCTCCCCAGCCCTTGATTTACCCACCAGAAGCAGCAGAACCAGTCCCAAAAAGGGCTGAGCAGACATTGGGATTGCTGCCCCAAATGTCACCTGAGCACCCCAACAAAGAGGATAAACTCGTCTGGAAGGAACCCTGGAATGACCCAGCTTTAATTTACTGCAAAAGAACATTTTCCTTCTGCTCCTGGAGGACCCCCAGGGCTCAGGGCTGCTGCTGGAGGCTGTGCCAGCCCAGTGGGGAGCCCTCAGCTGTTTTATTCATAGAAATCCAGAGCAGCCCCGGGGCTGGCAGCAGCCCAGAGAGGGTCTGTGCTCCGAGGAAAGGGGCAGGGCAGCCCAGGGCCAGTGTCCCAGCAGGAGAGATAACATCTGGATCAGGCACAAAAGGAGCCATTGGAGCAGGAGCCATCACGTGCCCTGCTCCTCCTGCTGCACACAGGGATGGTTCAGGTTGGATCACCTTATTTTCCATAAACACACCAGGTTTTTAATCCTGGATTTGCAGGACAGAGCTGCTGGGACGCTGCTTTGAGCTCAAGTGTCAGGCTTAAACCTGGGCTTTGCTGGGATTAGTCCCAGGTACAAAGCCAGCAGCACTCAGCAGGCTCTGTATGAGCACAAAAATTGGTTGGATCAGGATTCCTGTGGCACACAGTGAGCGAAACCACTGGCCTGTTATTTCTGAGTTCCTTTTCTTTCCGTTTCTTCTTTGCTCTGTTTTGATTTTGATTTCTTTTTCTCCCGTAGGAAGCAGCTCAGAGATTGGTTGTGACATTCCCCAGGTCACAAAAGCCTGTTTTCCAAAGGAAACATTTCCCATCTTACTCCCAGCTCGGATTTGCCTGTCCCTGCTCACTTGCCAGAGCTTGTTCTGCAGCATTAATAAGGAAGTTTCTTTGCACAGAGCCAATTGTGCCCAAGTGATTTTGTTCGAGGCATTAAAAACCACATTCACTTGGTGTTTGAGATGACATTTATTTGGTGGGTGAGCTGGAGAGCTCGGTGGGCAGAGAGAGAAAAAAAAAACCCTTGTCAGGAGCTCTTTCAAAAGCAAAGGAACAAGAGCCCGGGAGAGATAAGAAAATGAGTGTTTGCAGAATCTGGGAGAGCCTCGTGCACAGGGACAGAGACAAAGCACGAGAATGCACTTTATTTGTGACAAGCTTTCCATCCTGGGCAGCCAAACAGGACATCCTGCTTCAGTTCTCCTTCCTCTCTTTAATTAGAGTTGCGTTCAGGACACTGCCATTAATGTCATCTCAGCATTTCCATGACAAAGCCCTGTTTTTGCTGGACTTTAGGAACTTGGCCCCAGAAAAGCCTGTTATTGGTGTAGAACTGCTCAGCACAGAGGCTGGAGCAGGTCTGCAGCCAGCTGCTGTGACATTTCCATCACAGGGAGCTGCCACCAGCCCCGAGAGGTGTTTCCATGCAGGATGTGGGGGCAGTGAAGGAAATCAGAGCCCCTCTCTGGCCACAGCGGGATTAGGGCTGTTTGTGCTCCAGGAATCTCAGTTTCAGGTCGGAATTGTGGCACCTCTCTGACATCTGAAAGTCACTGAAAACACACCACCCACATTTTCCAACCTGTGAGTCACTGTGGAAGCCTCTGTGGCTGCAAATAATTAAAGAAAAACCTGAAAAGTGGATTCTGCAGCAATGGCGCTTTCACTGCCTGAGAACAGAGCCTGGCTACAGCCCCCCAAAAAGGAGCCCCTGAAATCCCTGTCAAAGGAGCACAAACTGTAAAACAGCCGGGTTTGAAACGCACCTCAAACACCAGGACAGCCTGGCAGAGCTCAGCCAGCTCTGCTGATAAACCAGATTCCTGTCGTGCTTCTTGTGCTGGATAAACTCCTTCCTTGGGGTCTCCAGGGCAGGACCTGGGGTTTGTGCACAGCTCTGAGCACCCGGGCAGGAGAAATCCTCATTCCCATCCCTCTGAGAGCCCTGCTTCACCAAACTGGGCATCCCTGAGCAGGAGAAGCCACAGCTCAGTGCAGCCAGCTCCTCTGGGGCTGGTTTTGGCTCGAGAAGTGCTAAATATTATTAGCAGAAAGAAAAACCACTTTTATTTTTTTTCCACGGTGGAAAAACGAGTCCTTCCAACCCAAAATATTAGTGAGATTCTTCCACTCCTGAAGGGAGGGCAGAGATTCCTTTGTTCCTGCTGCAGTCCCAGGTGCAATGCTGGCATCCAGAGCGGGGCAGGCTCTGGAAGAAGCTGCAAAGCAACATTTCATCACAGGATACTCCAAAGCAGACAGGGTTAAGCCAAACATCCTTTTACTGCTCCTCTTTCACTTCCCATCTGAGGGGAGAGCTCACAATGGCCCTGCACCCTGAGCTGGGGCTGTGCTGGGGGATCCCCTCCCTGGGATGGAGGAGTGCAGCTGCGTTTTCCATTTTCTCCTGGCTTCCTGCAGGGCCAGGCTGCTGTGATCCCTGCCCAGATCCCACCAGGAATTCCCTGCCTTTCCCTGCCACCCCACAGCTGCCCTCGCTCGCTGAGGAGCCAAACCAGGGAATTCAAACGGACTAGCAGAGGGAGGAAACGGTGGAAAGGGGCTGGTTTGGGGCTCTCCAAGCTCTTTGGAGCTGTTTCCCCACTTTCCCACCTGCTGGAACAAAACTGCTTTGGGCAGAAGGCGCTGATGCTCCGGTGCCACCGCATGGCACAATCCGGGGCTTTGGCTGAGCAGGTTCAAGATGTGCTGGCACAGGGCTCCTCAGCAGTGCCCCCCCATGCTGGGCACCCCCGGGGGGGGCTCAGGGCTCCATCCCCCTGCCCTGGCTTGAAGCAGAGCAGGGCAGGGCAGGAAGGGAGCAGCGGAGCTGAGGAGATGAGTGTTTCCTGCACTCAGCAGCGCTGTCACTCAGCGGCCCCCGCAAGTGCAGCAGCAAGATAACTCCAGACACAGCCACCATCACTTCCCCCCTTTGTCCCTGGCTTTTTTCAGGCCTTCCTGAGCACAAACGTCCCATCTCCAAAGGAATGTCCCTGCTGCTGGCCGCCCCCGGGATGCCCGGCGGCCACGCTGCCCGCGGGGTGCGGGTGCTGCAGCACCCCAGGGTGTGGAGCGGCTGGCAGCCCTGAGCTGGGCACTGCCGTGGGGGGACAGGGAAGGCATCCTGGCGTGGAACTGACCGGCCACATGCCTCAGTTTCCTGGCCTGAGTCACTCCTGAGCACAGGAGATGAAGGAGCTCACGGAAAACAACGCGCTCAGGGCAGCGCGAGAGCCAGCAGAGCAGTGTGCCACACGTTCCCCAGGCTCCTGGGGTGGCACAATTCCCCTCCAGCCCCACTGGATGCTCCAGGACGGTGCCCATGGGATGCTTCCTGGCTGTGACAGCCCCTGCTCCTTGCCTGTCCCTGTGTGGTGCCCACTGGGCCAGCCTGGGGTAACGCCCAGGCACTGCTGGCCCCACAAACCCCACAAACCCTTCTGATCTGAAAGCAGGGAGCACTCCCAGCCTTTAAATTTTGTATTTTCCCCAGATTCCTTCCCACAAGAGGGCTCTGGGTTTGGCTTTTGGGATGCTCTCCCTGTGGCTCTGCTCAGACCCGTTCAGGGCACACGGCTGCACAGATCAGCCCCACGGGAGATTTTTTCACTCCCACAGAACTGTGGGGCAAAAAAGGAGCTTGACAGGACCTTGGGGGAGATGTGGCACCCCCAGAGAGGGCCCGTGGCCAGCACAGCACCAGCGTGCCCAGAAAGCCAAGGCTGGAATGCAGCGAGGCTGTTTGGTTATCTCCTCCCCTGCCTCTCAAGGACACAACAATCTAACGGTTGTAGGAACACATTTTTCACCACGGGACTCTTCATCAGTGCTTGTTTCCTCCCCCAGCCGTTTCCTGGAAGCAGTTTGAGCTGCAGGGGCTGCACACGCATTCCTGCAGCTCCCTGGGCCAGGGGTGCACCTGGGCACGCTGCAGTGCCACTGCCAGCAGCTTTCCTGCAGGGACAGGGCAGGGGGGATGCTGCTAAACTGAAACAGGAGAGAATAAATTCAATATTAGGAGGAAATTCTTCCCTGGGAGGGTGGGGATGCCCAGAGCAGCTGTGGCTGCCCCTGGATCCCTGGCAGTGCCCAAGGCCAGGCTGGATGGGCTTGGAGCAGCCTGGGAAGGTGGAAGGTGTCCCTGCCCATGGCAGGGGTGGGATGGATGATCTTTAAGATCCTTGCCCACGATTCTGTGATTGTAAGCACCTTGCAGACAGCTCCTGGTGTTCCCAGCCCCATGGATGGCTCCTGCTACAAAACCTCCTGTTTGTGGATCAACCATAAATATTTGCTCCTGGTTGCAGTTTTCCCAGGAAAGATTTCAATCCACGAGCCATTCCACCCCTGAGCCTGCCCTTCCCTGGCTGTTTACTTCTGGAGTTCCTCTGATTTAAGCACAGCTTTATTTCCAGAACAACCAGAGTGCCATATCCATCATCCCCATCGATTACAACAAACCAATTACAGATGGTGCAGCAACTGAACAACCAAAAAACCATCATGTAACAAAAAATAAAAATAAAAATAAAAATAAAAATAAAAATAAAAAATAAAAATAAAAATAAAAATAAAAATAAAAATAAAAATAAAAATAAAAATAAAAATAAAAAATCAGCCACCAAACTGCAGCCCAGGGAGGGAGGAAGAGGATATGGTGCTTCTGGGAGCCGTGGCCGTTTGAAGGCTGCAAAGGGAAGCAGGCCAGAGGGTTATCCAACTTCTGGAGTTCCAGAAGTTCTGGAGTTCCTCTGATTTAAGCACAGCTTTATTTCCAGAACAACCAGAGTGCCATATCCATCATCCCCATCGATTACAACACACCAATTACAGATCGTGCAGCAACCGAACAACCAAAAAACCATCATGTAACAAAAAAAAAAAATTAAATAAAAAAAATCAGCCACCAAACTGCAGCCCAGGGAGGGAGGGAGGGAGGGAGGAAAAGGATATGGTGCTTCTGGGAGCCGTGGCCGTTTGAAGGCTGCGAAGGGAAGCGGGCCAGAGGGTTATCCAATCTCTCGGAGCAGACATTTCCGCCTGGCACGCCCCAGCAGCGCCGTGCTGGGGCATTCATCAATCACCCATCCTGCCCCCGGGAGGAAGCGGCAGCGGGGCCGGCAGAGGGGTGAGGGTACCCCCCGTGCCCCTGTGGGCATTGGGGAGGGGGCACCTCACAGCCAGGAGCCCCCCAAAGGTCCTGCACAGCCTTTTCCAGCTCACCTGGATGTGGCAAGAGGAGCTGCAGGGCCCCAGCACAAGCTGGAGGTGGTCAGAACTCTTCTTTTATCAGCTGTCCATTCCCCCTGCCAGCTGTGGCAGCAGCTCTCTGGCCACAGGGAGCAAGGCACAACATTCCCAGGGAACAGATCACTTTCCCTTTCCATCATTCTTAGAAAGGCTCTGAGATGATCAGAAAAAAAGAATGAGAAACAATTCTTGTCTTGCTGCACCTGGCATTGCGAACACGTGGAATGTGCTGTGGAGATCTGTTTATCCAAGGGTGGTTTCTTAATTAGCCAATGGTGTTTGGAGTGGAGGGCTAATTAGGTCCACCTGTATCGTGACTGTCCATAAAAGAGCAATGGGTTTCTTAATAAAGATCATTATTGATCAGCCTTCTGTGAATCAGGGAGTCAGTGCTAATTATTACCCAGCCAGGGGACACCGAGCTGCCTGCCTGTGTTTGCAGCAATCCTGAGCTTTCCAAGGGCTCCCAGGCTCCCCAGGAAGCTCCTTCAGCCCCAAACCAAGCAAGCAGCATTGTTCCCCTGGGAACACAAGCTGGCATTTTTGGCAGAGGGCTTTGAGCAGGTTTTGGCAGCTGTTTGAGCACAGGTAGCACGGGCTGTCCTGCTGGACCCAGCCACGTCCTGCTCCCCATCACAGCAGCACCCCAACCCATTCCCTGTGGCACCCACAGTGCCCTGACCCCCCTGGGGATGGTGCAGGGATGGCACACCTCGTGTCACACCTCGTGTCACCCCGTCCTTGCAAAGACACCCTGGCTAAAGCAGGGGGGACAGGGACACCCAGAGTGTGGTGATGCAACCACCCCCCAGCCCCACACCTCCCTGGGGCTGCTCAGCGACACAAATCCCTGCTAAATGACACAAATCCCTGCGAAATGACACAAATCCCTGCCACCAGAGCTTCCTGTTTTCCTACTACAGCGGCTCACGCTTCCCCGCCGTCCCTGACCCCTGGGACGGGGCTGGAAAGGATGTGAAATCCCTCTGCTGCAGCCCGAGGTTGGGCTTGGGACTGCCCCTGGAGCCCTGAGCCCGTGGCTGCTCTGTCTGTGTGTCCGTCTGTGTGTCAGTGTGTCTGTCTGTGTGTCAGTGTGTCCGTCTGTCTGTGCAGACACAATGGTCACACCGTGCTGCTGGCACAGTTGCCAGCAGCCTCGGGGGACAGGATCTGATAGTTCAGGGGGAAAGCAGAGCCACAGGACAAAGCCAAGCCCAGCAAAGCTGAGTCTTTGACTCCAACCCTTTTTTTTCCCCTTCTCTGAGCAAGGAAATAGAGAATGCAGTTGTTTTCTCACTTGCACTTCCCAAGTTTCAGGTTGATCAAAGCCCAAGGGTTTTGCTTTCCCTGCACAGCTGGAAAGAAATTCTCAAAATCCTTTCCTGGCACAGGCTGGGCTTCCCAAAATGTCAAGCAGGGGAAGGTGGGGTCTCTGTGAGAGCAGAAACTGCTGCCCCAGGCTGTGCAGACCACCACGGACACACCTTGGAGGAAATGGCCCAGCCTGGGCCATTGTTGCCTTTCAGAGTCACCACCTCTCATCCCTGCTGGGAAATGATGCTGCTCGTTTCCCAGCATATCAAGATTTCAACATTTCAAAGTGTAAAACAAGTGTTGGTCAAGCCAGACCTGATGGGTGTTTCGCTCTGCTTTTCTTGGGGTGACAAGATGCTTCAGCCCTGGTTCGGTTTTGTTTTCCTGTTGCAGGAGTGCCAAAAGTCAGAAATCCCTCCAGAAACAAACCCAGGTCTCCCCCAGCATCCTGAGCACAGGAAACTCCACACAGAAACATTATTGGGGACAGGAAACATGAGCAGGGCTTTGAGGAGGGGGCAAGAACACGGGCACTGGGTACC
The DNA here is from genome assembly GCF_036417665.1 of Passer domesticus. Classification (NCBI taxonomy): domain Eukaryota; kingdom Metazoa; phylum Chordata; class Aves; order Passeriformes; family Passeridae; genus Passer; species Passer domesticus. Next base: position 10,502,398 of record NC_087491.1, read on the forward strand.
AGTTCAGCCAGCATCAGGCAGATCAAACTTCCTTTGGAAAGATCCAACATTTGTGAAAAGGAGCTGTGACAACCATTTATTTCGAGGCTTTGCTGCTGGAGATCTTCTCATCTAACAGTGCTAGGACCTCGGGGACACCATCCAAAGCTCTGCAGGAGGGCTCAGCTCCCAGAAAGGTGAGGACAGGGTGGCACACGAGCGCTCATCCCCCTCCCCACGCCGGGCTGAGCCTCTGCTCAGCTCAGGGAGCTCACAGCCAGATCAATCTCCCCCTGCCCGCCCAGGGCTCCAGTTACACCACACTTAATCCTGGAGCCACTTTGACACTGCAGCTCCAAGCTGACCCACTTGTGAGGCAGCGAGGCCCCCTGAGCTCAGAAATGTTAAATACATGTAATTGGACCCCCGGTGCCTCTGCTTTCCTTCCGATGGAGAGGCCCTGGGAAGTGAATTTTCCAGAGTGTTCCTGGCGTGGCAGCCCCAGGGAGCAGCTGATTCTCAGGGACAAACTGGGATCTTCCCCCTCTGTGGGGTGGTCTGGCCACACCGATGGCAAAGAGAAGGAAACCCAATCCACCCGTTCCTGGTTTATCCCAGGAGGAAAAGGGAGTGGGGCTAGATAAGGAGAGAGCTCCCTGGGGAAGGGAGGGGAGAGCTGTGCACTCCCTGTTCCAGCTTTTGCTCTTGCTGCACCTCTAATACCAAATCTTGCCCGTGATGCTGGAGGCAGGCAGGGCCTGGGGGAGGGATGTGGCACCACAGCCTCCAGTGGCACCCAGCTCTGCCCTGCTGCAGCCAGGAGCGAGCTGCCAGCATGGATCAGCTGCCTCCTGTCACCTGCCCCCTCTCCTTGTCCATCCTGGGGCCTTGGGGACAGCATCAAATTGGGAACAAATCAGCCCTGGTGTGCTGGAGGGGCAGCACGGGCACTGTCCCCACTGTCACCTCTCTTTGCTATTGCCAGGTGAGGCTGGGGGCTCCTGGAGGAGGGCATGGCCACGGGGCAGTGCTCCCAGCTGCTGTTTTGATGTAAAAAGCAGCATTTCCCCCAGCTTTAAAATGCTTTTCCTCCCTTCAATGCAGGTGAGTGCTCCTCTCGCAGCTGCTGTCCTCTCCAGAGGGAGTTTGAAGGCCACGGTCACAAAATCAGCAAACTGGGGCAAAAGACTCTGCCAGACACGCAGGCAAAGGAAACAGATGCAAGGGGAGCTCCGTGACAGCCTCACTTTGCTACCAAACACTCCAAAACCCCGTGAGGACAAACCCAGCAGGAGTGTGAAACTTCTCCTCCGCCTCTTGGGGACTTCAAAAAAAGCCACTTTGCTCTGCTGGAGTTTCCAGACTCACAGGTCACAGCCAGGGGAGAAAGTGGCAGACAGAAGCTGCTCCCTGGGGTGTTGGGGCAGGGCTGGGGGCACAGAAAGCCCAGTGGGCAGTGGGCAGCACCCACATGGGAGGCAGGCAAGCTCCAGTCCTGCTCCCATGGCTCTGGTGGGCTAGGCCTCGGGTTCGGTGGCAGGAAGAGTTTTGATGCTCCCAGAAATCCTGGACACGGCTCCCAGAAATCCTGGACACGGCTCCCAGAGGCGTTTCAGCAGGGAGATGCTCTCGTGGTTTGCCTCCCTTTGAAGTGAAAGCCCTGGGAAAGGCAGGAACGCCTCCAAAGACACTTAATTAATCCAACTTGTCACATTAACGACATCAAACCACAGCGACTGCAGCAGAGCCCCATCTCACACCCAGCAGAGCTCCCCCAGAGCAGAGGGCTCAGGGCACAAGCTGTGCCTCCTTTGGGGCAGCTCAGGGGACAGCAGGGCTGTCCCCAAGGGCTGTGCTCAGAGCCCACCCTGAGCCCCCCGAGGGTTCTCTGCTCTCCTGCCCCCTCCAGCTGGCAGCTTTGTGCCCCCTCAGTGTTTGTGTGCCCCTTCCCAGGCTGGGATGAGCCTGTTTGTCATAGTAGCTGTCCCCACAGCCCCCTGGGCTCAGGGTGGCTGTCCCTGGGTGGGGCTGAGCCCCCTGCCCTGGCACCCCCAGCCCCTCAGTGCCTGGCCCAGGCGATAACCTTGGGAAGCTCCCTGTGACCTGGAGGAGCTGGCAAAGGGAGGGATGGTGACTTTTAACCTCCTGCTGCGCTTCATCCTCCTCCTGATGGGCTGAGCTCCCCCGTGCTGCTGCCCTCCACCCCGAGCCCATCCATCTCCCTGAGGCCTGCAGCTCTTCCCACGATCCCATCCCGGGAAAGGAGAGGAACGAGCTTCCCTTGTCTCGGGATCTCCTCTGGTCTGGTTGGGAAGATCCCGAGGTGTGTCTCTGTTAAAAGTCTCTTTTCCCCAACCCAGCAGCCAAAGAAGGAGTTGAGAAGTCTTCGGTTCACGTTCTCAAGGTTGTTTATTATTTTTTATCTCAAATATTTTGTGTCTAGCCTGCCAAGGTCTGTTCTGCAGGTCGGTCTGAGGCACACTCCCCATCTCTTGGACTGGTGTTATCTTTTATACTAAAAACTCCGTATACTATATTTACAATTATGTTCCAATACCCATCACCTGTGTTAGACAGTGACTTTCTACTCTGAACCAATCTGTGAGTGCCAACATCATCCTGAACATGGATGCCAGGGAGAAGAAAGAAGAAGGACAGGGCACACCCAAATCCCTCCATCTTGGAGCCTCTGACCCCCCTGTACAGAATCCCAAACCCCCCTGAACAAGGTTCAAAAGCCCCCTGTACAGTGCTCCAAAATTTTTCCCTGTGATTGCTGCCGCTATGCTACTTAAACTTTTGTGACCTGTGATTCTTCATATAGTGTTGATAATTTGCTCCACGGGTTGAGATAGAATTCCCAGGTGTCTTTGGCTCCCTGCCAGGGCTTTGAGCCATCCAGGGCATCTCAGTGCCCAGATTTTGGCCGAGCCACCGGGTGAGGCAGAGCAGAGCCCGTCCCCTCCCTGCCCCACTGCAGGCAGGACCTGCAGATGACCCCGGGGCTTTGATGTGCAGGGGAAAGGGAGATATCCCTTATCTCCCTGTCCTTCTGGGCTGAAACCCTGCCCCAAAGGCATCCCTGGGATGGAGGGGCCGGGCAGAGCCTGGCTGCCCTGGGAGCCTCGGGGCTGGTTGTGTTCAAGGGTGCCAGGACGAGGGAAGAGATGAGAACCTTGAGTCCATGTTTCAGAAGGCTGATTTGTTATATTATTATATTATATGGTATTTATTATATTATTATATCACATGGAATAAATATTATTATATCATATGGAATTTATATTATATCATATGGAATTTATATTATATTATATTATATTATATTATATTATATTATATTATATTATATTATATTATATTATATTATATTATATTGCTATACTAAACTATACAAAAAATAATAGAGAGAAAGGAAAGGAAAGGAAAGGAAAGGAAAGGAAAGGAAAGGAAAGGAAAGGAAAGGAAAGGAAAGGAAAGGAAAGGAAAGGAAAGGAAAGGAAAGGAAAGGAAAGGAAAGGAAAGGAAAGGAAAGGAAAGGAAAGGAAAGGAAAGGAAAGGAAAGGAAAGGAAAGGAAAGGAAAGGAAAGGATGACAATAAAATCTTGTGATGCTCACAGCCTCGACACAGGTGGCTGCCATTGGTCATCAAGTAAAAACAATTTCACATGCTGGGTAAACAATTCTCCAAATACCATTCCAAAGCAGCAAAACATGGAGAAGCTGAAGCTTCTCAGGAGAAAAGATCCTTCAAAAGGCAAAAGGATTTTTCATAAAATACGTCAGTGACACCTGGGGTGACAGCAGGAGCTCAGACCCAGCTGGGACAGGAGCTGAGCACAGGAGCGGTGCTGGTTCCCTCTGCCTCCTTCTGCCCTCCTCTGGCGCCCCTGGGAGGTTTCCCTTGCGTCTTTCTCAGCGGCTGCTGCGGCCAAATCCCGTCTGGAGGCAGAGCTGGAAGGGTGGCAGGGAAAATTATCATTATTGGTTTTTAATTCCCTGCCCCAAAGACAGCCCAGGGCTGGCACTCCTCGGGAATTGAGCAAAAGGGTTTGGGATTAAATACAGACCATGAGGAGAGGAGGAGGAGGAAGCAAAGCCAAGAGTGGGGAAGGGGAGAAACACCCGAGTGGTTCCTTGGGAGGAGCAGGAGCCGCCTGTGCTGGCTGGGAAGGGGAAGAACACCCCGCTGTGGCTGCTGCTGCTCTGGGAAAGGCATCCACCATCTCCCTGGGGACATCTCCCCTCTCCAGCCCCCAAAAGGTGCCTTCCCCCAAGGGGTCACCGGGATTTCCCAGCCCAAGGAGGGGAATGCTGGGGCTGGAGGCTGCACCTCGCACCTCTGTCCAAGGGGAGAGGCAGCAGGGAGGAAAGGGACAGCTGCTGCTGGGGGCTTTCCCTCCTTCACCCCTGTCTGCTTCAGAGAGGTGAAAATTCTGGAAAAGGTGCAAAAAAAAATCTGTGTATCCCGCTGCTGGATAGCACAGGCTGTCCAGGGAATGTCCCCACCTCGGGGGGACACTCCACAACAGCTGGGATGCAGCAGAGACATTTTAAAAACTTATTTAAAATTATTATTTCCATTTTTTGGAGCACATTTCAGGAAACATTTAGATGAGAAAATATATAAAGCAAGGAGCAGCAGCAGCTGCAGGCGACAGGAAGGTGGAGTGGGAGAGCCACGCTGGCAGGAGCTGAGCTGTGCAAGAGCAGAGCTCCCTTTGGCTCCACAAATGAGAGGTTCAAAGTTGGAAAACGTGTGAAGCTGTCTGCTGGCGTGGGTCAAATGGAGGCAGCAGCTTCACAGGGAAAGAGGAGGAAGGATGGATGCAATAAAAACATTGAAATACTTTGCACCAAGGCTTGCCAGCAGCAAGTTTAATTCTTGAGCTGCTGGATGTTTTTTGTCTCATCGTTGTCAAATATGAAACGTGCTTCTGGTGAGCAGCATTTTCCCTGAGAAATTGCTCCCAGCCTCAAAAGAAAGAGAAAAAGCCTTTAAAGGGTATTGAACATCCCCCAAGAAAGAAAGGAAGGTTTTAATTTCGCCTGGAACACAGCATTTGCACAATGAACCAGAAAAGGAAACATGGCAGAGGTTCTCCCTTTGGGCCTGAGCCCGTCTGACTTTGCCCTTGTGGTTTTCGGTTCAGCTACAGAGCAGAAACCTCTGGCTCCCCCAAATTTCTCTCTCTGAGCCCTCAGGAGCAGCCTTGCCACGGACACAGGCATGGGAACTGCACCTGGAGCTGCCCTGGGATGTGACTCACCCCCTTGGGGTGCTGGGGGTTAAAATCCCTCCCCAAATCTGATTAAAATCCCTCCCCAAATCTGGTTGAAATCCCTCCCCAACGCTCTCAGGCAGGGCTGCTGCTCCTCCAGGCTGAGCCATGTGTTTCTGTTTACTCCCTGTGTGTGCCAGCAGAGCCTCGGCCTCCACACACATCGTGTTTGCATATAAGCTGCAAATTTGAGTTTGATTTGGTGGGCTGGAGCCCCCCGGGGGCCTCTTGGATGCTTTTGAAAGAGCTGCTGGGTCTGAAAGGTCTCCAGTGCGTGGGGATGTGTGGTCCAGGAGAGGTGCTGAGAGGGGAGTGTGGGAAGAAGAGCGGGAGGAGAGAGAAAGGAAAAGGAGATGAAAAGGAAGGGGGCAATGGGGGAATTGCAGCGAGGAGGGGGATGGCACCCAGCACCCAGCCATGCCCAGGGCACAGCACACACAGCCCCATCCTCATCCTGTCCGAGGGATGGGCTGGGGTCTCAGCAGCCCCGGCCCTGCAGCCAAACTCCCTCCCCTGAGGCAGCAGAGGCAGAGCCACCTCTGGCCACCCAAACCCTGCAGGGACCTCCTGCCCTGGGGTCCCTCTGCACTCTGGGGGTGACTTTGTACAGCCCTGGTGTCCCTCCATGCTCCCTCCAGCTCTGGTGTCCCTCTGCAGCCTGGGGGTGGCTTTGTACAGCCCTGGTGTCCCTCCATGCTCCCTCCAGCTCTGGTGTCCCTCTGCAGCCTGGGGGTGGCTTTGTACAGCCCTGGTGTCCCTCCATGCTCCCTCCTGCCCTGGTGTCTTTCTGCACTCGGGGGGTGGCTGTGCAGAGCCCATCCTTGTCCCCTGTCCTCCTTCTGCACTCTGCTGTCCCTCTGCACTCTGGGGGTGGCTTTGTACAGCCCACCCTGTCCCCTGTGATCCCTCCTGCCCTGGGGTCCCTCTGCACTCTGGGGGTGACTTTGCACAGCCCATCCTTGTCCCCTGTCCTCCTTCTGCACTCTGCTGTCCCTCTGTACTCTGGGGGTGGCTTTGTACAACCCATCCTTGTCCCTCCATGCTCCCTCCTGCCCTGCTGTCCCTCTGCACTCTGGGGGTGGCCGTGCAGAGCCCACCCTGTCCCCCCATGCTCCCCCCAGGCCCGGGGGCTGCTGTGCCCTCCATCCTCAGCACTCCCGTCTGAAACACCCAGCAGGAGGCTGGGAACGTTTGGCTGCTCTCCCAAGGAGATTTTCCTTCATGAAACACAAGGCAGGCGGGGGCTTTTCACAAGCAGTGGGCACGGCTGAATCCCTTTTCTCGGCAGCCAGCGGGAGGAAAATGGAAGAGGGACAAGAGAGGGGATGGCCACTGCCTTTGTTCGGTTCTTGAGGCAGAAAGAGGACAGTGTGGGGGGTTTCAAGATATGATGATGGGCTTGAATGTGCTGAAGGAGCAGCTTGAGGTGGGGAGGCTTCAGACTACCATGGGAGGCAAGGTTTGGTTGTGGTGCCAGTGGCTCACAGGGCAGGGGTGAGCCCCACATGGTGGCATCCAAAGGGTTGGGGTCTCCCTGCTGCACTAGGGTGGTGTCCAGGGGGGAGGAGGCTGCTTGGGAAGGGTCCAAGAGGTGTGTGGGATGCTGGGGACACGGTGAACAGGTTGGTGCTGGGTTACCCATGATCCTTGAGGGCTTTCTAACCTTAATGGGTCTATCATTAAATAAATTAATGATGTAGCACTGTTTTGCACTTCGGGGCTTATGCACTGCCTCACCCCAAAAGAGTGAGGAGAAGGAACCCCAGTCCTGCTTCTTCGCCTGGCTCTGGCTTTGTCCCCCCTGCCCTGAGGAGCTGGGGATGGTGGGGACAGGGACACGGGGCCGGGGCCACCACTGCCCTGGGGACCCGCTGGGAGAGCCCATCCCTGTGTCACTAGATGGCGGCTCCACCTCAGGAATGGCTGCAGGGGCACGCTGGGGGCCAGCCCGGGGTGTCCTGTCCCCCACGGGGGCCCAGCAGAGCCCCCCATGTCCCCCTGATGTCCCCCTGCCACCCGTGTCCCCACAGGCACCAGTGGAAGCCACCAAAACCAAGCAGGAGTTTTCTCTCTCTGCTCACTGCAGCCTCCCCTTACAGCACCATTCCTGCTGGGAGGACCTCAAATTGCACCAGAGGGGGTTTAGGTTGGATATTAGGAATCATTTCTTCACTGAACTTGGGATTCCCTCTGTCCAGCTCCTTCCCACGGGGCTGCTCCTGAGCCACAGCTCAGCCTGAGCTCCAAGAACTCTGTCCCTCTCTTCCCCCTCAAGGAAACCCAGATGGAGACACGGAAAAGATCTCATCTGGTGCCTAGACCAGCCCAGGCTGAGGGTGTGAACCTCCCGAGGTGGTCTAAAACCCCCTGCAGCACCAGGGAGAAAGGCCCTGGAGCCCCAGGCCTGGCAGGCACAGGCAGGGAGGGTGGGTGTGCATCCCTGGGGCGCAGCCCGGGATCATCACCCCTGCTAAACCATCAGGGATTCATTCAAAAGCCTCAGGAACGGAGAGCAAACGCCTCTCCCAGCAGCACACATCCCCCAGCCCCTGCCGTGGTGCTCACACTCCCAGTATGACCAGTTCCCCCCAGCCCCTGGGCTGGCTCTGCACGGAGCTGCAGCTCCAGGCACAGCCAGGCTGGAGCAGGTTCCTCCTCCCGGCCCCCAGTGCCCTGCCAGAGTCAACTTAGCTGAGAGTAATTAGTGTGCTTATCAAGGGAGGAGGTGGATTAATGTGGGAAAGTCATTGATGAAGGCAGAGAAGGGCAGATGCCTTCCTGGAGTCCCCAATCAATACAGACCTTGGAGGATGAATGAGGGCTTCAAAGCAAAGCAGCAGCCGACAATTGAGTGCTGTTAGCTCCCGAAGGCTGCTGTGCCTGGAGCAAGGAGTGAAACACAGCCCAGGGCACCGCACCCCCTGCCAGCGACCCCTCCTTGTGCCCGGGAGAGACTCTGCCCACCCTGCAGGAGGTGATGCTGAGAGCCTCTGCCCACCCTGCAGGGAGGAGGGGATGCTGAGAGCCTCTGCCCACCCTGCAGGAGGAGATGCTGAGAGCCTCTGCCCACCCTGCAGGAGGAGATGCTGAGAGCCTCTGCCCACCCTGCAGGAGGAGGTGATGCTGAGAGCCTCTGCCCACCGTGCCAGGAGGTGATGCTGAGAGCCTCTGCCCACCCTGCAGGAGGAGGTGATGCTGAGAGCCTCTGCCCACCCTGCAGGAGGAGGTGATGCTGAGGGCCTCTGCCCACCGTGCAGGAGGTGATGCTGAGAGCCTCTGCCCACCAGGCAGGAGGAGGAGGTGATGCTGAGAGCCTCTGCCCACCCTGCAGGAGGGGATGCTGAGAGCCTCTGCCCACCCTGCAGGAGGGGATGCTGCTGGGGCGGGGTGGAGATGGGCACTGAGGATGTGCAGGTGGCCGTCAATCCATTGGAATCCAAATTCCTGCCCCCTCTCGGCCCTCTGGGTGTGCCTCACACCTCCCCTTCCCGGCAGGGTGAGGGGACACCAGTTGGTGACCTCCAGGGCTCTCTGGGATAGCCACAGCCTTGAACGTGTCCCTGCAGGGCAGTGAACGAGAGAAAACCATCCTTGATAGCCCAGCTCCTATCTGGGAGCCTGAGCAGCTTCCAGAACCTCCGTGCCCTGCCCTGTGCCCCACAGCAGTGCCAGGGGCTGTGCCACCTGTCACCCTGTGCCCCAGCCCTGCCAGCATCCACCCCGTGTTGCTTTTCCTTTATTGTGCAATGCAAGGACACACAGTGGGTCAGGAAGGGAGGGAGAGATGGAGCTGCTGCCCCTCGGGGACACGCTCTGCTGGCCAGTGACACCAGTCTGGTGGCCACCACGGCTCCCGAGTGCCACCACTGCTGGATGTGGGCACACACAGACATGTCCCTGTCCCCAAGCTGGTCCCCTCCAAGGCACAGCCTTGCCGGTCTCCAAGGTGCAGAGATGCCATTGTTTCAGGGGAAACTGAGTCACGGAACGGGAAGCAGCGTGCCCAGGGCCAGCAGCCCTGGCAGTGCCAGCCAGGGGATGGGTGCTGAGCTGCGGGGGTGGCTCCTGGCACAGGGGGCATTTATTGCCGGGGGAGCAGAAGGGTCTGGGCACAGGGAGCATTGCCGAGGAGGAGAGGGGACAGCAGAGCTGTTCTTGTCCCCGGTGCCAGCAGGGCAGCGCTGGGTGCCCAGCCAGGGCTCCCTCCGTGCCCGCCTGCAGCACCCAGCGCTTTACTCGAAAGCCAGGCGGGACAGCTCTGCAAAGAGGCAGAAAAAAAACCAAAACAAATCGCAGCATGTTTTGTGGGTTTTTTGTTGTTTTTTTTTTTTTTTTTTTCTTTATTTGCACTCCCGGCGCAGCTCCCAGCCCCTCCTCTGTCATTCCCGCTGGAATGCGTCTCCAAATTCCTCTCCGGCTCGCTGCGTGCTGCTGCCGGCTCTGCCTGCGATTGTTCGCAGCGATTGCGCTTTTCCCACACTCGGGATCGCGGCTCGGCACCGCCGTGGCTCCGTGCCGGCTCCGCATCCCCCCCAGCGCCGCGGGCCAGCGCAGGCTGGGGCTGGCGCTGCGTGGCTGTGCCCTGAGTCACCCCTGAGTCACCTCCTGCCCCTCTGCCCCGGCTGGCACCACGGGAGAAGTGCCTGCTGCCCTTCGGTGGGTTCCTCACGGGGTGATTCCTGCAGCTTCAATGCCCGTTTCAGCTTTGCCATAATTTTTATTTTTATTTTTTTGTGCCTCTTCCTCGCTGTGCAGGCTGTAAATTTTGGGATTTCTTCGCTCTGGGAGCAGTTTCCCAGCTGGGCTTTGCTGTGTGCAGCCCTTGGAGAGGCAGGTGGGTGGGCGCAGGGATGTGTTTGTGTCCTGCTCTTTGTTTTTCCTGGCTGGGGACACATCTCCCTGCCCGGTGTCACTTCCCTGTTCCCTGTGCTCAGGGCAGCTGCCATTTCCATCGCTCTGGAGATCCCCAAGCTCAGTGCTGGGACACCACAGCAGCAGGATGGCCCCAAAACCGGCTGAGAGCAGCTGTGCCCACACAGATCCCGTGTCCAAACCAAGCCTGACCCACCCACTCTCAGCAGAGCATCACCTGGCAGCCACCTCTCCTTCCAGCACCCCAAAACTCCCTTATCTGCACCATTAATGGGGGAAGAGGCCCTAAGGAGAGGTGTTATCTCCTGCAGACACGCAGGAGGAGGTCAGGAAACACCTGGCAGCCCACGGCCTGGCCTGGCAGGCCGAGTGCAGGGCTGCAAAGCTCGCTCCCATTAATGGACTGTGTTTTACAGGGACTCCATAAAGCAGTTAATCCTTATCTGCAATTTATAAAAGGATAAACTGCACGTGATTAAAGCCACGCTGTGTAAGGCAGGCAGCTCCAAGAGAGCGGCACCACAGCCCTGCAGCTCCCCCGAGGATCCAGCACGCCATCCCAGGTCCCTCCAGCTCCTCCTGGGATTTCCCCTCCTGGGACTTCCCAGGGGTCACCCACAGCCCTGAGCACCCTCCAGCTCCTGTCTCCCAGCTCTAATCTCAGGGCTCAGGACTCTGAGCATGAACAAACTCAGCTGTTATTTGCAAACAATTCACCCACAAGTACTCGACAAACAAAAACCTGTAATTAAGCAAATAACGAGAACCTTCTTCCCCATTAAACAGCGCTGCAGACCGGCTTCTGTTTGAATTGTTTTATTGCAAAGGGTTTTAAATCACTCTTTTTTTATTTGAGATGAGGTAAAAGCTAAACATAAATTTTAAAAAATCAGGGGAAGGAGCTGGATGGGTGCCTGCCGGGGCTCTATCACTGCTTTTCCCATAGGAAACCCCCCTGAATGTGCTGAGAACGGGACACCCACAGCATCGCCTGCTATCACAAACCAAACACGGGGGAAGGTGAATGTAAACAGCTCCTTCAGCCCGATCAAATGGACACGGTTAAAGGTTGGCCCTAATTGCTCCTGCAGCAGGGGTGGCACAGCACCTCACCCCCAGCCCCGGGGGGACAAGGACTCCTGTCCCCCCACTCCCTGCCCCCCAGAGCAGCACTGCCTGCCCTGGATGAGGGGTGAGGCAGGAGAGAAGCCCCCAGGGAGTGATTTCCCACCTTGCACCCCCAGTGTGGGGACAGGGAAGAGCCCCTGCAGACTTTTCCAGGAGCAGCTCCCCAGAGCACCCTCTTCCCCCTCAGTTCTCCCAGTCTCTCCAGTTTTCCTTGGGCACCGTGATTCCTGCTGGCTCCTGGGCAGCCAGAGCCCCTCTCCTCCAGCCCCTGTGCCATCCCCAGCCACCAGAACTCCAGAGCAGGGACAGACTCACTGCATGTGCTGGCACGTGCGGCTCCAGCCCCGTCGCTGTCACCCCCGGGCAATCCTTCAATCCTTATCGCGTTTTCCAGTCGCTCTCTCCTTCCACACACAATGAAGGTCAGGGGGCAGAGGGACATTTGGGTTCTTGCCATCCAAACAGCCCGGTTCGGCTCGATTTGGTTTATTTTTTTTTTTCTTTCTTCCTGCCCATCAAACCCCAGCTTCCCATATCCAAGGCTGAGGTGGCTGAGGGTGTTGGGATGGGGCAGCCCGGAGCCAGCTCTGGTGGTGGAATCTCACTCACTTCCACCGGGGAGAGCTGGGAAATGACCAAACTGGGAAATCAATGGACTCAACAAGCATTTGCAGCTTTGCCTGTTGTTTATTTAAATTTTTAGTTTAATTTTTTTTTATTTTTCTGCTTAGAGTGTTTTGTTTTTAAAGGCTCAGTTTTTTCCAAGGGTGGGAAAACCTGCCCTGGAGCGAACCCACAGGGATAGCCAAGCCCGGGGGAGCGAGAGAGTTCTGGCAATTTTGAAATAAAACTAAGTTTTTCTGTCAGAAAAACAAGTCCTAGGCTGGCCAAAGACAAATATTCTGAGCGTTTGCTTTTAACTCTTTCAGTGCCACCCAGCTGGGGCTTCTCATTTTACAGCAGCTCCACTCCTTGAAGGGGGGGTGCCAGGTTTTTGATTAATAAAATAACACATTTTCACGTTTGGCTTTGTGAGGAGAAGCTTCCTCTGGCCGTGTGGGTTCTGCAGAAGCCAAAGTAACTTCCTCCTGCCTTCAGGGCCCTCTCTGCCACTCCAGCAGCCTCCAGCCCCCCCCTCCCCATGCCCAAACTGCTCCGTGTGTGCAGAGAGTGAGGGCCCAAATCCAGGCTGCTGTGACCCTGCAGAGAGGCTCTCAGAGCTGTTTGCTGCCAGCTTCGTGCACGTAGGAGGCAGAACACGAGGTCAGAGAGTCACCCTGGGTGTCACTGGTGGTGTCACCTCAGAGCCACTGCTTGGGGAGCTCAGCCTTGCTAGACAGCAGAGCACCCACGCAGCAGAAACCATCCGAGAGACGAGCGCAGAGGAAACCAAGAGGGTTTCCTGCCTGGGCTCGGCTGCTCCTGGAGCTGCCCTGAGCCCCTGTGAGCCCCAGCCCAGCCATGCCAGCCCCTGTGCAGCCTGGCACTGCAGTGCCACGGGCTCAGGGCGGCTCTGCCGTGCCACCACGGTGCCCATGGCGCTGCAGCTCTGTCAGGAATTGTGTGACTCAAAGCTTTGCTGAGCTCTTTCTTTCTCCCTGTTGATAAAAGGATGTTGTGGCCATGCCCAGGGCCGGGTTCTCTGTGGGAAGGGGGATCCACCTGGCCCAAGCTGAAGCTCCCAGGGTGGAGGCACAAACTTCCTTGGAAACTGAGGGATGGGACACCGCCTGAGCAGGGCCAGATTTTTAGGTCTTGTGGCCCTGGTGACACTGACCAGCATGCTGCCATCCCCAAAATCCTGGTGCCACGTGGCCCTGGCAGGGGACAGCTGCTGGCGGCCAGCACTTGGCAGGGCTCAAGGAGGATCTCAGGAGTTTGTGTTGGAAGCCTGGGGCTGGGGGGTGTGGAGAAGGGTGGCTGGGTTTTCAAATCCATTGGTTCACAGAGGAGCCAGCGAGGGAGGGGCAAGGAGCAGCCTGCCTGGTAATTGTAATTGTGTTAATTACCCGGGCTGGCTCCCAGCAGGATCCCACACTGAGGCAGGTGCCTCATCCCCCCCTACCCGGCATCCTGGCCACCATTCCCTCCTGTCCCCACCATCCCAGCCAGGCCTCTGCTCCAAAGGTGGCTCCCAACCAGTGTCCCCATCCCTGCCACGCACCCAGGGTCACATCTGGGGCCACCCTGAGCTCATGACACCCCGGCTCTTGGGTAAGCCCACCCGCTGCTCCTCGCAGGCTGTTGGCAGGGCAGGGCAGGGGTCCCAGTGATGCTCAGGGGTGTCACCAGGGTCCCTGAGTCCTGCCAGTCACTCAGGCCGAGCTCTGCAGGAGCAGGCAGGGTGGTGTGTGTGGGATCTGGCCCCGGGGCGCTGGCTCAGCCCTGTACAAGTGAAGCAATGGAAAGCAGCAAGCAGGAGCGTGCCTTGCCCCTGCTTGCAGCTCTTCCAGCTCTAGGGCTCGATGCTGCAGATAAACGGCCTTGATGGGACGGCAGGACAAGTTCCAACACTGCTTCCCAGTGGCTGCTGCCAGCTCCAGAGCGTGAGAAAATACCAGGCAGGGAGGGAAGGATCAGCATCGCACGGATGTTTGGAGATGATTGATATTTTTATGGTGAAGTTGGGATTTTTGGGTTCCTCCATCCCCTCCACGTGGCAGGTTCCTTGGCTCGGGCTTGCACGCACGTGTTGGGCACTGTGCTGCCCACGGGCACCCAGGGACATGCCAAGGGCTGGGCTGCACCCCAGCTCCTCACCTGGGCACCGCAGCAGGCTGCAGGCACCCTCTGAGGCCCTGCACAGCAGCCCTGTCCCTGTCCCCTCTTCACACCAGCGTCCCCCAGGCTGGCCAGGATGGACCCTCAAAACCAGCGAGTTTGAAAGTAAATCAAGCAAAACACTGAAAGCACAAGTGCCCTATGAGTGTCCATCCATCCCTCCCCAAGGACAGGGATTCCCTGGGTGCTGTCATGTGTCCATCCATCCATCCCCAAGGACAGGGATTCCCTGGGTGCTGTCATGTGTCCATCCATCCATCCCCAAGAACAGGGATTCCCTTGGTGCCTGTCATGTGTCCATCCATCCATCCCCAAGGACAGGGATTCCCAGGAGTTCCCACCTCCCTGCCCACGGTGCAGCTGGCTCCAGGGACTGGCCATAGGAGAGAGCTGTGGTTAAAGAAGCAGCAGAGAGCACTTGTTGCTCCTCAAGCAGGCAGTGAAAAACCCTCTCCCCTCAGGTCCCAAAGCTGTGGGGCTCAGAGGCTCTCACTCCCCACCCTTGTTCTGGCTGTTTGCATTTACAGCAGCTCCAGCACTGAGTGAGGGAGTGAATTCTGGCCAGCTGGGAAGGACCAGACTCTCCTCAAGTTGTCCTAGGCCATGGCCTCCCTCTCCTGCCACCAGTGCTCCCTTTGTAGCACTGGGAAGAAGGAAAGCAGGGCAGGGAACACTCTCTCCTAGCAGGCTGTGGGACATGTCTGGGCATAAACCACCTCCTGCTGCAGACCTGGAGCCACCGTGTGCTGCAGGGGTGCTCCCTCCATGCAGGGGTCTGATGTGGGCAGGAGCTCCAGGACACGTCCCCAGGAGGGCCCTGTGCCCCTCTGGATCCCTCTGGGGAGGGGAAAGCACAGAAAGCAAGCTCAGCTCTCTGGGAAAGCTCCCTGCCTGCATCCCTTGGGGTCGAGCAGAGGAATTCAGCCTGATTATCATTAGAATAAAGGCCAAAGGAGCTCGGCTCACCCCGGCTCCCTGCTCTCAGGTTCCCACCGTGGATCCAGCTCAGGGTCCTGCTCTGGGATGCAGCTGCAGTCCTGCCTGGTGCAGGAGCTTGCTGTGAACTAGCAGGAGATGGGCCACGCTTCCAGCAATCCCATTTTATCAGCTCCCAGGCCCTCCAAAATCAGCCACACGCTCTGTTACCTGCCTGACCATCAGCACATGAAATTCAGGAAGGGGGAGACGGTAAAAGGATGCACTCCTGACCCTCCTGCAGCATCTTGTCAGTGCTTCCACTGGGATGTGGGTGAGGAGCAGGTGAAGCTGGAGGAGGGAGTCTGCTCCTTCCCAGACCGACTTGCCTCCCCGAGGTGAGGCTGCAATTGCTAAAAGGGAGTATTTTCCTGAGTAAAGATGGGTCTTAGCCACAGAACTGAACTAAAAAGACACAATCTGCTTCAAAATGAATGTCCAGAGCGGCTCATCCTGGCAGGGAGAGCCTTTGCAAAGGCACTCCCCAGCCAGCAGTGCCCCTGGCAATCCTGCTCCAGAAAACAGGGAGACAAACCTACCCGGGTAACAGGCTGTTCTATCAATTAATTTATGTCTGAGTGTGCAAAAAAAACAACCACCACGCACCTTGGAAGCCAAGCACGGGCTTTTTTTTTTTTTTTTTTTTTTTAAATTTTATTTTTTTTTGCCTGGGGCGCTCCCAGTAAACGCCGCGTTTCCGACAGCACCCGGGGGTTCTCCCTCTCCTCCTTATCGCAGCCGGGACGCGTGTGGTTTTCTGATGCGGAATGGTGGCCCCGGGCTCTCCACCTGCCGGCTGCTCCCCGCGGAGGAGGAGGCTCGGCACCGTGGGATCCGCATCCTCCGCAGCGCAGCCGGGAAGCGGCCGTGCCCGGGCAGGTCCCCGCGGCGGGCAGGGCAGAGCCGGCTCCCGCAGGCGCTGGCATCGCCGCTCCCTGGCCATCAGCTCACCCCCGGCACTCAGCACGGCTCTCCGGTGTTTTTCCTTAAGGAATTCTGGCTCTTCTGTGCAGGTGTCAGAGGAGGGTGGATTGGGGGGGTCAAAGCCCAGTCCCTCACACTGCCCTCAAACACCTTTTAACCCCACTCTGATCCCTCTCCAGCCCTTAGGCTGTTTCCTTGCAGGTCCAAAACGTTTCTGTGAGGATTATAATCCTGCAAATTCCTGCAGTGGGGCTGGAGCTCAGGAAGTGTTTACATCCAACCTCTAAACCTGTGGTTTTCAGGGAACTGATCTGCATGAGCAGGATTGTACCAGCCTGCCCACATCCCTGTGTCAGGGATGCTGTTGGGGCTGGAGGGCTCAGAATGTCCCCCCTGTCCCTGTCCCCCCTGTCCCTGTCCCCTCTGTCCCGGCCCAGCCTGGGGACACCCATCAGGCACCACTGATATGGGCACACCTGGAAAATCCCAACCAGCTGTGCCAGGATGAGCAGAGGGGACACTGAGAGCTGTCCTCATGGATTGTCCCTGCCCCGCTCCCTGAACAGAGCTCGATGCTGCCCCGGCTGAAACGGGGCTGGGGCTGAGGTGCCAATGCCTTGGAACAAAAGGTTGGGAGTTTAATGTTACAGCAGGAAAACAACTGGCTGGAAAGCTGCCACAGTTCCTAAATAAACAAGGGACCAGCCCTGACAGGTCCAGCTCACAGCTCTGATGACACAACCGTTCTTGCCTGTGCCCTTTGAAGAGCAGGAGTGTGGACAGGGAGCATCCTCCCCCTGCACAGCCCAGCCAGGACTGTGCCAGGCAGCTGCACTGGCCAGGGACAGTGGCTTTTTCCCACTGGCCATGGCTCATCCTGGCAAAGCCACATTTCCTGTGGCCCATTCCCCTGGCCAATCCCACATTCCCCATGCTGGACACTGCGAGGTGGGAAGTGCTTCCTGGGAATGGTGATCCTTACCTGGGAATACCTGCCCTGGCAGCAGCAGAGAAGCCCAGGACAGGAGGAAATCTGGTCTCCAGAGCATGACTAACCCCTGGAAAGCAGAGGTGACTGACAGCTGTCAATCAAGAAATGACACAAAGCAGGAATGGCAATTTGGGTGCATCTGGCCTCCAGTGGGGGCCCAGGCCAAGCATCTGCCTGCCAGGCTACTGATAAAAAATGGTGTTTTCATAAAACTGAGATTTGGGGGGAGGGTGCGTGGGGGGTGACATTTCCAACAAAACTCTTCTCTAGTGCCGGAACAGCAATCATTTTTATCACTTTTTGGCAGCCAACCAGATTTACAACGGCCTTTCACTGAAGAAACAGAGCTTCTGTTTGTTTTCGGGACACCCACATTCCCAGGGTTTGACAGAAATTATTATTTTCCCCCCTTTTCTTCCAAATGTTGACACAAGAGCGAAACACTGCTGCCAGGCTGAGAAAGGGAAATGAGCTTGGCCAGAGGAGAGGCCAGGCCATGGCCCTGGGATGCTCCACCCAGCCAAGGTTGCTCTGAGCTCAGAGCAGCTGCTCTGGCCCTGCTGTACCACAATTCATCTCTTGGGCCAGAGCCTGGGGGGAGGATGAGCCACTGGGAGCTCCTCTGACACTGTCCCCCCACCAAGGCTGAGTCCAGCTGTGTCCCACGGGCTGGCCAGGCATGTCCCTGCACAGCTGCCTGTGTCTGTGGCTCCTTCTGCAAGAACTGGGAGCTGCAGCAGCCTCCCCCTCTCCTGTGCTGGGTGTTTGCATCCCCTGGCATGGGGGAAGCAAATCCCCCCGGCCATCATCTTCCCCAGTGCTGGCTGTGCAGACCCCAGAGCTGTGCAAGGATAAATCTGGGGGTGCAGGGCTGATGGCTGGGCCCCGTGGGACTGGATTTACATCTCCACTCTTGGGGATGGTGTTTGCAGACCCAGGCCAGAGCAGGGGGAGCTCCCAGCTCTCTACCCACCCTGGCAAAGCCCCGGTGCTTGGGAAGCTGGAGCACCCTTCCTCTGGGAAACACCAGTGCCAGATTCCCAGGGAACTTGAAACAAAGCAAATCCAGTCCAAGACACGCATCTCCAAGCTCTGTAGCTGGAGGGCACCGGGGGAAGCTCAGGGGGGAAGAGGCTGAGGGGAATCAAAACTCCTTTTTGCAGCCAAGTGCTGGTTTTTCCCAAATCCTTTGCAGCGCCTGCATCAGAGGCTGCAATTACCCAGACTTGCCCTCTCTGCATGGTGCTGCCCCACGCTTTGAAGTGGCTCCTCAGAGCAGGGTGAAGGTTCATTAAGTCTTTGGGGGTGAGCAGAGAGACCTCCAGCACCTCCTGGATGGTCAGCAGGGAGAGCACCCGCAGCACCACGCTCGGCCTGGAGCTGATGTGCCAAACACCCGCTCCTGCCACAGCTGTGCCTAGCAGGGCCATCCTGCCGTGCTCCTGCCCTGCTGCCAGATGGGGACATCAGCCCAGCGAGGGCTCAGCCACGTCCTGCAGAGCTGAGGCTTCCTGCATCCCTGCAGCGCTGATGTTTCCTGCATCCCTGCAGCGCTGGCCAGCGGCGCGGCCGGACGTGTCAGCAGATGGCAATGTTTCTGTGCTCTGCTTGTCTCTGCTGCTCAGCCCACCGCCAAACCCCAGCAGGACCCTCCCGTGGGCTCCAACCATCACCCAACACAGAAAATCCAGAGCAGCGAGGCCCAAAGGTGTAAAAACCTCCAGCATCCTGCCACGAGGATGTCCCAGCCCTTCTCCTGTGCCCATGCCCTGGACGTGGTCATCTCATCCTCTCCATGGTGGTGCTGCTGTTTCTGGTCTCAGCCCCGGCCAGGAAGGGCAGAGGCACTGACAAAAATAGCCAACAAACTGCTCAATGAAGCTTTTTCAGACGCTTGGGTGTGGCGTGACTTTTGGGCACGAGATCAGGGGTTGGCTTTTCCCATCCAGCACTGCACTGGCTTGGCTCGGTTTGGCTCGGCTCAGCTTGGCTGCTCCAGGAGTTTGGGAGCACCAGGGGAAGCAGGGAGAGGCTGGGAACAGCAGAGGAGGTGGAAGAAGCCTGTTCCGGTGGTTAAATGTCAGCCAAAACATCCCTGTGGGGAGCTCTGCAAGGCAAGGTGTGAAGGGCAGCAGGTCACAGGTCGGGGCTCTCTGTCCTCAGCCTCCTCTGGCCACAGCACCCCCTGAGCTGTGCTTGCCCGGCCAAACCCAGCCCAGCCAACCCAAGCTTAGTCAAGCCCAGCCCAGCCCAGCCCAGCCCAGCCCGCCTCGCTCGCAGCGGCAGATTTCGATTTCCCAGACTTCCTCTTTCGGGTGAGATTTATGGAGGTCTGATCACAGCAATTAGGAACCGGGAATGACCCAGCCAGGCTGCCCCAGGGGGTAAAAATAGCCCTGGCTGGTGACTCACTGCGCAGAGCCCCGGGCTGGGGACACGCTGCTGGCCGGGGACACCGCCCTGTGTCACCCTCTGTGCCCTCCTCCTGTCCTGCTGATGTGTCTCCCACACTGATGAGCCCCTTGGGGAGCTTCCAGAGGCACCCAGGTGTGCAGAGTGGGGACAGTTTGCATGGTGGGGGGCTCCAGCATGGCCCAGCCCCCTGGAGCTGATGCCCACCTCCTGGCAGAGCCTGGCCAGAGGTGCCCATGGATGGGGGCTGCCTTCCCAGGAGCCTTTCCCTGCCTGGGAAAGCAGCACGGCAGCAAGGATCTGGAAGAAGCCAGGCTGGACCTTGGGAATATCTGGGATTACCTTTTACCTCCCGATGCAAACACCTGCAGCCCAGCAGCTCTGTCCCTCCCTGCCCGCAGGCTGGGACTGGAGAGGGGCCAGACCCTTGGTGTGGGCACTGCCGGTCCCTGCCACATCCCCGTGCTGTTCCCTCTCCCTGTCTGATCCCATCAGGCACCAAGCTCTGCTGAAGCAGAAGTGTCTGCCGAGGGTGGGAGCTCCTGCAGGGCAATCGTGCTTCCTCCCTGCCAGGTAAAAATAGGTGGCAGAGCTCAGAGAACGAGGAGCTGGGTGCACCTCAGCAGTGCAGGATCCGGGCAGTTGTTGCAAGAGCAGCTCAGTTCAGTGCTCCAGTTT
The DNA here is from genome assembly GCF_036417665.1 of Passer domesticus. NCBI lineage: Eukaryota > Metazoa > Chordata > Aves > Passeriformes > Passeridae > Passer > Passer domesticus. Next base: position 10,522,420 of record NC_087491.1, read on the forward strand.
CGGGACTCCCCTTTTGTTTTCACGGGAGATTTGCACTTGAAAAGCCGCTGTCAAATTTGCATGCACAAACATGTAGCCAGGCCAGGAACAGGAATGGTGCCCTCTGCTTTGCAGAGCCATCCCAGTGCCTGTTGCACACCCGCCAGGCTGCCAGGCTGGCTCGGGTGGAGGCTCCGTGGCACATCCACCAGCACCGCTGAGTGCTGATCCCTCATCCCATCACCGGCAGACAGAGCTGCCCTGCCCGGTGATTAATGACCCTCTGCTGAGATTTCTCAGGAGGAAACAAGCGTCTTCCCACTGGAAGGAGCTCGTTTCTAACCACAGGGCCCCGACAGCTCCCGCCATCCATGGCAAAAGCGGCTTTGACCGTGAACTCCCGCCCTGCAGGCGGACTGTGCCTTCCCCGCTGGGCAACAGCAGCAGTGCCAGTCCCTGCCGTGCCCTGTGGTGCCCTGGGGCACTCAGGAACAGGCACACATCGCCCTGGAGAGGAGCAGAGCTGATCCCTGGCTCAGCCCCTCTCTCCTTTGACAGCGAGCTGTTCCCTCGCGTGGCGACACGTCCCCAGCGCAGGCAGCGCCGTGCCAGCTCCTCTTTAAAGCTGAGTTCTCTCTAAAGCTGAGCTCTCTTTAAAGCTGAATTCTCCTCAAAGCAGCTTAAGGGAGCTGTGTGGTCCGAGCATCACCACGAGGCTGCCCCGTGGGGGCTCGCTCCCGGCACACGAGGCTGTGCCGTGCCAGGGCCCGCGGGGCTGCTGGGGCTGGAAATGCTGCAAGGAGCCACTTTTAGGGCCAGGGGGTCCCCACACGCGTGGTTTGCACTCCTGAGGATGGTTTTGCGGGGCTGCTGGGGCTGGAAATGCTGCAAGGAGCCACTTTTAGGGCCAGGGGGTCCCCACACGCATGGTTTGCACTCCTGTGGATGGTTTTGCGGGGCTGCTGGGGCTGGAAATGCTGCAAGGAGCCACTTTTAGGGCCAGGGGGTCCCCAAACGCATGGTTTGCACTCCTGAGGATGGTTTTGCGGGGCTGCTGCGGCTGGAAATGCTGCAAGGAGACACTTTTAGGGCCAGGGGGTCCCCACACGCGTGGTTTGCACTCCTGTGGATGGTTTTGCATCATCCCAGAACGGGGGAAACCACAATCCTGGCAGGCCTCAACCATCCCACTGCCTCAGCTGGCACCCTTGGGGCTGGCCACATCCAGGGAGAGTTTGCTCTAAGGGATTTTGGTCAAGCACAGAGAGCTGGAGAGGGTTCGTGCCAAGAGCTGGTCCTCTCCCACTCGCTGCTGGAAGGGTTATCAGGACAGGAGTGAAATCTGGAGCACGGCCGAGGTGGGAGAGGTGTGGGAACGCAGACAAGGCAGGGTTATTTCCCCTGCTCTGTGGAGAAGCCAGGCAGGAAAGACACACAAATAGACATAATTGAGGCTAAATGTCTTCGGTTTTTGAATCAACATGCACCACTGAGAGCACAATCAAAGGCTCTTTAGTAATTTATTGACTTACCACGAAGTAAAATTATCTGCGTGTATTTATCACACCCACACCCGCCCCCACCCCTTCCTATTAGGTAACTGAGTCCTTCCAGAGCACTCAGCTCCCCAGTGCCACACGCCAGGGGGAGGAGGATGGGATGTGGACAGGGAATTCTGTGCAGGAACCAGCCCCACACCAGCCAGGTGCACAGCAGCACCCACAAGGTGCAGCTTTGCTGCAGATGGGCAGACACAGTTGGATCCTGCTGCTCTGAAATTCAGATTACGTCCAAACACAGCTCCTGACACATCCCCAGTGGGCTCAGTGGGCATGGGGCACAGGGAGATTCCTTGGCTGGCTCAGCAGCACCGTGGCACCCATCACACCTCCCTGCCCTGCCCAGCAGCTCAGAGGCTCGTCAGAGTGCTGAGAGATGCCTCAAAGTGATTTTGGATTCACCACCCTACCATGTTCCAGAATTCACCTCCCTGCCCAGCCCAGCAGTTCAGAGGCTCCCTCAGAGTGCTGGATAATGCCTCAAAATCATTTTGGATTCACCACCAACAATGCCCCAGCTCCCTGTGCTGGTGCTCCCAGTGGGAGTGATCACCTCCCTGCCCACGCCCAAGCAAACCCAGGGCAGGGCTGTCCCTTCCTGCCTCCAGGCCAGCTCGAGTGACATGCCAGGCTCTCCTCGCAGGCAGAAAGGGGAAGGTGGCAGTGACAGGAGCAGCCAGCAGGCCCCGAGGTCAGGCTGGGTTTCAAAAGGCACGTGCAGGTTCTCTGCGCTTGCAAAACTTCCCCAGCCCTCCTCTTACGAAAGACCCTCGGCTTGCAAAAGAGCAGGGCCTTGGGAACAGGCGGGAAAATAAACAAATGGTAAAGAAAAACCACACTTGAGGTGTCTGGCTCTGACTTCCCCTCCATAGCAGCGGCGAGGGCGGCTCGTGCCTCAGTTTCCCCTTCAGCGGGGGGAGCAGCCAGAGCCACAAGGCTCAGGCCATGCTCCCAGTCCTGCTCCCATTCTGGCACCCAGCCCTGGCCCAGGGGCTCGGAAAAACCTTCCCTCCCCACCCCAGAGTGCAGATCCAGAGCACTGATTTTGATTACTGACACACGAGGCGGCAGGCAATGGAGGGGGAGGCCAATCCTGACCCCGCATCCCTGGAAAGCACCAACGGCAGCTGTGGGCAGCTGGGGTGCTAAAGGGCTTCCATCGCTTCCAAAAGGGCTCCAGCTCCCACAGAGGGGGAGATGAATCACCAGGAGGTGAAGGTTCTCCAGGGGGAAGCCCCAGCACCAGGCACAGCCCTCCCACAGGGCACCACCACACCCCGGGGTGGTTACAGGGGGGTAAAACACAACCAGAGGGGGCAGAAGCAGTTTGACATCCCAAGGATTCACCCCAGTGTGGGGTAGAGCCAAGCCAGAGGGCTGCTCCAAATAGCAGAGGCCGTGCAGGCTCCAGCTGGAGAGGTGCAGGGCCCAGCCTGACCCATAAATGAAGGGGGGATCACACACACCAAAGCCCCCAGGGGGATTTGGGGTGTTTTCCCTCTCCACTCCAGCCCTATCGCCCAAAACCAGCATGGGAAACTGTGAGTGTGACACAGATAGTGCCCAAGGGCAGATATCAGCCACGCTTCCTGCAGCACACTCAGCCCTCCACCCACCCACAGCCCCCAGCTCACCCACCCTGGCATCAATTAGCCTGATTAACACCAGAACTTGTGTAGTGATTAGAGGGAGAGCCCCAGCCGGCTGCAGCAAAGCCTGCTCTGTGCAGGGATCAGGGGATGCTTCTTCCCAGGCTGCTGTTACCCCAAAAAGGAGCAGAGCTGGTGGCCCTGCCACATTTTGGTTGCAGGCTGGCCCTGGATGGACAGTGTCCCACGACACAGCTGGGACAAGCTTCAGCCTTCCCTCCAAACCATCTCTGGGTGTGCCCACAACCACACTGGCCCCAAACCTCTGCCAGACACCCGCTGCAGGGGCCTGACGGGCTGGTGGGGAAAGATTTGACCCCAAAAACCCCGAAATCTCACATTTCTGAGCAGAGTCATGCCTGAATCCCACTGCTGCGCCTGCACCACGGAGAAGGGAGAGCCGTGGGTGTGAGCAGGCAGAGGTGAGCGTGCAAGGACAGGGGAGTGTGCAAAGATAGGTCAGTGTGCAAAGATAGGTCAGTGTGCAAGGACAGGTGAGTGTGCAAGGACAGGGGAGCGTGCACACCTCGGGATGTCACTGGCAGCAGGCAGGAGGTCAGAGCCCAGGTCAAGCCCTTCCCCGTGCAGGCTGTGAAGCCCAGGGAAGGGGCAGGGACGGATGCTGGCGTGGTCCCCAGTGACAAAGCCAGCCTTGGGAACAATCGCCAGCAGCTCGGCTGGGGCTGCCCTGAATTATGGACACCAGTCCCCGCGGCAGAAGGCACTGCTTGGGTTCAGCCCTCACAGCTGCCTCCCCAGGGCTCCCCGGGGATGGCAGCCCTGGGAACGGGCACGGGGGGAGCTCGGCCGTGCCAGGATGGCACCTGCAGCTGCTGCTCTGCCCTGGCAGCACCACGGCCATGCCCCGAGGTGAGGCACAGCACCCAGGGTGCTGCAGAGCCAGCCCGGAGCTGCTCGTGCTCCCAGCACAGCCCACGGGGGGCCTGCAGCTGGGGAAGGGCAATCCACCCCAAAAATCCATCCGTTGTACTGGGAAAATGTCTGGGAAGATCACAGAATCGCAGAATTGCAGAATCCCAGAATCACAGAATCACAGAATTGCAGAATCCCACAATCACAGAATCCCACAATTACAGAATCACAAAATCCCACAATCACAGACTCCCCCAATCACAGAGTCACAGAATCGCAGAATTGCAGAATCCCACAATCCCACAATCCCAGAATCACAGAATCCCATAATCACAGAATCACAGAATCTCATAATCACAGAATTCACAGAATCACAAAATCACACAATCACACAATCAATCACAGAATCCCATAATCCCATAATCCGAGAATCCCACAATCACAGAATCCCACAATCACAGAATCCCACATTCAGAGAATCACACAATCACACAATCACTGGGTTGGAAGAGACCTCCAAGATCATCTAGTCCAACCCAGCCCCAACACCCCAACTCAACCCTGGCACCCAGTGCCACATCCAGGCTTTGTTAAACACACCCAGGGATGGAGACTCCACCACCTCCCCGGGCAGACAATTCCAGCACTTCTCACTCTTTCCATAGATGTCATGGCTAAAGTCAGCAGAGTGCTGTGCTCAGCTGGGGGGAGGTGTGGGGTGAGATGACAACAGAGCTGCACAAGGGCTCCCAAAAGTCTGGCAGCAACCCCATGCCCACACGTAGGATTGGATCCACAGTGAAGGACTCATCCCTGTCCCAGGGCCAAGGTGTCCCATTGGGGTTTTCCCACCCAGTCCCACACGTCTGAGTGTGGAGTCCCTGTGCTGGATAATTCCTGGCCCTGGAGCAGTGAGGAGCCCTGCTCGAGGCAGCTGGGGACAATCCCTGGGCGAGGAAGATGTGTGGGGGCAGGAAAACACAAGGCAGGGAAATGTGGCAGCACTGGGAAAAGTCAGCGCTTTTTTTTTTCCTTTTTTTTCTTTTATTATTGTTGAGGTTTTTTTGTTCTTCTTTTTTTTTTTTTCTTTTTTTTTTTTTTTGGAAGGTGCCTGGGAAAGGAAGCGATTGTTTGGAGCAGATCTTGATGGCTCCAGGCCCCTCATTGAGGAGATAACCAGGCACAGCCCCTCCGCCGTGTGAGACCCGGCCTGGCCCCGGTGGGAAATGTCCCTCTGCAGCTGGGCAGCTGCAGGGGGGCTCGGACACCAACACCCACCCCCCTCAGAGCTGGACTGACTCGGGGAGGGGGTTCTGGGGGTCCCCCAGCAGTGCCACCCCCACAGCCGCAGCTCCAGGCCGTGTCCCCACCTCGGCCCTGTCTGTTTGAGGCTATTTTGGGGGTAAGCAGGAATTAGGCAGCTTTAACTCCTTTCTGATGTTGCTGCCAAAAATCTTGGCTAAGCGTATGTAATGAGGGGCTCGGTCATTCCTGGAGCTGTTCCCCCCCTGCCCGGCGCTGATTTGCAATATCCACATTTTAAACACCAGCGGCCTGGCCCTCTCCTCTGCTTCCCACCACCTCTCCCGGCTCGGGCTGGAGATTAGGAAACAAGAGAGGGGTTTGGGGCCTCGCTGTCAGCCGGGAGATAGAGCGGGGTTTGCTCTGAGGAGGGAATTATTCTGGGTATGAATTATGTCATTTTCCTCTCCGGAAGCGGCGCATGCTCCCGGGTGTCACAGCTGCCGGGGCCGAGGGGGAGGCTCCTTCCCCGGCACGTCCCGGCTCCCTGGCTCCCCAAACCACGGGGAGAACAAGAGGGGAAAGGAAAATGAGCAGTGGCTCCTTTTCCCTGTGCCCCTGCACCCCAGCTGCCCGGAGGATGCGGCCGCAGTTGTGCCGGGGCCGTGCTGGGCCCCGCGGGCTCAGCTGTGCCCGGAGCAGGGGGGATGTGGGGCGGATCAAAGAGCCCCAGCCCCTCTCCCAGCCCCCCGAGGAGCCCCCGCAGGGTCCGGGCTCTGCGGCACGTGGAGCATCCCAAGAATCAGAGCAAATGGTGCGGGGCTGGTTAAAGATAGAAATGAGGGGAAGAGCTCTTGGTGAGCGGAGCCAGGCTGGGGTGCAGCACCCCACACCCTCCCACAAACCCCTCCGGGAGCTGCTGAGGAGCGAGGAGCACCCCCCAGCCCCTCTCCCGACGGATTCCTGGTGAAAGGGAGCATTTAGGGCCATGCTGGCACCCTTGGCAGGCGCCGGGGCGCGCGGCCGGCCCAGCTGCTGCCGCTGGCGCCAGAGCCGGCGGCGCGGGCCGGGGGCAGGTGGACGGCTGGCTCGGCCGCCTCGCTCCCCACAAAGGCTCCCCTTTCTCCGAGGCAGGCAGCGTCGGAGCTGAATGAATCCGCCTGATTTATCTGGCCTCGTTTCCTCAAACGGTTTTTCCGCCCCGCGAGCGTGTCCGTGCTGCCGCTCCCCCTCCTGCTGCTGGCACGGCCCTGGAGCTCCTGCAGCAGCAGGTGGGGGTCACGGCTCTGGGGATCCCCCTGAAAATGCCCAGGGAAGGGGATACATGAGCATTTTTGCGGGAGAGGCCAAGTGGTTCGCCAGCGCACAGAGAAGATGCTGGGGGTGCATGCAAGGAGTGAACTGCTGGTGGGATTTGCTCCAGCCGCTCACATTTACCCCAGATTGCTTGAAAAACACACTGTGATCTCCCCACATCCTCCCTGAGCGCTGGGCACGCCGAGGGAGAAGCACAGCAAAGCCCTGCTCCATGCCTGGGGGTATCACCCTGCCCACCCCGCACCCTGACCCCAGCAGCACCCAGGGGCCCGGCGTTCTGCGGGAGAGCTGGGCTCAGACATGAAAAGGGCTCTGTGCTTTCTTCTTCCTGGTGTGATCCCAGCACAATGTCAATTAAAACCCTCTCTGTGTGAGGATGCAAATGCTGCCTGGCGTGCCGGTGCAGACCGAGGGAGTCACCCGGTCTCTGTCGGTGAGGGTCCAGATCTGCTCATTTCTCTATCTTACCCCGTCGGAAACCTTAATTAAACACTGCCTTTGATTTGGGCGTGCTCCTGCACCCCGCGCAGCTCCTGCCAGGGCGTGCAAGCCTCCCCCAGCACCCACCCACTCCTCCTGCCCTACGCCCACAGATCCTGGGGGTGGTGGGTGCAGAACCCCCCCGAGTCAGGGGGTCCCTGTGCCTCCCTGAACACCGTGGCATGGCACCACACGTGGGGCATGTGTGGTAAAACAGGACCTGAGATGGGATAATCTTAATCAGCTAGGACTGGAGGCTGTTGGATCTGCCTTTTCCTTCCAGGGTTTTCCACCTGAGCTGACATCCACCCAGCCAGCCGTGCATGGCTGTGTGTCGGTGCTTAAAAACTTTTTTTAAAAAGAGAAATATCAACCCCAAGAAGACGCCGGGGGTCGTGGCTGCTGTTTGCACACCCTGGTGAGAGATGAAAGGCCATCCACGCTTATCAGAGACGCCTTCCCCCAGCATCCCCCCCAGCCCTGGTGACTTTTGCCCGCACAGCCCCCTCCTCCTGCTGCCTGTGGGGGGGTTCCAGCCAGAGGGAGAAGCCAGGCGGGTGCCTGACAGCTCACAGATGGGGCAGAGCAGCAAAGTAGGACAGCTTGGGGAGGCAGCTCTGCCTGCCCGGCCCCATTGTCCCCTTTTCTTCGCGGGAGGACGCGCGGGGCTCAGCATCACGCCGGCGGGTTTCCATGGCATTTCCCTGCCAACCCCAGCCGGCGGCTGCCCCAATCCCGGCCCCTCCGTGCCTGCTGCTGCCTGAGCCCCGCGTGCTCGGCACGGCCGAGCCTCCCTCCCTCCTTCCCTCCCTCCCTTCCTCCAGCCTCTCCTCCGAGCTGGACCATCCGCAGCCGTTGGGGATGGAAGCTGCGGGCAGGAATTCATTGACCTGATGGCAGCTGCTCCAAGGATGTGTTTCACCTGCCTGGTGAAATCTGGGACTTTCCTACCTGGCTAGCTTGGACCGAGCACAGGATCAGCTCGTTTGCTGCTAATTTGCTATTTTGTTCCTGCTGCTACGGCAAATATTTGTGTGTGGTATGTGTGGAGAAGTTCCTCCTTTGTTCAGCTGCCTCTCCCTCTGCAGTCCCTGCAGCAAAGGCAGTCTGGGCTGACTGTTGATGTAAAGTGGTTTGGCAAGGAAGATCCCGTCTCTCCTCAAAATCTCCATCAGTGATGGGCTCAGGACGGCACCAGGCTCCGCTTCCCACCTCTCCCCCTCCCACAGACCAGGGGAAGAGGGGCTGAGCAGGGAAGTGAAAAGTCTGTAGGAATCCACAGCCAAGTTTGCAAAGATTTCAGGCATGCACTTCTGCAGACTCCTCTGTAGCAGAGCCAGAGGAGCTCCTGCTTCCCAAGGCATGGGAACAAACTGTTCACAGACTCTGTGCTGGAAGCCTTGATGACCCGAAAAACCCCCAAACCCCAGCTCAGGGCACCTGGGCTTGCTGGAAATACTGCCCTGTCCCAAAGACCTGTCCCTCCTGCAGCCAGTGTGCTGGAGCAGAACATTCCCTCATGGAAAATCAGGGGCTTTTATTGGATGCTGGGCTGCCCCACAGCTCCTGGGGTCACCCCCAGCCACAGACGGTGTCTGCTGCAGTTCAGGGAGGGGTTGGAAGGATGGCAGGGATGGCTGGGAGCATTTACACACCCTGGTCCACCCTGTGCTCCTCACAGAGCTCCAAAATGAGGGCAAGCACCATGCCAAATCCAGCCCTGAAGACAGAAACCGAAATTCATTTGCTTTGTTAATTACCTAATTACCCTGGAGATAAACAACAGCGAACATCTTGGGGGCCTTTCAGTGTGTTGGATGTGAGATCCCTCCAGCCTCTGAGCCCACCCATGGCACAGCAGATCGATTTTGGGGCATCTTGTGCAAGGGGCAGTGCTGCTGAGCTGGGCAACAGCTCAACTCCCACCCGCCAGGGCCAGGAAAAGAATTTGGCCTGCAGGGCCATGGGAATTAGGATTCCTCCTCGCTGCTGCAGCCAGGTTCCCTTCACATCTGTGAGCTTTACAAACACCCACATCCCCACTGCGGGCTGTGGGGTGTGGGACAAGCAGGTCCAAGGAGCCTGGGATGCACCAGCCCAGCTCCACAGGTGCCTCCACATCCACCTGCTGCCCCATCCCCGGAGCCGACACAAAGGGCGGCTGCTTCCCTCAGCCTCCCGCTGCTGGGATGTGCCCGGGCAGGTCCCCCTCGCCTCCGTGCAGCCACCCAAAACTGGCTCTGCTGGAGTTCAAACGTGCAGGGATGTCCTGGGGCACACGCAGAGGGGACTGTGCCGACACGTCGCCCGCGCGTGGGGTCCTCGTGCCTCCCTCGGGAGCTCCACGAACCCTCTGGAGCTGGGAAGGAAGGATCCCAGCTGGGATAATCCACCCCAGGCCTCCCCGTGGTGCCAAACCCCCCCGAGGTGCCCGTGGAGGTGCGTGGGCAGGGGGTGCTGGTGCTGGAGGTCCCCGAGCCGCCGAGCCCCGCGTTCCGCAGCCGCGCTGGTTTCATGGAGCAGGCAGGGCTCCAGCTGGGGCGCAGCCAAAACCAACCCATTCGTTACAGTCCGGATCCCAGACTGGGCTTTGCGGCACCCGCAGCCCGGCGTGGAGGGGGGGATGCCCAAACCCGGGGGGATGCCCAAACCCACGGCTCCTGCCTCTGTCCCAGCCGGTGTCCCTCGGGAGCTGCAGGTCCAGAGCTCTGCTGGCAGAACGGAGGGTGGGGCTGCGCTGCTTTAGCCATGGAGAGGATTTCCTGCTCCCAAGGGCCAGGCTGCCCCCAGGAAAGCCTGGTGGTGGGGGCACAGCGGGCACTCCTGCTCCCGTGGGGATCCTCAGGAGCCAAGCCCGGTGTGGTGGCAGGGAGAGTGCAGGAAACGCTCAGGCTGGGACTGGGGGGATGAGGAACAGGGAAAGACCTCTCCAACCCTCCCTCCAGTGGGGTCCTTACGCTTAACGCTAAACGCCTTTGGCACAAACGTGCCGCTTGCTCAAGCCCCGAGGAGGCTCCGGGGGCCGGGAGCGAGCCGGGGGCGTGCAGGAAGGCGGCAGAGCCAAGACCTTGGAAAGACTCCCCGGAGCCTGGGAAGGGTCTCTCTGCCAGGAGGGAGCGCAAACCCTCGCGGCGTTTGGGGGTCCCGCATCGCAGCCGGGGGATGCGGGGTGCGGGGTGCGGGATGTGGGATGAAGGATGAGGGATGCGGAGTGTGGGATGCTGGATGCGGGGTCCGGGGTGCGGGATGCGGGATGCGGGATGTCGGATGCGAGATGCGGGATGCGGGATGCGGCGCAGCAGAAGCGGCGGCTGCGGAGGCACGAGCAGCTCCCGGCTGGCTGCCCCGGGGCTGGGATGGCTCCAGCTGGAGCGAGAGCAGCCCCGTGGGCCGGCCGGCGTGCGGGCAGGCCGGGGGGAGCGGTGGCACAGCTGGACACAGCGGTGGCACTGGCGACACAGGCGCCGCGGCTGCTGCTCCGCAGAGCTGGAGCGGCTCAACTCCCCCGCATTTCCTCGCCGCAGTTTGGGGGTTTGTGCTTGGAAAGGCAAGAAGAGGCCCCCAAAAGTTTGATGATTTCCTCCGCGCCCCCCCTCTCCTTCTCGCAAGCAGCGCGAGTTGAATTTAATGTTGTTAGTCAGGCAGTGCCTGGCTGGCTGTGCCGCTCTGCAAGCTGATGGGGAAACCAATTGAGGGCAAAATTGCTGCAAACAATTGTCCTTTTGTCCCTTTCCCTGGGGTCTGTCTGCCAAGGTTAGTGGAGCTGAATAAAACTCACTTGAGCTGCAACTCACACAACATACCAAGGGCTCCTTTCGGGGCTCGGCGGGGCGAGAGGAGGGGGGGAGCAGAGCCGGGGAGGATGGGGAGCAGGAGCGAACGGAGAGGGGACGACACCGGGCACCGCCATGTGGGGGTGGCACAGGGAGCACCCTGCAGCCCCCAGCTCTCCATGAGCTGAGCCGCTGGGATTGCGGCTGCCCCGGCACCGAGCTCTGCTCGCCCTCAGCACCCCAAAACTGCCTGGGGAGCCCGGGGGGGCTGCCCTGCCATCCCCCCCTGCCCAGTGCCAGCCCAGAAGCAGTTTGGCCGGTCCCTCCTCATGCCCCAAGGAATCGTTCCTCCGTGCCCGTGGGCAAACCCCTGTAAAACACACGGAAATCAATGCCTCCTCCAAATAAATAATAGCACACTTGTTTGATTTCCTGAGCACAATAATTAAAAGCCCGGGGGCAGCAGGCATTGTCTGGGCGCCCCTGGGACCCAGCTCCCTCAGCTGACTCTTTCTATTCCCCCAGTTATTCTTTGCATTCTTTTTTTTTTTCTTTTTTTTTTTTTTTAGCTTCTCCGTTGGCGAATGAAAAATAAAAGCACTTTTTTTCCATCAATCTGGCTTTGTTACTGGAAGCTGATGCCTGAAAAGAACTTCTGTGGGGTTTTTTTCATGAGTAATGAGCACTTCTGTTCTCGCTGCCCAAACATGTATGTGTTTTCCCATGGGGATGCCCCTGGCTTCCTCTCCCCCCACTCCTCCACCAGTCCCAGGAGATTTCTTGTGTTGTCTGTGTGATGTTTTAGAGTCACTTTTCCCTTTCCCTGCCATGCTGCTCGTTTTTAGGTATTTCCTCACCTGCCAGGTGGTGCAGCAAGGCCCTGCTGGGACCAGCAGGCTCGAGGTGAGCGGCTGCTGAACTTCTGGGCTGGAACATCTGTCCCAGCCCCATGCCAGGGGAAAAGTGGCATCTCAGAAGGGCAGGAGAGGCTCAGCCTCACCAGCACCTGACACAATATTTGGTGCTCCTCTGCTCTGACATGGAGACCTTTCAGTCTGGGGGAGGCTGCAGCCTCCAGCCACTGCCTTGGTGGGAAGCTGCAACGTGGAAGAAAAACAAAGCAAAACGACACCAAAGAGGGACTGGCTGCATCCCTATTATCATTCCTGGGTTTGTTTGCAAAGCTGCACTGGGCAAAATCCAAACTCTGGGGCTGTCTGGGAGCTGGTTTTCTAGGAACCAGCCGTGGGAAGGACGGGGGGCAGGCGAGCAGGCTGGTGGCGGCTGTGCTGCCGTGACAGGAGCGTTCCGCTGCCAGCACGGGCAGGTTTCAGTTCCTCCTGGGATCCTCTGCCGGGGCACAGCGGGGCTGCTCCCCCCCTGTCCGTGCTGGCAGCCCCAGGAAAGGCACATTCCCACCCCGGGCTGGGGTCCCACAGGCACAGGGGAGGGAAGAGGGGCGGCTCCAGCTGCTGGGGTGAGCGTTCCCACAGGTGACAGCGCTCCGGGTGGTTTTGTTCCCCCCTGGAGGCCCTGATTTGCTCAGGGATGAGAAATCTCTCGCCTGCCTGTGAAGAGCAGCTGGGACAGCTGCCCCTAACTCAGTGTCCCAGCACAATCCACGTGGACACAGCTCTGGCCCAGCCACCCCTGGGACATTTGTACTGGAGCATGAGCATGAGGAGACCAAGCCCTTGTGCCAGAACCTTGCAAACCTCATTACCCCCAAAATCCTGCAGCATTCCCAGGAAAAACCTCCAAGAAGGACATCATCACCTGGCCGCCACCTCGGAAATATTTTGCCTTTCCATTTTTAGCTTTGCTGATGAGGAAAACCAAGAAACACCCCCAAAGGAGCTGTGGGAAGGGGGGAATGCCTGAAAATGAATCAGCCAAAGCCAGGCACTGCAGTTTGCAGCCAGGAGTGCTGGGAAGAGCTCAGCAAGTGCTGCACCAAAGTGGCAATTAGGTTCATTTCCCAGGAAAACATCCTCGAACACCAGCTGAGTGTTGGTTAACCAGGCATTGGGTTTGGTGCTTGGTTTGGTGAGCTGGAAACCAGAGAGGCAAAGCAATATCCAACAGAGGTTTGCCTGCACTGCCCACAGAGCTGTGCTCCCACCAGCCCAGATGTGATTCTGACCCAGAGTGGTTTTAGTTTACAGTTGTGAAATGCAAAAAAAAAAAATTAAAAAAAAAAAAAATCAAGCCCAAACCATTCTTTTCATCCCTTTTTGGCAAGTTTTGTTCTGAAAAACCTCTGAGTGCTGTAGTATTGTTGTCTCTTTCCAACCCGGAGCCTGCCTGGTGATTTGAACCATCAATGAAAGCTGCTGCCCCGGCCACAGCAAAATGAGGCACTTTGAGCAGCCTGGACGTGTCGTTGGGAAGTTGCCATCAAACGCTGGTTAAAAAAACCCCGCAGAAAAAAAAACCTCAAAACAAAGGCAAGAGTACAAACAGACAGAGCTTGGGATCAGACCGAAGGCAGGAAGAAAAAGGAGTTATGAACTATATTTACTCAGCCCGAGAGCCTTCGCTGCCTTCGCTTCTGAGTGTGGTTATTTATTCACCGAGGGCCAAATCGCAGGAAGCGCTCGGAGCCGCCGGCTCCCGGCAAGTCACTGGAGCTGCTGCAGCTGCCACGGCCATCCTGCCTCCCACAGCCCTCTGGGACCCTCTCCCACAATCCTGGCTCCCTCTGGGACCCTCTCCCAGCAATCCTGGCTCCCTCAGGGAGCCTCTCCCAGCAATCCTGGCTCGTTCATCCCTCTGGGACCCTCTCCCAGCAATCCTGGCTCGTTCATCCCTCAGGGACCCTCTCCCAGCAATCCTGGCTCCCTCAGGGACCCTCTCCCAGCAATCCTGGCTCCCTGATCCTTCAGGGACCTTCTCCTGGCACAGCCCAGAATCAGCATCCTGGCCGGAGAGCACAGCATTCCCAGAGGCTGCAGTGGTCCCTGTGGTGGTTCCCCCATTCCCAGGTGCTGGTTCCCAGCTTTTCCAGGTGGTTTTTGAGCATTGCAAGCTGCCACCACCAGCAGGGTCTCAGCAGAGCTGAGCTGGTTAAGTGGGAGCCCGAATTTCACGTGTTCGACCAGAGGAGCTGGGGAGTGCCTGGTTGGGCACCCAAAACTGAGTCCAGCCCACTTGAGTTTTGTAAGGCAAGTGCAGAGGAGTTCAGACCCACCCCAGCATGGCCAGGCTGCTCGAAAGCAAAAGCAAAGGCTGATGGCTGCCTCCACATAATTTTTACTTTTGTTACTTAATTTTTTCCACTGAAATGCCTCCTGCTGGGGCGTGGGGGTTTCCTAGGGAGCCCCAGGTGGATCCCTGACCCTGCTTTCACCCCTTTCAGGGGCAGCAGGTGGGGAATGACTTGAAATGCAAAATCTCCCTTGTTTTCAGATGCTGTTAACACCTCGCTCAGGCCGGCAGTGAAAGCGTGGGCAGCCCTGCCGAGCACTTCACACCCAAGTGTGCAGTCCTGTGCCATCCCCAGCCCCAGATGCAGCAAGTGCGACCAGCCAGAGGCTGCAGGAAGGTTTCCTTTGGACTCTGCTGCTTTCCAGGAGCAGCAGCCCCAGCGAGGGGTTTCTGCCAGGGCTCAGCATTCCCACGTGCCTCCACGCAAGGTTATTTTTCTAACATTTCTTTTTTTTTTTTTTTTTTTCTCTCTCCACTCATCCGGTACGGTTGTTGTGACACTGCAGTCAGCAAATATCACTGAGCAGTAGGAAACGTGAGGTTTTACTGCTTCAGTGAGACTGGGCTGGTGAAAAGGGGAAGAGAGAAACCCTCTCTGAGAGGGTGTGAAGCCCTCGTGTCCCACCCGCGGCCTCCCTGCACCCCTCCACTGCTCAGACCCCAAAATCTGAGCAGGGTCTGGCCCAGTGAAGCCACACTGGGGGTGGGTGGCACTGTGGTATCACCCACTGAGATGCCAGGGTGGCACTGCCTGCCTGGCACCCCTGGAAATCAGGGTGGAACTCCCTCTCTGCGCCAGGACACGAGTGGGGTGCTGCTCCCAAACTCTGCACAAACCCCTGGGGCTCGTGCTGGTGGCCGTGGGCAGCACAGCTGCTTTATCTGACGGGACATTTCGAGGGAACAATGTCCCCCGTGGCAGAGCTGGGGTGAACAATGGGCGCGGGACCCCGGGCGCCCCGGCCCGCAGGAAATCCTTTTATTTTTCACTTGTGCACTGAAACAAACACAAGCTCCTGTTTATTTCCTGGTCGATTGTATTTTGGAGGATGGAGGTGGCTTCCCCACGCCGGCGGTTTAACTCCTGCCCTGCCAGCTGGGGCTGTCCCCCCTCTCCAGCGGTGGCCACGAGCGGGACCCCGCTTCCCCCGCCCCCGCTAATTTATGTTTAATTTGAAAACCTGCGGGTCATAAATAACACGTGCTGGCGTGGGAAGTCTGGGAAGCGGGAAGCCGGCCCATCCCCTCCCCTGGATGAGGCCGGGGAGTCTGGAGCTGCTGCTGGAGGAGTGATGCAACATCCCCGAGGCTGCTCCACACCAGCCACGCTCCCATGGGATGTCCCGCTCTCAAGCAGAGGGAAACGGGGTGGCTGTGGCTCATCTGGGCACCTCTGTCCCTCCTGTTTCCATGCCATGCCCAGCCCAGACAGCCACCATCCCTCGGGCAGGGGCTGGCATTGCCCCAGAGGCCTCTCCTGTGAGGAAGAGGCTCCCACGGCGAGGCCGAAGGTTTGCCGACCTCAGGCTTTTCTCACAGCTTCCCCATCACATCCTCCCCTCTCCCACGTCTGCCGTTCACAGGCGCTGCTCTCTTGGCTCCCGGCCCCGGGGCCTGTGCCTGGGTGGAAACAGCATCCAGATGGAGCTATTTTTTCACATTTTTGGGGGGGAGGGGAGGAAGGTTTGGGAAAAAAGCTGCCGGGACCAGGAAAGCAGAGGGAAGGAGAGGATTTGAAATGGGACTGGTTAGTATGGCTCCGTTTCTGCAGGGAATGGAGGGCTTGGCAGGGAAACTGAGGCACAGAGCATCCCACCAGGGCAGTGTGCTGGCTGGCAGTGAACTCTGACTCCTGCCCCGGAATTAAATCCTTTAACTCCTGCCCTCAATGCAATTAGGGGACAGCACGGTCCTGATCCCACTTCCATCAGTGGGAGCATCTGCCCAGATGAGGAATTTGGTGCCACAGGCAGAACCCAAACTCATCTGTCGCTCATCCAGAGCCCAGAGGGGGAGGAAAAGCTCTTCCACCCCTCCAGCCTTAAATCTCATCCACAGAAAACTTTTGAAACCCCACCATTGTGCGAGAGGATAAACATTTATTGAATATTTCCTGTTTGGCACAAATTCTCTGCGAGTCCTCTACAGCCTTTTTCTTCTCGGTTCTTGAAATGAGAATTATTTGAGTTGAATGTAAAGGAAAAGTATCCCCCGAGCGTGGAGCCCCTGGGAGCAGGGAACGAAGGGAAGCCCACGTGTGTGCCATGCCTGCTTGCTGTTAGCTATTAATTTCTGTCTCCCGAGGTCTGACATGAGCAATGCATTATGCAAAGGTTGTGGGAATATTTCAGACTCTGCATCCCGGGAGAACTACAATTTCAGTTTTACAGGGTTTGGGGTATTTTTTTTCCCCCCCTGTTTCTTTCAAATGTGTTATTTCACTGAGTTGGAGCAGTGGTTATGAGTTACACAGTGCAGGGAAGGACGAGCAGGTCTGGCTGGGGTGAGAAGGGATCAGTGCCCGGCCCCTCGTGCCCACAGAGCTCTCCAAAGTGGGCATGCATCAAATGCAGGAGCAGCAGTGCAACCCCCTTGCATATTTGGGTGCAGGAAAAACCTGTGGGGGTGGAGAGGGGCAAAAATCAGAGCTGGAGAGGGGTTGGAAGTGGGGATGTGAGCCATGGGCAGCCAGGGTGGGAGGCTGGTGGGATGGGGAACACACTGGGGTTTGGGCCAACACTTGGCATACCCTGGGCTGGGAAAAGCCTTGCAAAACATGATTTTTTTTCCCAGCAGATCAGTCTTGCAACAAGCAGCAGCCACTGGGAATGTTCTGCTCACCACCACTCCTTGGGATGTGCCAGCCTCTGGGCTGGAGCTGGAGGAGGTGGGGGCACTCAGAGCCACCCTGTCCCGTGCCACTGGGAGCCCAGAGGCAGAGAGGCTCAGGCTGAGGTGAAGCTGAACAGGGTTTGGTCTGAAGGCATTCTAATTCTGGCCCGGGCACAATCCAAAGGGATTTATTTTTAGGCTCTGGGCTATCGCTGCTTTGGGTAATTGAATGGAAAATGTATATTTAGCTTCTTTGGTGATATGCTTAGAAAAATAAGCTCCTGTCACTGTTGTGGGTGGTGATTTGTGCCAGCCCTGCCCTCGCCAGGGCAGGGAGGCATCGCCCACCTCCCAGCTGGAGCCCTCAGCCCTGGATCTCTTGGACAGCACAGGGCTGGATTCCAGGCTTCCTTCTCTTTTGCTTCTCAGAAGGATTTGCCACCCATCCCGCAGGCTTTGCCCTCACTCTGCAGGTGCTGAGGGCAGCACCAGGTGCCCTCCATGCCCCCCACATCCCCGTGCCATGGGTTATCCCCCCTGCCATCCCAGCTGGGCCAGCACTGTCCCCTCAGCAGGGACACTGCCACTTTGTGCTTTGTGCTGTGCCCGTGGGAAGCTCTGGGGCCTCCCTGGTGTGGAAGCCGTGCACGAACACACCACAGGGAGATGGGGTTTCCTCCCTGAAATGCAGGTGAGAGCCACCAGGGCAGCACTCCCCAGCCTCTCACACTATAAATACACCACTTGCACAGGAACCCGGGGCTATTTTTGCCTGCAGGAAGCGGGATGAGAAGGAGAGCATCCCTCCCTCCCTCCCTCCCCAGCACGTTGCTGGCACTGGGACGTGCCCAGGGCCAGGACTGCCTCTGGCAGAGGGTGCAGGGTTGCAGGCTGCTTCCCATCATCTCCAGGGGGTGGGAATGGCTGGGATAGAGCCTGTGGTGGGTGACCCCAGAGCCACTGGACCCCGTCGTGTTCCCCAGCACCCTCTGGATGGGCAGCTAATGGAAGAGATGTGTTGCCTTCTGCAGGACTGAAATCAGCTCCACGCCCCAAGGAGATCTGACTGATGTCCTGCTCCTCTTGCATGGGGAACACCAGCACTCCATGAGGCCCCTGAAGCCCAGCCAGCGTGGGAGGCACCACTGGGGCTGCCTCCTGCTCTGATCAGCTCTCAGACAGCTCTCTCTGTCCTGACTGCCTCCTTGCTCAGCTGTGTCTTGGCTGGCATCACTTCCCTGGAAGAAGCCAAAGGCAAAAATTGCGCAGAACCAGGAACCATCAATGGCAAATCCCCAGCAGCAGCATCACTAATTGCACAGATGTAATCATCCCCCCAAGCAGTGCCTGACTGTCTCTGCATCCTCTCACCCCTGGAAACTGGCACCCAGAAATGTTTCTTGGTGGAGAAAAACCTAAAGCAGAGTCCTGTGTTTGCCAGATGCTTGCTCAGTACCTACCTGTGTGTGTGCCTCTGAGTTTGAGTGTGTTTGTGTGTGTGTGTGCAGAAAGCACATTTTGCAACAGACAAATGGGAACGAAATATTTCAAGAATGTCTCTTAAATCAAGTAATCTTGGGGAATTTGACAGCCAAGGTCACCAATGACTTTTGGTTCTTGTTTGCTCAGTGTGGAGCCAGGGCTGGGCTCTGCCCGGGCAGGGCCCCGTGGCTGAGGGGGGTGTCTGGTCCCCAGCACCCTGAGGAAAAGCTGTGTGTCTTGAGATCTATGTCCAAGAGCAGGAATAGCTCCGGGACGTGGCTGGAACCCAGAGCTTCCACCTCAGGAGCAACCCTGCCTGGGAGTGCCTCTCCTCCGAGTCCTGGTGTGACCTGCCGGGGCACGCTCCAGCTCCGGCATTCACCAGGAGAAAAGAAGCAGGAAAAAAAAGTCAGCTCCTCGTGATGCAGCCCAGTAATTACCTGTTATTCTCATATCGAGGTAATTAACAATTAGGCAGCTGTCTGAATCACATGCAGAAGAACAATCATTTTGTTATTAATGGATTCTATTTAACAGGTCCGATTTTCCCAGTTGCTTTTTTTTTTCCTTCCTTGTGCTCTCATGAATTATCCTCGCAATTAAACCTGCACCAGAAAGAGGGAGGAGTAGTCCTAATATTTACTGAACCTTGCAAAGCATCACATTTCTCAGCTTATGAAGCTGTCACAAGCCATCGGGGGGCTCTGGCGGTGATGGGGAGCCCGTAACCCAACACCCTGCGCTGTCACCTGCACAGCCCCGCTGGCTCTGCCCCGCTGCTGCCGCCAGCTTATTCATTTCACTGCAGATAAAAGCCATTATTTACAGTCAGTTACATATTTCCGTTGGCAAACCTCCTCCCTCGAGAGCAGGTTTGAAAACACCCCGCTCAGCAAAGCGAAGGCAGCACCACGGTGCCCCCCTGCCCGCCCCGTGCCCCCTGGGGCTGTGCTGGGTGTCACCCCGGGGTGGTTGTGGTTTGGGGGGCAGGGATGGCCTGGATGGGCCCCTCACCCTCGTGTTCCCTTTGCTGGAGGCACCTCGGGCTGTCCCCGGGGAGTGCTGTGGGGTGGGATGAGCTCCCCTTTCCTGAGCACTGTGTTGTTGCTCCCGCATTGCTGTGCCTGAGCAGAGAAACACATTCATGTTTTCATTTAAATAATGTTTTAATTTAAACACCCTGAACACTTAGCACAGCCCAGATTTGACTCTTAGAGTCATCTCCCATGGGTGCAGAAGTGTTTTTGGTCACACTGCCAGGACTCTGCAGGGACAGGGACCTGCTGGGGGACAGCAGGGATGAGGTGGAGGGGAATAGGCACGTGGGGGATAATCCCTCCCCACGGAAAATTTAATTTTTATTTTCTCACCTTTTCACTTTGTCTCATGCCCCCAAGCAGGAGGGTTTGACCCCCTCCCAAACCCCTGAATCTGGGGTTTCTTTGGGGAGGGGATTTTTTTGAGTTGTTTCCTCAGTTTCTGACCGTGGACCAGTCCAGCTCCGGAGTTGGTGTTTTCACCAGCCAGCCAAGGCTGTGCCCCTGCAGCTACCCTGCACAGGGCCAGGCACCTGCTCCGCTCTCATTTGTTTGTTCCAGGCATGGAGTTAGGGATTTCACTGAAAAACAGGAACTTTGCTGGACAGCAGCTGCTCCGAGGCAGTGAATCAGCTCGTCCCACTGACGCCCAGCGGAGCCGTGCCAGCGCCACGCTCCCACGTCCAGTGCTGGCATGGCTGGGGTCCCCACGTGTCCCCACGTGTCCCCAGCAGTGTCCAAGGACTCAGCCAGTGGCTGTGCCCACCCACGAGGCAGCAGTGAGGGCTCTGTGGCTGCTGTCTGGCCCCACCACTGCGCAGGAGTCAGCGGCCACGGCCAGGCGCGGACAGCTAATGCCTTTTGTCCCAGCCTGACTTCTCGCCTCCCAGCGGGATTAGGATGGGATGACGGGCAAGGAGGCCCTTAATCCCATTAGGGATCCCGGCGCAGCCCTGTGGGGCAGCCCTGGGAACCGGCCTGGGCTCTGGGGAAGCAGCAGGAGAAGCAGCAGCCTGCAACACCCCGAGTGCCTCCATCCCACTCAGCCCCGTCTCCACCAGTTGTCCTAAATCCATTTTGTTCAGAGCACTGAGCACAGTGCCCTGGTATGCACGGGCAGCAAGGGGCACATGGGCATCCACAAACCCTGCAGCCCCCACAGCCACCCACCCAACAGCATTTGGAGCAGGTGGCCCTTTTGGCCCATTTGGCTCATTTGGCTCATTTCTCCACGGGGTCACAGCTGAGCGGGCAGCAAACCTTCTCCCGCCTGGAGAGAGAGTTGTTTTTCTCCCCCGCCAGTTGCGAGGAGCCGTGTTTGTCTTTCTGTCCCTTCCTGTTTACTCGCTGCCATCAGGACACGCTTTGATGTGTTTATGCTGCTGGACATCCGTGGGAGCATCGTCCCGCGGGCTCCTGCAGCTCCCTGCTCCATGGGGCAGGGCTGTGGCTCCATCCGAGCCTTGGCAGAACCCGGGCACCACAGGGGCACGGCTCAGCCATGTGCCAGAGCAGGACACACCACCCTCGGCAGCTTCTGCACTCCAAAGTCCAGGTGACAGCACCAGCCCAGCCCAGCTGTGCCAGGAGCAGACTCCAAAGGCACAGAATCCTGCCAGGAGTGGGGAGCTGCTGGTGGCACGTGGGTCCCACCAGGCAGCATGTGTTGGGGCAGGGGGTCGTTCCCATCCATCCTGGGCTCCAGGTGTGCGTGGTTTCTTTCTCCCTTGCAGTCCCTGCTTCCTCCCCGCCTGGGAGTCTCCCCGCCCTGCGCGGGAGCTGCTGCATTTGAAAGGTCATCGGGCTTTGAAGTCGGCGGCCGCGGGCGGCGGAGGAGGGATCGCACCTTGCTGGCATCTCCCGGTTCCCAGCTCGCCGGCCCGTGCCGCGGGCGGAGGCGCTGCCGGGGGTGGAACGGCACACGGCCCGGCCCGTGCCACCGTGCACCGTGCACCGTGCCCGCAGCGTGCCACCGCAGCAGCGACCCCGGCCCTGCAGCCGGGGGAACAGCCGGGGAACCCCGAGCCCCCATCCTGCTGCCTCTCGGCCGGACAGGAGTGACCTCCCCCCGCCAAGGGGAGACAAAGGATGCTGGCATGGCAGGGAATTGTAGTTAAATTTATTTTTCAGGTTAAAGCTAAAGAAAAACAATAGTTATCTTGGAAAGCCAGTAGATGTAATCATTGTGAACTTCAGCGAGGTTTTGATAGCATCTCTCACAGTATCGTGTACAGGGTCTGGAATTGAACTCCGTGATCCTGACAGGTCCCTTCCCACTCAGCATAGTGTGTGATTCTGTGAAAACCCATGATGATCTTCTGGGAAAGAAATCGCTCACGTGGAGCTGCCCATGAGCAGAGGTCTGGGAATGGGCTCTGGGGCTGCTCCAAACCCTTTGGAACCGGCTGTGGCACCACCAAACCCCGCAGGGCAGGGGATCCGGCCCAAGGGGTGCACTGGGCATGACGTGGGATTCCTGCAGCTCCTGGGCACCCCAAGAACAGTCTGCAGGGTGTGGTGGGACACCCTGTGATAGCACAGGGGGCTCCATGCCCCACAACCGCTGCTCTCCCAGCGGAAATGGCATCTTTGGGCCCATTTCTCCTGGTTCCCGTCTTCGTGTGCCTGGCTTTGATTCGCGGCCGAGCCCTGTGATAATGTGGCTGCCTGGGAAGGAAGGGAGTAGAAGGAACTGGCTATTGTGTTTGGCCCCTCTCCAGGAGGTGTTTTTGCTGGGAGGCACCAAGGTCAGAGCTGGGTGGGAAGCGTTCCCCGACAGCAGCCCTCACACATGTGCCCAGCCGTGGCAGGGGGGGACAAAGGAGCACCCCCAGCACCCCAGCACGGGGCTGCCCTTGCTGCTGCAACAGCCCAGCACACCCTGCATCAGTGCAGAGGATGTGTGGGCCCTCCCTGTGGGTGTTTCAGGGGGCAAAGGACTGCTTTGCAGCCGCTCTGGAAAGTGAAACATCTCCCAGTCTTCCCGTTTCCATGAGGAAGGAAAGAGGGGGCGGTGGGTGGGAGTGCCCGTGAATGGAGCATCAGCAAAGGCTGCGCTGCAGAAAATCCTTTTTTACTGTCTTTTTGTAATCGCTTAAGAATTTCAGCTGTCTTCATCCCAGCACACGAGTCCCAGATCCCAGAGCTGTGAGAACAGAGCTGGCACAGAACTACCCCTGAAACTCCCTGCTGGTATCAGTGGCATCCCAGGACCCTGCAAGGCAGCCCCCCCAGGGCCAGCACAGCGAGGAGGGGCACGCCCAGATCTCTGCGAGTGATGTCTCCCAGAAAACCTGCCCGAAACCTCTGTGGGGCGAGTGTCCACACGGTTTTTCTTGAGCATGTGCCCTGGGAGAGGCAAATCCCAGCAGCACGGAGCCGGGTGAAACTGTGGGGATGCCAGCGTGACTTGGATGAGCTTGGAATTGCAC
The DNA here is from genome assembly GCF_036417665.1 of Passer domesticus. Classification (NCBI taxonomy): domain Eukaryota; kingdom Metazoa; phylum Chordata; class Aves; order Passeriformes; family Passeridae; genus Passer; species Passer domesticus. The sequence continues at coordinate 10,545,281 of NC_087491.1, forward strand.
CACGGTCCAGAAATCCAGTATCAGGTTCATGCCCGGGCTTGTGCACAGAGAATCACGCTTGGGTTTTCACTGCTGTGAGCGATGGTTTTCGATTATTTAATGGAGATATCAAAGGAGGTTTGATCCTGATTTCACACACTCCGGTGAGCAATTTATTTGCTGAGGTGATGAAAACTGTCTCAGCAGGGAAAGGGGAAATGGAAGAAAAAGCAAAGGACGGATGGCCTTGAAGGAAGATGCATGTGAAACACACACGTGTCCCACATGTCCCCAGGACTGGGACAAAGCTGGGCTGGGGTCTGCACTCCAGGGAGTTGGGGTCACCCCCTGCACCTCCTCTGTGGGTGGGAGCTGGTGTGTGCAGAGCTGCCCCATCCCCAGCTGGGTGTCTGTGACACCCTGAGTAACCGAGGGACAGGAGAGGGACACGCAGGGTCTGCAGCACCAGGATGCAGACAAAGCCATGAACAAGCACGGAGGGAACAGGGACACGCACCAAAGGACAGGGAGAACTGCATTTCCAGCAGCCCATGTGGTTGGGACGGGCCTGGGGACAAGCACATTGTCACTCGCAGCTCCATAAACCCCACCAGGCTCTGTTTACACAACAGAGAATGTTTCAGTTGTTTTATGGAGGTGGATAGGAACAGCACAGGGACCAAGGGGCCAGGGCCAGGCTGAGCAATGCCTGCCCAGCACCTGCTCTCCCCTCGCAGCCCATAAAGACATTTTATTTCAAATGCGACACAGATTTTATAGCGCAATTCTGCAGCAGCACCTTTCACCCAGGTACAAACAGTGCGGGCAAAGCTGCTCCTCGGGGACGTCTTCCCGCCTGTCACTAATCCCTGGGTGAGAGTTCCATACTCAGAAATGATGGCCAGGAGCAACCCTGCAATTAAAACCAGTTTCAGCAGCCCGTGAGGAGGAAAACTCCGTGAGTGCCAAGCCCGGTGCAGCAGCCGTGCCAGGGCAGGGACACACATGGCACCAATCTCTGCCCGTGGCAGCAAGGACTGATTGTCCTTTGTCCCATCCCATCTCTGGACAGCCTGATGGGACCAAATCCCACTGCACTGGTGGGAGGAAAGTCACCCTCCATGGGGACGTGCTGCCAGAGCACTGTGGCAGAGGGATGGCACTCGGTGTGATTTAACCAGTGACTCTTCAGGCACAATCCTCCACTCAGCTATTTAAGAAAGATAAGATTAAAACAAATCAGGATTTAGGCCGTTCTTGCAAATCCAGCCTCTGTTCTCTGGTGCCCCAGAGAATCATGCCTTAATCCCATTATGGAGAAGTTTGGGGATAGTTTCACCTCACACACTCCATGACCAGTGCATTTTTATCTGCTCAGACTTTCCAGGATCCTCTACCTGCTTTGATTCACACTTAATTGCTAAAAATTAGGTTTTTTCAGAGCATGAGGGAGGGTGGGGGTGCATGTACCAGCATGAGGAGGGCTAACCCTCCGTGCTGCTCCAAAATCCAGGCGGCAGAGCAATGCCAAGCCAAGCACGGTGGGGAAAGCAGGAGAGATCCAGTTTGATGTCTGCCTTATCAGTCTTATTTTTATTGCACCGAAGGTATAAGAGCAAAATATTGATTGTGATGATAAAGAGATGAAAGTGTCAAAGAAGGAATAGGCACACAAGTTACTCAGGCGATTGGAAGCCGCCTTGGTTGTATTTAACAGGCATTTGCCATTAAAGAAAAACGCCTGTTTTTATTTAAATAGCCTCGGGCAAATTTCTCACTAAACCAACTTTCCCACGCCAGCCCAGTGCTCTAACTCTGGTTTTTGGCAAATTTTTTCCTGAGCTGTCAAGGCAAAATATATATAAGAATGCTGGTCTCACTTAGGTTTTTTTCCAGTCCCTGGAGACATGAAAATAATTTACAGATGTGCATTACCTGTTTATATTTGTATTAAGTTTTGCTTAACGGACATGATTTTCTTAGCTTGCAGTAACAAAAAAATATTCCCAGAGTTTCACTCATTTAATTTTAACTTATTAAAACTTTTAAACATGTGTGGAGGTTTCATGTTTTTAAATCACTAATCACATGGACAGTTGCCAAGGTTTCTATTAAAGCCTTTTACAAACACTATTTTTAAAAGGACCTAAAATCCCATTATTTTTAACCCCTGAAGACCACTCAAAAGAAAAAATTTCTTTGGATTTATGTCTTATTCACCTCTTATTGCAAAAAGATTTATTCTCAGTGCTGACTTCTGCCTTCCTCCCTTTTTTACTTTTGCTGGTAGGAGTCTCTGGAGGAGGCGTGTGGGAGAAGGAAACTTGAGGAGGTTCCCCACGAGGATCTTGCAGCAGATCCCTCAGTACCAGGGGAAGGATGGAACCAGATTAAAGCGGGACATCCCGCAGCAGCGCCTGGCTGGAGGAGCCATCCTCGTGTTCAGGCTTCCACGGGAAACCACAGAGGGCCCTTTTAGCTCCCTCCCAGCAGAGCCTTTTCCCCAAGCCGAGCCCCAGAGCTGCGGGGTCACAGAGCCCCGGGGTGATGGCAATAAATAGATTTATTTGACCTCCTGTGCTCGGGGGACGAGGCGACGCGGCTGCGCGGCCGCACGCCCGGTCTGCCTGTGTTTATGCTGGGGACACCACACAGACCCTCCCAGCCACGGAGGAAACCCAGGGCAGAGCTCACCCCTGGCTTCCCATGTGCCTTTCCAGTCCAGCACCTCCAGGAGCAGCCTGGGACACACGGTTATGTGGTGTCTCCACCGCCCTGCACACCCCTCAGCATCAGCACCTCTCCCTCCCCAGATGGCACATCCCCTTCCTCTTTCCCAGGTGTGGCACCCTGAGTGCCCCGTGCCCCCTGGCATGCCCATGATGCTCCAGAGGGGCAGGGGGGGTCTCTCCAAGTCTCAGGGATCGAGTCCCAGAGCGCAGCTGAGCTGAATGCACGGTGCTTTCTGCGCATGGGGAACAAGCCCGGGCAAAGCTTCGGCCGGTATTTCCAGGCAGGTGGAGCTGAGATGCTCCCTGCTCCAGGGGCTCTGATGGAGAGGGGGAAAGGGGGCAGATGGAGAAAGAGCACAGGGTCTCCATCTCCAAGGATGGCCAAGTGGAGAAACCTCAGGCTGTCCTCACACCTCCAGATGAGGCTGAGGATGGTGACAAGGGTGTGGTGGCACAGCTGGGGTCACATCCCACTGCCCAGTCGTTGTCACCATACATGTGTCTGCATGGAGGATAGAACAGGCAGCACCCACATTTTGGAATTATTCCAGGCTCGAGCTACCAGTGGCACCACACAGGCCCCTGGCTCCCCAGCCCTGATCAGGGCACTGCTTTAGAGCCCAGAGTGGGGAAGGCAGGAGGAGAGGGAAGGAGGTACCACTGCAGGGCTCACGCCTTTGATCTGGTGAGCAGACTCTGCCCTTCGGTTTGTTTAATTGTTTCACACTTACTCTGGAAATAGTTTACAACAGGAAGCAGTGGGATAACAGCAGGGCTGGCATGGGATGGGATGAGCCCGGGGGCTGGTGGAGAGGTACCCTGAGATGAGAGACACAGATGACCACGGTGTCACCTCCCTCCCATTAACCCGCTGCCGACCCTCCTTCCCCTTCCTCTTTCCCAAGCTTTCAGCCAGATGCTGGCAGCCATCCCTCCATGTCCTCACGCTTAGAGCTGTAAAAGCACCATCCAATACCCTCCAACAGCCTTGAGGGAGACACAAGAGTCCAACGGGATTTAAGTACCCACATCCCATGAAGAGCTGCTACCCCAAATTCTCCACACTGAGTTTTTGCTCCCCACTTTTGCAGGCACTGCAGCTTCGCTGAGCAGGGCTGGCCCCCAAAGCCTCATGAGGAAACATCATTTTTAAGCACCCTCACACAGGCTGTTCCCATCAGTGGTGCTCTGTGGGTACAGCCCTGAGCACCCCCTGCAGCCACAAACACTGGATTAAAGACTCCAACCCATCCTGGGCTCAGGGCCTGGATGGATTTCAGGTGGGGCATTCCAGCTTGGCTTTTTTATTTTCCAGGCTTGACTGTGGCCCAGCGGCAGCTGGAGCAGGAGTGGGGCTCTGGGGATGAGGTCACGGGGTCCCCCTGTCACCACAGCTCTAATAGGAACCTGCTCACGTGTGGGGCTGCCCCTGGGTTTGGCTTCCCCACTTCTCCCAGAGTGTTTGTTTATTTGTGGATGTGGTGCACGGGGCTGGCCAGGCTCTGCCTGGGAGTTCACGAGTTCACAGCACAAAACAAACAACATCCGACCCAGCTGCAGCACCTGCAGGGGAGCTGGGTGGGAAACGGCTCTGCATACCTGTGCACACCTGAGTTCTGCTGGGGTCACAAGGGGAACCCCACACTGCGCTTCCCAGCACCCAGGGGTGGTCAGTCCACATCCTGGTCCCCCAGTACAGCCACCCACTGCTGTGTGTCCAGTGGTTTGTGTGCCCCAGGTCCTTGCAGGGACACACCGTGGGTCAGGCTGGGTCTGGGGTCTCCTGTGGTCACTCAGTGGCTACTGCGGCCCTGGGGGGCTCTGCAGGGACTGGGGGGGCTGCACTGGGGAAGCTGTGCAGGAGCTGCACTGGGACCATGGAGGAGCTACACTGGGATTATGCAGGGTGTGCATGGAGGAGGGCTGCATCAATACTGGGGTGGGGGCTGAACTGGGGGTGTCCGGAGCTGCACTAGAGAAATGCGGGGCTTCTTGTGGGGGCTTCATTGAGGTGTCCAGAGCGGTTCTGGGGCTCTGTAGAGTCTGCACGTGAGAGCTGTGCTGGAGCTGCACTGGGAACGGGGGGCTGCCCTGCGGGGTTTGGGGGACTGCAGGGGGAGGCTGCACGGAGAGAAGGAGCCGCACCCGCTGCATCCGTGTCTCCTTTCGGGGGGCTGCACCGGGGGTGTCCGCTGGCTGCACCGAGGGACGCGGCCACCCCGTAGGGTCTGCGCGGACCCCGCAGCCCCACTCGGGGACCCTCCGTGGGGGCAAAGGGGTTCCCAGCCGCGGCCCCCCGGCCTGGGCAGGGAGGAGTGTCTCTCCCGTGCCGTCCCATCCCCTGCCGTCCCGTGGCTCCCGTCCCGCCCCGCACGGTCCCGTCCCGCCCCCCGCCGCCCGGCCCGGCCCGCCGGGGCTGAGCAACCGCGGGAGGCGCCGCGTTCGGAGTCGCTGCTCTCGGGCGCGCTGTGTTTGGGGCTCCCGGCGGGGCGGCGCGGACCCGCACAGGCACCGGCTCGGCTCGGCTCGGCTCGGCCGAGGCCCCGCGGATCTATGCGGCTGTGAGCGGCGGGAGCAGAGCGGGATGGAGCGGCTCCTGGCGCCCGGCCTCCTGGTGCTCCTGCTGCCCGCCCTGACGCGAGGTGAGGGCCGCCGCCGCGGGCCCCGCACCGGCCGCCCCGCAGGAAGTTTGCCGGGAGCGGCGGGCACCGGAGCCCGGCGGGGCACGGCGCCGTCGGGGTGCGGGCCGGGAAGGCTCCCGTGGGAACCGGGACTCGGCTTCCGCGGCGGGAGCGGAGCGCGGCGCCCTCGGGGGGCTCCTCGTGGGAACCGGGGTGCAGCGGGACTGGGCTCGGCTCTTGCGGGAGAACCGCAGCGCGTTGCCGGCGGGAGAAGCGGGACCGGAACCGTGTCCGACCGCGGGGGTGGCCGGAGCTCGGTGTCCCGAAGGAGGCGCTCGGGGCCGCCGGGAGCCGGAGCTGGGCGCCCGGGGCTGCCGGGGGAGCGGCGCTCGCTGCCGTCGGGGGGAGCGGAGCTCGCTGCCGGGGCAGCCGGGGCTCGCAGGGCGGCCGCGCTCCTGCTGCTGTTCTGCGAGAGCTTTTAACCGTTTTGCAAATTTTTCTCGGTTTCCTGTTTCTTGAAAGTCGGGGCCCCCCGGGGCCCCCCCTCCGGGGCGGGTCCGGGTGCTTCGCCGCGAAGCGCTGCGCGACCGTCGGGGGCACGGGCAAAGAGCCCCTAAAGCGGCCGGGGGTGCGGGACGGAGAGGGGAGCAGCCCATCCCGGGGGGCCGGGACCCTGCAGTGCCCCCCTCCCCCGAGACCCAGCTGGTAGTAGCTCGGAGAGCCCTGCGAGGATTTTGGGGAGCGAAGGCAGCGGTGCTGCTGCCGCAGCAGGGCTGGGAGGCGAAGTTAGCAGAAAGTTGTGCCCGGCCGGAGCGGTCCCCAGCAGCCCAGTCCGTGTGCCGCGGAACAGCGAGCCCCAGCGGGGTGACCCCGGGCTCGGCGCCCATCCAGGGCAGGATCTGGGCTGTGGCGGTGGCGGTGCGAAGCTGCAGTCGCTCGGTGTGAAACTGGCCCGGCTGCACACGCGTGTCGCAGAACCAGTTACCGTGAAGAGCGAGCGGGCAGAGAAGGGGAAGAGCGAGCCGGGGTGGAAATCGGAAGCGATTCTGGTACTTTCAGCGAGTTGCTGTGGTAACTCTGCAGAATTTGGCTCTGAGGGCCAGACAATGAAACCTTTACTCACAGCAAGTTATGACGGGCGACTCATTTCGTTACCGAGCTCGTGGTAACTCATGGGCCCCGGGCTGGATGTTTTTTCCCAAATGGCATTTGTCAGTCAAGGGCCTGATCTGGGGTTTCTCTCTGTCAGTCCTCCTGCTGGAGGAGCAGGCACAGCCTACCCTCAAACCCACCCTGGGTTTATTTTTAGGTGAGCCTCTCTGCACAGGGGCCACACAGTCCCCGTCCCGTCCATCACCCTGCGGGTGAGGGCTGCCAGATGCTGGACCACACCAGGCTGTGCAGGCACAGGGAGTCTGGGGGTCTCAGCGAGCCTGTCCCCAGCCCAGGTGACACCAGGGGATGCGGCCCCCCTGCTGCCACCAGGGCCCTGAGCTGTGGCTAATGCTGTCCCTCTGTTTGCAGGTTTACGGTGCTCGCAGCTCGCCGAATCCTGCCTCAACGGGGGCAAGTGTGAAACTTTTCCCAACGGGACGGAGGTGTGCCAGTAAGTATGGAACAGCCAGAGGATTTCCATCTCCCCCGACCAAAGTTATTGACATGCATGTTGACTTTGCTTTGAAGGCTCTGGATTTAATAGGGCAAGATGCGTTTTCTTTCCTTGAGTGGCAAGAATAACCTGCTTGTGTAGGAGTCACCGCGAGTTTGGCAGGATCGGGGCTTTGTTCCTGGCTGGGTGGAAAAACATGGGCAAAGGGCCATGTTTTGCTGGTGTTAGCCTATGCAGACTGCCCTGCTGATGGAGCAGGAGGTAGGGCCAGCCTGCGGCGCTCCTTGGACCGTCGGGCGGGGAGGGAGGCTGGCTGTCTGTCTGTTTTCCAGCTACTCCCTCCTGGCCCCGAAGCATTGCCTTTCAGTCCCTTGCACACTTGGGTGACCGGTACATCTCCAGTAAACACTCAGGAGAGGTTCCATGACATGGCTCTGGCTGCTGGAGCTGCCCCAGTGGTGTCCATGGGCCGATGAGGCATCGCCAGGGGAGCAGGGCACCTCCTCCTGCAGCCCTGCCAGTGCTGGTGCCAAGCTGTGGTCTAGCCTGGCGTTCCTGGTGGGACCTGGCACCCAGACTGGGTCTTTCTCCGAGCTGATTGTGGGGAAACGGATGTGTAAAGCGTTGGGACTCTTTGAAGGACCAACCGACCCACCGCAGCGATGGCCGATTCACTCCAGGCTCCCAGGGAACAATAACCAAGAGAAATGAATAAGACTCCAGCTCTCTTTTAAAAACTATTCCATAAAAGAAATGTGAATGGGCAAGGCTCTGTTTTCCGGCCAGATTTCCCCTCTGCCTGTTGAACATGGCCCGAGCTGCGAGCAGGCGGGGAGACGTTCCCACCCACCCCAAATTTCCAAATAGGAAGTCCTCGGCGGAGGAACCTGAAGGCATTTCCAATCCCAACCTGTTGAATGGCAGTTTCCCTTGACAATGTGTGTTGCTTTTTTTGCAAATCCGCCTGGGTGCCGTTACTCTGCCCAGTAGCCGGGCACCTCCCGCCCCTTCTCCGAGCTGAGCCCCCCAACCCTTTGGTGCAAATAAATCAGCAAATCAATCAGGCACATGAGCAATTTAATGGACAAAGGCTGGGTCCCTTTGTGAGGCACTAATGAATGCACGCCACTTTTTTTTGCACAGAAGCCCTTACCAACGCTTGACGCTCTAAATCTTGTTTTCTTTCATTCAAAGAGCGACAGCTGGGATTCGGTCGAAATTCGGCAGCTATTGTTAAGGGAGGCAGATTAATGCTGTGTGACTAATCATGTATGGCTTCCCAGAATGCCCAACCCTCCACCCCCTCCCCAACCTTACACCCCTCCTTTTCCTTGTGGTCATTCTTTCCTTTTTTTCTTAAGTCTCTGCAACTCCTGATTTACATTTCATGTGCAGATGGTGATGGAATCTAATTAGATCTGATGTGTGCGAGCTCTATTTGGAGAAGCCTCCAAAGTAGGCTTGGGGTGGGTTGTTGTTTTTTTTTTTTAAGAGAAAAAGTTAACTTTGAAGAAGTTCTTGGTTGCTGGCTGTGAATAACCACTTCTCTCTTGGCTGCAGATGCCTTGTGAGCGTGTGTGAGTTATTTTTGCAGGAGCACAAGGTGCGTGCTCTGGGTGTGTTAGAGCTCTTGTCCCGTGCAGGGCAATGGGGGCAGATACTGGAGGTACAGCCAGGCTGAAGGAGGTGCAACTTCCCAAGTTACCTGATAGCGACTCGCAAAACCCTGGTTTTTCACTTTGTTTGAATATCTCTTGACGAGGAGCTTTGCTTCCAAGCTTCTTAAACAAAGCAGAGCCAAGAGCACAAGATACCAGACGCAGCAAAGCTTGGCACTGCCCTTTGGCGCCTGCGTGAAATGCACCATTTTGGCTGCTGGCCACATCTCTGCTCGGCCTGGCACTTAACAAAGTTTGGCCATAAAGCCCCTTTGTGCTGCCCCCACAAATCCAATTAGAAAGTGGAGTGAAATAAATAGTGTACGAGGGGGATGCTGCTCCAGAGGACGAGTGTCCTGGCGTTTGTGGCGGGACAGAGCTCGTTGGGTTACGTGGAGCCAACTCTGATAACTCCAAGCCCAGGTTATCAGCCCTGCTACGGAAAGGAAACCGTCAGTGCAAGACCAGGAGCTTTCTCTGCTTTTTATTATTTTACAAGGATAGTTTGTGAAGCTCCAGGTGCCTTATCTTGCTTGTCCCTTTGCCAGGCGGTGCAGGGCACGCAGGGCTTTAATTGAATGGAGGGACCAAGCATTGGATTGCAGGGCTTGAGACAGAAGCACCCTAATTAGGCTCCTTTGGAGCTGCTTTCCATTTTGGCAGGGTAATCTGGGTCTTTCAGTGCAGGCAGAGCAGCAGCAGTTTTGTGGGTCTTGCACAGACCCCAGCTGAAGGCTCTGGGCGTTTTTGTCCCAGAGCTGGAGCTTTAAAAGGTCCAGGCTGGAGTTGGTGGCTGCTGTGGGGCTTGGCAGGAGGTTCCGTTCTGCTGAGGAGCTGTGACATTCCAGAAAAGGCCCTTGCCTTGGACTAAGGCATTTTCCCAGACTAAATGAGAAGGTTTTTCCAAGAGGCCTTTTTTGACTTCTAGTGATAGCTCCTAATTAGACTGTTGGATAACCCTGGTTTTGACTGGCATCCCTGCAAATGAGTCGGGCTGATTTTAGCTCCCTGTGCCATGTGACATTTATTCCCAGGACCTCCCTTGCTCCTCTAGTTAAAAGCAGATGGCATTGAAAGAGGGCTGAGCTTCCAGCCCTGCTCCACCAGCCTCTCACCATTAAAGCCAGAGGAGCTGTGCCTGGGTTCTCCTCTTGCTCAGAGAAGCAGAAGAGATGGTGGAGGGAAAGAATAAGTTAAATTAATCACCGAGCTTGTGCTGAAAAGGGGGAGAAGTCGGTTTGCTAAAGTACTTCCTCTGTTTATGAATCAGCACAGCGTTGTCGTTCAGCCAGGGCAGTGGCTCCTGAGCTGGTGCCCGTTGCCACCACCAGCTTCCACGGGCAGCGGGCCAGAAACATGGGAAGAAACATTCTGAAGGGGACCAGAGTGGGAAGAGGTGATTATTTTAGCTCAAAACTCTTTCAGGAGACAACCAGGAAGGCAGAGGAGTGATGTGAGCCCCGCGAGTTTCTGTGCCCTTCAAGTTATTCAACTGCTCAGTCATTGTTATCTCATTGTAAAGGGCGGAAGTTTCCTTCTGGTTTGGTTTTTCTCATGTGCTTTAAACCCAACGTTATTTCCATGAAATAATAACAAAGAAAAAATGCAGTCTCGGTGCTGGAGAGGAAGAGGGTGGAGTGTTGAACAATCAAGCAGAGGAAGCTCTTAAAGAAGTAGACGAGCAGTGATTCAGCCATGTTGAGAACTCTTGTTGGCTCTTTCGAGTCTGATCTCATTCTCGGAAAGAACAAGGTGGAAATGGGTAAGAGGGGAGATTAAAAATACCAAAGTGTCACCTGTTGCGGATTCCAGTGGAATAGAAACTGAAGCCCAGCTGCTGAGGTCATTGGGACAGCAGTGGGGGTTTCAGCTCTTGTCTAAGAGAATCTCTTTGTGTCTCTGCTCTCTGCAAGGTGTCTCGATGTTATCAGTTGTCTCAGGTGGTCCCACTCACTTCTGCTCTGTGTCCTTGGGATTTGATTGCTTGGGGCGAGGTTTTTTGCTTGTTTTTTCTCATGGCTTGGATTCCTTTGGTGGCCAGAGGGTGTGAAGAGCATGGGATGTGTTTGAGAGATCTCTCAGCAGGTGCCACAGCGCAGAGATGAGCAGGAGAAATGGGTGGTGCAGAGGGGATCAGGAGCTCACAGTGGTGTTCATGAGTGGGACTATTCCCCTCCAGGCACTCAAAGCTGTGTGCTCACGGAATGGTTTGGGTCAGAAAGGACCTTTAAAGGTCATCTGCAGCGAGCAGGGACATCTTCAGTTTCCATGGTCTCGTGGTGTGAGCAGTGCACGGGGCTCTGCTCCCTGGGGCTGGAGGTCACTCACTCCATGGTATGGGTATGTTTTATTCCACCAAAATCTCTTCCATCTCAGCACCTGACTCGCTGTCTTCCTTCCTGCTGGCAGCCACAACATGTCCATTTGTTCCAGCTGATACCTCGCACCTGGCCTCACCTCCCAGGCTATTATGGTTTATTGTATGTAGCATGAGGGTGACACGTATAAGTCACTGCTAGACCAGGCTATTCACCAATTAAGGGCTCGGACAACATAATCAGGAGGCAGTTAGCAAGTTTTAAAATAACATTGTTTGGAAATTAACCTGCTTTTTCCAGGCCTGGAGGTGTGGTGACCCTCGTTTTGCTCGTGTTGGTTGGTGTCCCAAGTGGTGGCAGCGTGTGTACATGAGTGGAATGTGAATTTTATAGAGCATCAGCGTGTTTAACGAGGGAGTAGCCCCAGGGTGCACTCAGGGAGAGCTGGTGAGCTCTGGATCTGGATGGAGACTTCTCTGTGGTTAACGTGCTGCCAGGTGAAGGTTTTGCACCATGTCTTGGGGCTGCAGAGTGGAGCAGCCTCTGGGATATAACTTAAGCCCCCCTGGGAAAACAGACCTGCTGTGGGGTCTTGGTTGAGTCCTGCCTCCTTCCCAGTGGCCAGGAAGGTACTCAGGGTCCCTGCTGCTCTCAGGGCTGTGTGCAGGCATCCTTGAGGACCTGCCAGGGATGGGGCAGCACCAAGGGGCACCTGGGCTGCTCACTCACCACTCCCCAAGCTGGGCTATTCCTGCAGCTCTGCTTCATGTTCAGAGTTAGAAGGACCAGCAGTCTGGAGGAGTGATGGTTTGGGATGATTCCAGTTTCTTCCCAAATGGTGTTTTCATCTCATTGCATGCCCGTGGCACAGGGTGCTGAGCCCCGTGCCTGAAGGGTGGTGCTGCATCCCAGTCATCCCATCAGTCCCTGATGCTGCCTTGCTGCAGGGTGCCTTCATGAGCCTGGATTTGCTGCAGCCAGAGTTCTGCAATAAGGACAGAAACGCTGGATTTTTGATTTCTTGGGTCTCTGAGTGTGGAGGCACCCAGGAGCAGAGAGGTGTGAGGGTCAGGCCCTGCTGACTGGACTTCATAGCAGAGCTCCTGTGTGTGATGTTGGGCAGTCTTTGCAGCACCTGCTGGTGCCAGTGACCCCAGACCATGGCAGCTGCCCAGGACAGTTAGAGATGCCCACCTGGGAACTCCCCAGGGTTTATTTAACACCTGGGTTGTGCTGGTAGAGCAGCCCCATGCTGCTTCCAGCTAAGCATCTGGCCAGGTGTGATGGTGCCTGTTCACACCTGGACACCCACATCTGGGCTCTGCCTTGCTCTCGTGCACATCTGGAGGGTCAGGTCCTCTCCTGTCACCTCCTCAGGCTGCAGGTCCTCCGTGGGCAGGTCTGTGATGCAGGACAGGGTTGGGGTTTCCACCTATCTCAAGAAGTTGCTGGTGGTTGGTGATCATGGAACTGTGGAATAGTTGGGGTTGGAAAGGACATTAAAGATCTCATTCCACCCCCTGCCATGGGCAGGGACACCTTCCACAGCCCAGGCTGCTCCAAACCCTGCCCAACCTGGCCTGGAACACTTCCAGGGATCCAGGGGCAGCCACAGCTGCTCTGGGCACCCCGATGGTGGTGGAGGCTCCCACTGGTAAATGCAGTGCTAGATGTGAGAGGTGCAGGAATAAAGCCTCTGTGAGGTGTTTGGAATGGGGGAGAGATGTTTGGCTGGACTATATGGGGAGCTCTGCCCCCAAAAATAATATTTTCAGTTGCAAGGAACCTACCATGATCACTGAGCCCAACTCATGCCTACCACATGCAGCAGAATTCGTGCTGTGCTTAAAGCCAGCCATACCCAAAATCAGTTCTTTTAGGAATCATAGAACACTCTGAGCTGGAAAGGACCCACAAGGATCATTGAGTCCAGCTCTTGGCCCTGCACAGAACAAACCCAAAACCCCAGTGTGTGCCATGGGAGCAGGATGCTGGTGAGCTCAGGGTGTGCCTCCCTCACACAGCAGTAATTAATGCCTGCTTTAAGCTCTCACCCATCACGTCCTCCCCTTCCCCCCGTGGCAGCCTGGAGTTAATATTGGAAAAGCCAGTTAAACAGTTAATGTTTAGGCCATGGTTATTAGGCTCTTGCACATTTCCAGCAAAGGGAGCCGAGTCGCATTTTAATGGGAAACTTTCATGCTCAGTCAAGTTGCAAAAATTTATTTGCGCCGAAGTAATTTTCTTTTAACAAGTTTTCACCCTAATTCCCTTCCCCAAAACCTGGATTTAATGGTATTTATATGGGAAATGGATTTATTAAGTTTTAATGATGCTATAACGTTGCCCTTATTTAATAGAAGGGGCACCCTGCAGGCAAGTGGCCAGTGGTGGTGGGCTGGGAGGGCAGGGTGCCACAGGGGCACCCAGGGGTGGGGAACCTGTGGATTTGGGCTTGATTTAAAGTCACCATGGCTGAGAGTGGCAGTGCCAGCTTTGCTTTTACCCTCTGGGCTGTGCATGATCTGTTGCCAGGCCTGAGTTTGGCATCCTGCTGCCAGTTCCTCTGTGGTGTGGTGTGATGCTCCCTGTGCCTGTCACACCTATGTCCCCAAGAGGAGCATGGCAAGGAGCCCTTGGCAGTGTGGCTTTTGGCTTTGTCTGCAGGGTGATGGGGACCTCAAGGGCCCTGCTGGCATCCCTGCTTGGGGATGGAGCATTTGTGAGCGTCCCGTGGTTTGTTTTAAGGAATTTTCTGCTGTCAGCGAGCAGCCATGGGGGAGAGCATGTCCCCAGCATTCCCGCCCTGCTGGAGCATCCCTGCCTGGGGGGAGCAGGATGAGACCCTCCCAAAGGCACTCCTGGCTGGTTAACCCATGGGACAGCTCCTCTGGAGCAGGTGGAGGAATGTGCCTGTCCCTGGGATGCTTTGGGGCGGGCTGGGAGAGTGACCCTACGGTGGGGGGAGCAGCACTGAGGAGGGGGGGCTGTCCCGGCCCCCAGCCCCTATTAAAATGTTAGACACAGACCTCCAAGTCAAAAGGCAGGGCGACAGACGGCCCTTTCACAGGGCCTGCTGCTCCCCACAAAAGGGGGGTTTCCAGGGGAGGGGGCAGGAATGCGGGCTGCGGCCGGAGGGCAGAGCCGCCACCATTGTCCCCGCTCCCTCGGCGAGGGCGTCATGTTGACACAGGGATTTCTGCCCGCAAAAGGTGTCGGAGGCAGAGCCTTCCCTCCCTCTCTCTTGCCGTTTCCTTGGTTCAGCTCGGCAGCAGCAGAAATCCCGGGATACAGATGCCACGAGTGACACCCGGCTGCTCTCAGCGCATGGTTTCCAAGTGGGCCAGAGTTTTGTTGCTAATATCTGTTTTTTGGGAGTTTTGCTTGCAAAGGGAGACCAGCAGCCCCATGGCTGTGAGGTTGAGGGGAGCTGGATCCATCCCTGCCTGGCCATTGCCACCTCTGCCCGCTCCCCATCCCACTGAGACATCCCCAGCAGGAATTTCTCTGGCTTTCGGTTGGCTTTGTGCCACGGGGCACCCGTGTGCTCTGCAAAAAACCCCCCTCTCCTCCTTGTTTATAAATATCAGGGCTAAATTTAGCTTGTTTAAACTTTTGGTGGCTGTTCAGATCCCAATCGTAGGTTTGAAGTTCAGGATTAGACGAGTGGGATGGTGGGGTCACGAGTGGGAGTTTTCCATATTTGGCTCTGGGGCAGCGTGGTGTTTAGCCAAAACTCGGTTTGAGGGGGAAAGGGGAAAAAAGAGGGAGTCCATCATCACTTAGTGAGGTGGTGACACTGGGGCTGTGTGTGTGCCAGAGCTCTGGGAGTGAACTCAACCTGCATGGGCAGCAAGTGCTGGGTCCAGAGTGGGGAAATCCAGCAGTTACCCCAAAAAGGGTGGCGAGGGAAGATCAGTGCAGGGCTGGCAGGCAGCCTGGGAGGTAGAAATTCCTCATCTCCCCCAGATTCTGACCTTTTCTTCTGCTGGCTTAAAGAATAAAACATTTTTAGAGGGCAAAACCAGGGAGTACTTGCAGGGGGTGTTCTCAGGGGCCAGGTGCTCTTCCAGTGTCTGATGGGCACTGTGGGTGCTCACAGGGGGACCTGCCCCAAAAATGTCACACAGGTGGTTGAGGGGACCATGTGCCAGCCCCAGCCCAGGCTGTGTTCCCTGGGGATCCTCTGCTGGAAGCACATCCTTCGTGGTCCCCCCACAAATGGGCTCCCACAAACAATGGGGCTGTGCAGCTTTACACCGGCAGAGGATATAAAAAAAACATCGACTGGGGAAAACAAATATTTCATAGCGGCCATTGTTGAGGGTGGGAATGAGGCAGAGTTTTGTCTTGGGCTCTTCCTTCGACATCTTTCATGTTTGTTGTGAATGAAGCTCCATTGAAAGCAGCTCCTTCCCAGGTAGCCAGTTACCACCCGTGAATAGCCTGGCCACTCTGCTTAGTAATGGGATTATATTGTTTTTCATTACAATGGGAACTTTGATTCCCAAACTGTCCTGACTAATGTCTGCTTAAGAAACAAAGCATTTTTTTCCTTCATAGGAGGAGCAGGGCTCTAGCATGTTTTTTTCCCCACTCCTGTCCACGGGTATATCCAGCTTTGGGAATTCCTTTAGTTTCTCTCCAGATGAAAGTCTGGATCTTAAAATCTCAATTAGATGACTTGGGCTAGGTCAAAAATGAAATGGAACAAGAGAGAAAAAAAAAAAAACACATCAAAGACTTGGGATTGCAGTTTGCTTTTTTAATTAAACAAGAATGGAGATCTGCTCTTGCTTTATTAACCTGATGTCACTTGGAGTAACCTGCTGCTTTGCCAACCACCTCCCTGTGTGAAACTCTGCTTTTTTCCCAGGCTGGTGTCCCAGAGTGTTTAATAAAGCAGGACCTGGGTGAGACTTCTTAAAAAACCACCACTTAGGTCTTGAGCTTTGGGTTTTGGTTCTGGGAGCTCCGTCGTGGCTGCTGGAGGTTTCTGTGGGGCTGTGCTGGCGCCGGGGCAGCTTTAGTGGTGCCCCAGACGGGTGAGGGCAGCTCTGCCTTCGTGCCTTGGCTCTCCTGGGAGCTGTGGTGAAGCTTTGGGTTTGTTTACAGCCACACGAGCCAAGCTGCAGGTGAGCTGTGGAGCCTGAGGGGGCTCAAGCAGCACCCCCAGCCCCTGGCTGCCAGGGAACAGGGAGCATCCACAGCCCCACGTGCTCCAGGGAGGTCAGGGCAGCACCCAAAAGTGTTCCTCACCCTTCTGTGTGCTCCTGGTGATGCCAGGAGAGGCTGGGGCAGAGAGCAGGGTCCCTGATTCCCCAGCAGGATTGTTTTCCAGGGCAGGAAGCCATCCTGGAGACCACAGTGTGCACCTGCTGCTCCGTGCATCACGGGAGGGATTCCTGGGGAGGCAGTGGAACGAGAGTGAATGGAATAAGCTGGAGTAACAAGCAGGTTTCTTCTCTCAGGGAGACATATCCCCAAGCACTGGCCTTTTCTCTGGTCAGACTGGAGCCAGGGGAGCTCCCTGGGCTGGCAGTGAGCAAACGTGTCTTACGGGAAAGGGCGTAACTTCAGGAGAAAGCTGGGGTGTCGCTGCCAGGCTGTGCCAGCCAGGGAGCCACTGGCACAACTGGAAAGGTGACTCCTGAGCGTGGCAGCCTGCTGGAAAGCAGGCTCCCTGCTGCCTGGGCTGTGCAGCTGCTGGGGTGCAGGGGAAGCTGTGGGGCAGGGGAAGCTGTGGGGCAGGAGGCTGTGGTTCCCCCTGCCAGCCCGGGGGTGACGGTTACCCCGAGAGGAGCAGGGCTGTGTCACTGCTCTGCACCTGGGAGCAGCCTGCACTGCCTCTGGGCTGTTCTGCAGCTAAGGGAGGCTCTCCTGAGGGCTGGCTCTCCTTCCCTCAGCTGTTGCCAGCAAACATGTGAAATCTGAGTGTCCTGCTCACGTTCGGCCACTTGCTTCGCTCCGTGGGGTCCCAGCCACCCACAGGTCACACAGCACATCTGCTGCTGCTCTGGGGGTGTGGAGGTCCCACGGGGGGGACCCTCTGCACCACTCAAGGTCACAGTTGTGCTCCTGAACCTTCTCTGTGCTGGGGTGGCTCTGCCTGAGACTCTGGGGCTCATCTGAGGTGGCTGTTCTGAGTGGCATCCCCCAGCCCAGCCTGTCGGGGTGGGGGCCTCTCCCCATGCTGGGAGACCCTACACCCAGCACCAGGGAGTGTCCTGGTCCCGTTAGTCTCGAGTGCCCCCAAAATGGTGCTCGAGGAAAGAGCTGAGCCTGCCCTGCTCAGCTTTCCCACGCTGCTCGTACCTTGGGGAAAACAAGCACGGCCGTTTGTGCTTCCAGCAGCTGAGGGTGAGGAAGAGGTTAGGTGATAGCAGAGCAGATAAGAGGCAGCCTGGATGTGGGGCCAGGCTGGGGCTCCCCACCAGCCCCCTGTCCCCTCCTGCAGCGTGGGGCTGTCCCTTGAACCTCTCCCTCCAAAGGATGGGCATGGGGACAGCCTGTGCTCCAGTTTACACCCAGTTTCCACTTTGATTGTTGGGGATTTTTGTACATTTTAAGCCCAGAGTGTGTTTTACCTCCAGCCCTGCCACGGTCTCAGCGTCCCTTGGGAGGACAGGCAGTGGCCAGGCAGGAGGGCAGTGGGTGGTGTGAGCTGGGGGGTGATGCCCCATCCAGGACATCCCCCTGGGACACACCCTGGCCCCGGGCTGTGCATCCTGAGTTTGAACAAAGCCCCCGTGCTGCCATGCGGGAACGCCTGGGTGTCATCTGTGCCGGCCGTGGCAGATGGCAGCTTAGTGCAGAGAGGAAAACATTAGTCTTGGGTCAGAGGTCACAGGAACATCTGCCTCGGGATGCTTTCAGTGCCCGCATTGCTGCGGAGGGACAAAACCTGTTGCTGGTGGCTTGGAGGAGCAGCCTTGAGCACCACGAGCGGGGACAGAGCCAGCAAAGGGCTGGCAGCCCCAGAGCCACACACAGGGGAGCACCCAGAGCACAAACCCCAGGCTGGGGGGCTGGGATGGGCACCCCAGCTGTGCCAGCTCTGCCAGAGGTGCTGGGAGCTGTGGAGCAGAGCTGAGGCAGCAGCTGGCTCTGCTCCTCCTGCAGCTCATTCTGATTTTCTGATCTGCTGAGCTCTCCTGGAGCCTTGCTGGAATAGCTGCAGCGCTGGGTTGTAACTCCTCAAGGATGTGCAGCAGACACAACAAATGCACGTGCCCGTGCTGAGCAGATCCAGATTTGGCCCAGGCTTGGTGCTGGGAGCAGAGTGGGAATTCAGGGCTGCTGTTGCTGTTCCCAGGCTGTCCCCAGGGACTGCTGTCTGACCTTGGACAAGGCCTTCTCCATCACCCTTCACTCTGGCCATGAATCATGCAGATTTATGGCCGGCAGCTCGGTGCATTATTAATCGTGTCCCCCCTCACCACAGTTTGCACTTGGATGCTCATTCCGAGGGGGAAGACACATCCCAGCCTGGTGCTGTGGGAATCCAGCTCCCAGCCTCTGCCTGACCCCCAGAAACAAAAAAAAGCCACTGGGATGGCCGGCAGCCCCAGACACCCGGGGGTGTAAATCAGAGTGCTCACCCCTGCAAGGAGCACCCACAGGGGTGGGACTGGCTGCTGTCCCTGTCCTGCCTGCTCCCGTGGTGGAACACACCCCAGAAGTGTGGAGTTGGGAGATTTCCTGCTGCAGTGGTGCTGGGAGAGGGAGAATTGTGTTGGAGCAAGGCTTGGCCATCAGCAGGATGGGGATTGGAATGGGGATTGGGATGGGGATGCTGTCACCTTCCATCAGTGGCTAAAATGCAGCACTTGGTGCCTCCTCAGCACGTTAATGAGTCAGTGGAAACAGTGAGAGGGAGACACAGGGGTATTTTTAGCCATTCCTGCCTGGTTTGGGAGCTGGGTGCTCGTCATTCCTGGAGCTGGGACTGTGACCACAGTGGCCTAGCTGAGGCTTTCACAGAGGCTCCTCAGGACCCCAGGCAGCTTGGCCACGTTTCACTGCCTCCAAGCTGCTTTCTAATGGCCCTCCTGAGCTGTTTTGATCCTGCAGCACCCGCCCTGTCCTCTGCCAACACGTATATCTGTAATTAAAGCCGAGCTTTAATGTCTCCTATGCTAATTTCCATGAGCTGCTCGGGGTTTGGTTTGGGTAGCCCTGGCTTGGGAAATGCCAAAGGAAAAAACCACAGGGTGATCTTCAGCTGGCTGAGCCCGCGGGGACGTCGCATCCTCCACGTCTGCTCACCTGGAATCCCTGACACCACCTCATGTTTTCTTAAAGAAAATAAAGCTCAGCTCCCTGGGCTGAGCTTTAGGAGAGGTTTTTAGTCCCTGGAGAAATAGGTGAGGTTGTAGCAAAGCTGGGAGCTGAACTTAGCTCTGCTGAATCCAGCCTTTCCAGACCTGGAAAAGTTGAAAAATAACTACAACTTGGATTGCCCTGGTTCTTCACCTGGTTTTTGATCTCTTGCTTTGCATGCGAGACTTGTCTCCAGGCTTTCCTCTGCAGCCAGGACTCTGAATCTGCTGAGGTCGCTGGCCTTTGAAATGCAGCTCAACTCTGTCTGTGGGTGAGCTCTGGGACTGTGAGGGGGGGGAACAGTGAAATTCATCCTGTGGCTTCATCCACAGCCGGGAATGTGCTCTCCCCTGCTTGTCCCAGAGCTGCTGCTGCAGAGAGGGCAGGAACAGCCTTGTTTTCTGCTGGAGCATCCACAGGAGATGCAGGAGGGGTGTGGAATCCACCAGGTGTGAGGGAGGAGGATGTCCTGGGCACAGAGAAACCAAGATGACTTAGAAACCATGGGAAGATTTGGGAGGTTCCCCGTGCTGGGAGCTGTGTGTGCAGGTTGGAGCTGCTGGGCACGTACAGAGGGTCTGTGCTGCACGTGGAATGACAGAAACTCCTGCCTGGGTTAGAGCTGTGACTGCTGGGTTGGAAGGGTGCCTGTGCTGTGGTGCTTTTTTCCTGAAGATTTGCTGGGAATGCCCCTTTTGGGAGGAGAAATGTGGAGCATGAGTGTACCCTGGACTTGCTGGCCCACCTGTGCCCACCTCAGCCCTTCCAGGCTGAACTCTTCCCTGCCACCTGCTGCACTCTCCTCACTGCTGGAGCCGACTGTGGCCATAAATCAGCTCTTAACACAAACAAATAGAAATCAATTATGAAATAATCTACCAACTCCATGAAACTTGAGGGGTTTCCTGGAGCACAAGCCTGGAAAGCCCCTGAGCAGCCCAGCCAGGTGTGAGGCAGCCCCCAGCCCGGGCACTGCCGCTGACCCCAGCCCGCCCTGTGCCTCCAGGCAGGGGCTTCCCTGTCCCTCAGGGCTCTTCTTCCCATCACTAATTAACCTCCTGGCTAATAACCACGCCCAGATTCGGGCTGGCATTTACTTTGGTTTCCCATCCATGTGTTCAAACCCCCACTTGCCTGCGCTGGAATCTGAGTTTGGTTCCGAAATTAATTTGGTGGGAGGGCGCTGGGCTGTGTGCCCCTCTCCCCGACCTCACAGCGCAGGAACCCCAATTCCAGAGAGCCCTCCTGGCCTCCTGCCTTGGCCTGGGATGCCGAGCATCCCCTCGGGTCCCGCAGCATCCCCTCGGGTCCCCAGCATCCCCTCGGGTCCCGCAGCATCCCCTCGGGACCCCAGCATCCCCTCGGGTCCCCAAAATCCTCTCGGGTCCCCAACATCCCCTCGGTTCCCCCAGCATCCCCTCGGGTCCCCAACATCCCTTCGGGTCCCGCAGCATCCCCTCGGGTCCCCAACATCCCCTCGGTTCCCCAACATCCCCTCGGGTCCCCAACATCCCCTCGGGTCCCGCAGCATCCCCTCGGGTCCCCAAAATCCTCTCGGGTCCCCAACATCCCCTCGGTTCCCCCAGCATCCCCTCGGGTCCCCAACATCCCCTCTGGTCCCGCAGCATCCCCTCGGGTCCCCAACATCCCCTCGGGTCCCCAGCATCCCCGTGTCCCTCTCCCTGGTGGCACACCGCGCCCAGCGCTTCCCGCGCTGCCACCCGACCTCTTTGTCCCGCATCAATTTTTTCCCCCTCTCCTCATTCCCCTTTTCTCCCTTTCCCTCCCACTGGACCCTCCAGTGACGCTCCGCTATCCATCCCCCTCCTATCGCTGCGCGGGAGGATTGTTTTAAGAAAAAAAGCGTGTGTGCGTTTTTTTTTTTTTACCAGATGCCCGCACAGCCCCGCGGCGTGCCTGTGCCTGCTCCTGTCGCTGCTGCCGTGGCCGGCCCGGCACAAAGAGCCCTTCTGGGGCGGCCCCGAGCTCCGCGTTCCCCCGCGCAGCCACCCAGGAGCGCCGGCGCTCCGCGGCCGCGGCGCCCGGGGCTCGGGGCCGCCGGCGAGCCGGGCACGGCCCGCGGGCGCCGGCAGCTGCTGCGCCTCATTAGGATGCACACCTGCTCCCCGCCGCCCTTTGTGCGCCGAGCAGATGCCCTGATTTATTATTATACACATTTTCTTTTTCATTTGGCCCGGATAATGCCGTCTCATTAACTCGAAATGTCTCCGAATCCTGACAAATTCTCACACAATCCCCGACAATGAAATCAGAATTGGGTTAAAAAAAAAAAAAAGAAAGAAAAAAAAAAAGGAGGGGAAAAAAAAGTAGGAGGAGAGGGGGAGCGGGGCTGAAACGTGGTCTTGCTGCCGGCAAAGCGCTGTGGCTCCGGGCTGGGGTCTGCTGGTTGTGCTTCACCAGAGGAGCCCCACGGGCTTGTTTTGGGTGACTGCTGTGCTCTGCAGCATCCTCTGGGACCCCCTGCCCACCCCCTTGCCGCAGGAGGCTCAGGAATGCCATGTCCCAGCAGATCTGATGGCAGCAGGTGGGAGCTGGTGGTGCCCCCAGCCTGACCTGCCACAGCACCCTGGGGACCCCCAGTGCCCAGGTGCTGTCACCTTCCCCACCCACCACCTCCAGCTGGGGCTGCCTTACCCCCAAGAGGGGGTTTGTGCCTCATCCTTGGGGTTTTTTTGTGTCAGGTGCATAGCCTTGGTCTGTCCTCATCTTTCCTCCTCCGCAGAGCCCTGCCAGCCACACATCCTGCCCAGGCCCACCAGGATGGCTGGTGGGGTTTGCCCTCAGGGCTTATCTCTGGTGCCAGCTCCAGTCCTGCTCCAGCCCAGGTGGCCAGTGGTGACAGATGGTGACATCAGGGGTTCTTTTCTCAGGGCCCCCACGCAGAGGGATGCAGCAGCCAGAGGCACTCACCCTCCTTGTGCAGGGTTTGGCTTTGGGGAAGCTCTCAGCTGGCTTGGAGGAGCAGGAACTTGTCCCACCTGTTGCCAGCCAGTGCCGAGCCCCTGCTTAATTGTGTTTGAGTGATTTAGGACTGAGGGAGGATAAAAATAGCCCTGGTGCAGCAGAGACTCCAGCGTGGGCAGGAGCAGGCAGGGAGCAGGGCTGTCCCCATGCTGCCTGGCCCTGTGGATTTGGTGTGGGTATGAGGATGCTCCTCTTCCCCCCACCATGTGTCCCTTGTGCCTCGATTCCCTCTTCACCAGAAGGGAAGGGAGAAAAAACCTCCCTGCCATGAGACGCAGGATGTCAGCGCCGTAACTGCGGTTGTGCAAGTCAGCACAGGCCCCTCCACGGGGGACGCCTTTGTTCCCAGCACCTCTTTCATCCTCCCCTTCCCAGCCAGGGCAGAGCCTCGCCGCTGCCAAACCCGCCGCGCGGGGCCGGGGCGCTCGCTGCCCTCGGGGCCGCGCGGTGCCACGCCGCTGACGGCGCGTCTCTCCCCTGCCAGGTGCAGCGGTGCCTACGTGGGCGAGCGCTGCCAGCTGCCCAACCCCTGCCTGAGCTCCCCCTGCAAGAACGCGGGCACCTGCACGGCGCTGGTGCGCGGCAGCACCGTGGATTACAGCTGCGCCTGCCGCCTGGGCTTCACCGACGAGCTGTGCCTGACGCCCCGCGACAACGTGTGCCTCAGCAACCCCTGCCGCAACGGCGGCACCTGCGACCTGCTGACGCTCAGCGAGTACAAGTGCCGCTGCCCGCCCGGCTGGTCAGGTGAGGGGTGGCACCTGGGGGCGCGGCTGGGCTCGGCAGGGCTGCCACAGGGGTGGTGAGGCGTCTCTGGGCTTGGATTTGGGGAGGTGGGCAGGGCGGTTGGCAAAGATGGTTGGGGGTGGGTGGGTGGCAGCTGAGGGAATTGTGACCCCGCTGCGCAGGTACAGCCAGATTCACGTCACTGCCACCAAGAGCTGAGCTGCTGTTTGCATCCTCACCCTCCCTCCTTGCCCTCCCCAGGCAAAACCTGCCAGCAGGCCGACCCCTGTGCCTCCAACCCCTGTGCCAACGGGGGCCAGTGCGTGCCCTTCGAAGCCCACTACATCTGCCGCTGCACCGCCGGCTTCCACGGCGCCAACTGCAAGCAGGACGTCAACGAGTGCAACATCTCGCCGCCCGTCTGCAAGAACGGGGGCAGCTGCACCAACGAGGTGGGCACCTACCAGTGCTCCTGCAAGCCGGCCTACACCGGGCAGAACTGCGAGCACCTCTACGTGCCCTGCAACCCCTCGCCCTGCCAGAACGGGGGCACCTGCCGCCAGATCGGGGACACCACCTACGACTGCACCTGCCTGCCAGGTAGGGAGGGGCAAGGCGTGGGGCAGCGCCTCAGTCCACCCTAAGTGAGGTAGTGCCTGGATTTCCAGCGGGTTGTGAGGCTGGGAGGGGCAGAACCCTCTGGATGTGGGCTGTGTGTGCTTTAGGGAAGACGATGCCTGAGGAGGAGAGTTCATCTGGGGGCTTTATATACTTTGTGTTTCACCAAAATAGCTCTTCCAAAACAACTGTTTGAGCAGAGGCCCCTGTGCGGATGCTCATATTCCAGAATAAGAGTGCCTTTTTCCGCTTTAGCTTAATCCACTTCCAGAATGGAATAATTAGCCCGGAATAGCTATTTTGGAAAGTTTCCGAGTGCTAATGGAGCTGGGGAAGGAAGACTCTCTCTGTGCTCGCTGCTGCTCCCTCCGGCAAACTCTGGAGCAGGCCAGCAGGATTGCAGCCTCTGGCATGGAGAGCTCCTGTGGAGGGGCCTGGTGGGCACTGTCCTGGGAGCTCAGCGCCCTGGGAGGCATCTTGGCACCCTGGAAAGGAGCTTGGCACCCTGCAAGCCCTAGAGAAGAACAGCAGCTGTGAAAGGGCCCCCTGACCCCAGCAAGCCCTTTCACTTCTGCCCTCACACTGTGAGTCTGCAGTGCAGTAAGGGCAGGGAAGGGACTGAGCAGCTTCACCCCATCCCTGGGTCAGCTGGAGAAATGAAACTGGAGTTTCAGCCCAGAGCCACGCTCAGACCAGGTTGAGTGCTGTCCTCACCCGAGCCAGCCACACTGGCCAGCTGTGGCAGATGTGGAGGGGAGGCACCCGTCCTGTCCCTGGGGAGGAAGCTGTGGGCAGCAGTGCCCTGCCTGAGGAGCCTCTTGTGGGGTTGGTTTGATCCTCTGGTCACCCATAGCCCAGCAGTGGCCAGAGCAGGATGAGGGTTGGGTGGTTTTCCCCTCTGCACCCTGGGCAGGGCTGGGCATTGCCCTGGGGAGCTCCAGCCTGCTTCCCTGTAGCTCCTGCCCCAACTCTGCTGGGGACGTGGCATCGAGGTGGGGATGGGGTCTCCCAGATGGCACAGACACCCACACCCTGCTGGGCTAGGGAAGATAAATAATCCCTGTGAGCCGTGTGGGCGATCTGGTCTTGCTGTCTGACACAGGTTCAGAGGTTCCACCCCCTTCCCAAACCTGCAGTACCTCATGAATCTCATCAACCATCCAGGACAGACAGGGCCCTGCAGGATCTCCTGCCTCACCCCCACAGCACTCACCCAGGCTGGAGCAAAGCTCCTGTCCTTAGGGACAGGGAGCTGTGGGGCTGACCGGGCGAGCCGTGCCAGGAAGGAAACCTTTCCTTCCAGCATGATGCTCCTTTGGAGCAGCTCCCAGCCCTGTCCCGCAGGGCTGGGCAGGTGGAGGTGCAGGAGGAGCTGTGCTGGCCCTGCCCTGCCCTTCTGCTGACGAGGCACTTTCACTGAGCAGCCCCAGCGTCGGGCACGGCGGGGTGAGGCACAGCCCGGGGCAGAGCCCTGCTCCCGGCAGGATCGGCGCTGTCACACCCAGCTGCGGCTCCGTGGGCTGCTTCCAGGAGATTTGCATCCTGCAGGAGCTGCTTCACCTCCCGTGGGGCGGCACAGCCCCTGCTGCAGGGAACAGGGGGTCCCTCAGCAGCTCCTCCATCGCACACAATGCGGGAGCTGCACGGCAGCAGAGGGACAGGGGGCTGTTCCTCATGATAAGGGGGTGATTGATATGCTGGTATGTGGCACAGCAAGCGTGGAACAATGTCCCCTTTTCATTCCTGCAGAGGCCTGGCTGTACCGGGTTTCTTCAAGTTAAACTAATCTTGGCTGTTTTATCGTGCCATCGCTGCAGAATGTAACCCTGAGTTTAAAGTAATTGCCCTACTAATTACTCATTTGGATGGTTCAAAATGAGTTAATCCTGGTTTCTAGGACATTGGGAGCTATGGCTGCTCAGGCTCAGCCCCGCTGCTTAAAAATGAGGTGCAAATCAATGTTATCTGCTCTGGGCTCCTACCAGCAATCATAAAAAGCTGTGGCTGCTCCCCATGTGATGGAGCTGGGGAGAGGAAAACGTGGAGAGAGTGAGGGGAAAGCTCCCAGCTGGGCCAGGCTCTGGGGTCCCACAGAGGATGAGTCTGGGCACCTGGTCCTTACCTGTGCAGGTGTCTGGGTTGGGGTGCAGGTGTCTGGGTTGGGGACAGCCTGCAGAATGCCCTGGGAGGGAACTGCAGATGGACACTGGCACTGTGGGCTGGCATTGCCATCCCAAACCCCAAGCAGCTGGGTCGAGAGCTTTGAGGGTCGTACAGTAAATGCAGCTTTTAACACAAATGCCAGTCAGAGGTGGCTTGGCAGATGTCCTGAGGAGGGCCTGGCTGCTGTGCTCCTGCTGCAGGGGCTGGGGGCGGCAGGGTTTCCATGCTATCAGCTGGAGGTGATAACAAACCCAAGCAGAGGTGGGCTGGGATGAGCCCAGCGCCGTGTGGGATTGTGGCTCGCCCTGGCAGGGACTTGGATCCCCCTCAGGGGCAAGCACTGCTGCTGAGGCTCTTTAAAAGGGAAATTAAACGCTGGTGATTCAGCACTGGGTGCCACAAGCCTTCGTGGGAGCAGCTCTGCTTCGTTCTGGCTTGTGTAGAGTCAGATCCTCCACTGCTCGGGGCAGGGCTGGAGGCTCTGGCAGCAGGGACAGCCTGCCCTGTGCAGAGGCAGCTGCTGCTGCCAGGCCCCAGCAAGAGGCAGAAGGGGATGAAGATCAAACCAGGCAGTGCTTCAAACCCACCTGAAAATGAACAGCCTGCTGGTGGTGGGGGGTGGCGAGGGGCACGGTGGTGACACAGCCAGTGGGCGAGTTGGCATCATGGCAGCTGTGTCCTCTGCGCAGGGTTCACGGGTCAGAACTGTGAGGAGAACATCAACGACTGCCCAGGCAACAACTGCAAGAATGGGGGCACCTGCGTGGATGGCGTCAACACCTACAACTGCCAGTGCCCACCTGAGTGGACAGGTAATGCCAGGAATGATGGTGGCACAGGGCTGGGCTGGGAGGATGAGTCCTGTTCGGGGGGATGATGGGCACAGCGTGGGCAGAGCCGTCCTGCTTCACATCAGGAGTGGTCAGTGCCAGCTTCACACAGGTGCCCTGTCCCCTGGCAGGTCAGTACTGCACTGAGGACGTGGACGAGTGCCAGCTGATGCCCAACGCCTGCCAGAACGGTGGCACCTGCCACAACAACCACGGCGGCTACAACTGCGTCTGTGTCAACGGCTGGACGGGCGAGGACTGCAGCGAGAACATCGACGACTGCGCCATGGCCGCCTGCTTCCACGGGGCCACCTGCCACGACCGCGTGGCCTCCTTCTACTGCGAGTGCCCCCACGGCCGCACAGGTGAGGCCCTGTCCCCCTTGTCCCCTGCCCTGCGTGTCCCCCGGCTCCTTGGTGCAGTCTTGGTTGGTGGTGCCCATCGTCCTTGACGTGCCTTTGGCTGCCCAGGTTTGCTGTGCCACCTGGATGATGCCTGCATCAGCAACCCCTGCAACGAGGGCTCCAACTGCGACACCAACCCTGTCAATGGCAAGGCCATCTGCACGTGTCCTTCGGGGTACATGGGGCCAGCCTGCAACCAGGATGTGGACGAGTGCTCACTGGGTGAGCTCTCATGGGTGACAGCACGGCTGGGGAGGGCTCTGGCACAGCCAGGAGCGAGTCCTGAGAGCTGTGCTTGTGTTTTACAGGAGCCAACCCGTGTGAGCATGCAGGGAAGTGCATCAACACCCAAGGGTCCTTCCAGTGCCAGTGTCTGCAGGGCTACTCGGGCCCTCGCTGTGAGATTGATGTCAATGAGTGCCTCTCCAACCCCTGCCAGAATGATGCCACCTGTCTGGACCAGATCGGGGAGTTCCAGTGCATCTGCATGCCCGGTGTGTGGGCAGCCCTGTGGACTGAGCCTTGGTGCTGGGGGTGGGCACTGGGAGGGTTTTGAGTGGCCCTGAGCTTCAGCTCAGTGTGGGGTTGGGTCAGCATCTCCTATGTGCCTGGGGACAGCACCAGAAAGAAGGAGCTCAGTAAAGGTTGTGTGGTGGGGGCACAAGAAAGTGACATTTGGGCACCATCAGCCCTACACTGATCTCCTCCTCTTGCCAATCTTGGCTTGGATTGAGCCAAAACCTGTTGATCCAAGGAGCAGCTTGTGCATCAAATCCCACAGCTCCTGAGCTGCCTTTTAAAGACAGGGGATCCAGGTGTAACGCACGCACTGTGGGGCTGTGCCAGCCCTGTGCCATGGTGCTGACAATGCTGGGTCTCTCGGCAGGGTACGAGGGGGTTTACTGCGAGATCAACACGGACGAGTGCGCCAGCAGCCCCTGCCTGCACAACGGCAACTGCCTGGACAAGATCAACGAGTTCCACTGCGAGTGCCCCACTGGTAGGTGGCACCCCTCCCACTGCCAGCAGCCATCCCACTGCTGCTGTGGTGGAAACAAAGCTCGAGCCAAGAGTGGGCTCCTTAGATTTCATGGCCCTCCGAAATGGGGAGAGCGTAGGGAGCACCTCTTGGTGCTTTGGAGGGAGCTTCTCCAATTGCCATGAGGGGCTGAGCCCCGTGCAGGCCATGCTGCTCCAGCTCCCGCCCATGGGAGAGGGGAAGGAGGATTAAACCCCACGGCTTTGCACTTGAAAAGGCCCCTCTTTGGGAAGGAGGGCTGGGGGCTGGGGGGGGCCGCAGCAGCGGCTTTGAATGCGGTGTCAAAGTCACGGGGTGGAGCAGAGAATGGGGAGACGGTTAATCTGTGAAAGGAGGTTTTGAAGTTCAGAGACTTTGCTCCTCTAGAGATGTAAATAAGATGCTCTCAATGGTGGGTCGCAGCCCCGCATTCAGGGCCCCCAGCAGCCGTCCCCATGGAAACCCGGCGCCCCAGCCGGGATGCGGGGGGCCGGCGGGAGCGGGCAGGGGGGCCCAGCAGGAGCTGCCCGGCAGGGAGGGGAGCCTGGAGGGTCTGGCCCTGAGCAGGGAGGTGACTTTTCCCTCCGTTCCAGGCTTCAACGGGCACCTGTGCCAGTTTGACATCGACGAGTGTGCCAGCACCCCCTGCAAGAACGGTGCCAAGTGCGTGGATGGCCCCAACACCTACAGCTGCGAGTGCACTGAAGGTCAGGGGATCCTGGGGGGCTGTGGGGGTCCTGCCTCGTGGTGTGCTATAAAACCACATTGAGAAATCATTCAGTGCCCACCTCTGCAACCACCTGCTGTGGCAGGTGTCCCCACCAGTGAGGCTGGACCCTGCTGATGTGACTCCTGTGGGGCAGGATGTCCCTTTCCCTGTTGATGGCAGAACAAGCCGAGCTCTGGAGCCTGCTGGCCCCGGAGCCAGGTGTATGGAGCCTGGCACTCCTTAGGTGTGGCCCCGCAGCCGCCGTCCCACCGTGCAGGGAGGGGGAAGGCAGGAAGGAAGGAATAAAGCTGCCTCTATGGGGACGCAAGGTGCAGGGCCGCGGGGGCTGGCCGAGCGAAACCCAAGGAGCAGTTGCACAAAATGATGACTTGAGCCCTGGTGGCAAACAGTGGCTCTTTTGTGGAGCAGCTCCCGCCAGAAATCTTCCAGCTGAATGGCCTCTAATTAGTGTCTTGCTAATGCCAAGCCCCGATGAAAAGCTGCTATGTGGGCTTGGCGGGGTCTAGTCAAAGCTGTACTTTGTCCTCGGCTCTCCACCCCCAAACCCGGCGGGGAGGGAGCCGGCCAGGAGAATAGGAGCTGCCGGGGGGGTTATTATTGGGGGGTGCTTGTGGCCAGCCCCCCCGTGCACGCCGGGACGAGCGCGGGGCCCTGCTTGCAGCCGAGGCTGCTTTAATGCAGGTCATTGTGCACCCCGGGACAAAGCCCCCCGGGCTGGGCTCTGACCAGCCCCCCCACCAGCACATCGGGGTGCTCCCTACCTGCACCCCACTCCTGGGGGTCCCAGAGATCACAGTGGGGCAGGTAGAGGCTCCCTGGTGCACTGCCTCACGCCTGGAGAGGGTGGGAAGGAGTGTCCCCCGTGTCCCCCATCCTCAGCCTGTGTCTCTGCTGCTGGTGGCAGGTTTCACGGGTGCTCACTGCGAGATCGACATCGATGAGTGTGACCCTGACCCGTGCCACTACGGGACCTGCAAGGACAGCATCGCCTCCTTCACCTGCCTCTGCCAGCCCGGCTACACGGGCCACCGCTGCGACATCAACATCAACGAGTGCCAGAGCCAGCCCTGCAAAAACGGGGGCACCTGCCAGGACAGGAACAACGCCTACAACTGCATCTGCCTCAAAGGGACCACGGGTGAGCAGGAGGGAACCCATGTGGCTCCACATGGGTCGGCAGCATCCCTCTCCCATCCCCTTCCTGGGGCAGGTTGGCCCTGGGCCACCACCAGCAGCCGCCCTGGTGCCGGGGCTGGCTGGGGGCATCCTGGGTGAGGGCGAGTTCTCCCAGTTTGGTGCCCAGCTCAGGCAGGAGCCGCGCCCCAGCCGGGAGCTGCCCATGGCGGAGGCGCTTTGTTGTGGGGTGGTGCTGGCAGTTGGTGCCAGCGGGGTTCATTTTACTGCTTTGACGGGTCTGGGGACCTCCTAATGACAGCCCTCTCCTCTTGGGGACCCCCTAACAACCCCCCTCTCCTCCCCAGGCTCCAACTGCGAGATCAACCTGGATGATTGTGCCAGCAACCCCTGTGACTACGGCAAGTGCATCGACAAGATCAATGGCTACGAGTGCACCTGCGAGCCGGGGTACACAGGTGAGAGCAGGGCCTCACACCCTGGGGACCTGCAGCTGCTGGTGCCTCACAAAACCAGGACAAGGGTGCGAGGAGGAGGGGGGATGCTGCCATCCCGCTTGTAGGAGGTTTTACACCCTCCAGCGCTCCTGCTTGTTCAGGAGGGTGACCCCGGCTCAGTCTGAAATCAAAGGGGTGTCTGGTGCTGAGAATTCGACTCCTGCTGAGCCCACTCCCATGGGTATCAGGTTGCTTGCCTCGTCCAACTGGTTTGTTTGATGGCTGCTGGAAATGGTGGAGGGCTTTGATGGGAGCAGCCCCCACCGCTCCCCGCTCGCGCGGCCCCTTGTCCTCGGGCCCGCCGGGAGCTGAAATAAAGCCTGGCTTTGTCAGGCATGGCAGGTAGGGTTACAGGCTGAAACCTCCTCCCTTCGGTGTTCCCTCCTGGGCCAGAGCAGCCCAGGGCACGGCCTCTTCCCAGTCCCATTTAATGAAGGCAGGCAGGCCATGCAGGGTGTGAAGTCACCCTGCCTGCAGGGCAGCCCACTCCTCTGCAGCCAGCACAGTGTGTCTGAGACCCCAGCCTGCAGCAGACACTCCCTGGGTGGCTGGAGGGGGAGCTGCCTGGTGGGTGCACCCCCCAGACCATGTTGTTCATGCTTTTGGGGTAACTGTTCCTTGCTCCCCCTTTCCCAGGGCGCATGTGCAACATCAACATCGACGAGTGTGCCAGCAACCCCTGCCACAATGGGGGCACCTGCAAGGATGGCATCAATGGCTTCACCTGCCTCTGCCCCGAGGGCTTCCACGACCCCAAGTGCCTGTCTGAAGTGAACGAGTGCAACAGCAACCCCTGCATCCACGGGAAATG
This sequence comes from Passer domesticus, assembly GCF_036417665.1. Taxonomy (NCBI): domain Eukaryota; kingdom Metazoa; phylum Chordata; class Aves; order Passeriformes; family Passeridae; genus Passer; species Passer domesticus. The sequence goes on from NC_087491.1 coordinate 10,576,436, forward strand.
CCATGATGGATTGAATGGGTAGGTTAGAGGGTGCAGGGGCTGCTGGGGACCAAAGGGTCCCCAGCAAGGTCAGGGTTAGAGGAGGGTGAGCATCTGTCCCCTGAGTTGGTGCTTGTCCATGCTCTGAGCCAGTGCCATGGGATATTCCCCTGAAGGGACAGGATTTGCTGGTTAAATGATGGCTGGTGCAGCCTAGAGGGTCAGGATGGACCAGCTCTTTATGCCCCACTTTTTCCCCAAAGCTACAAGTGTGACTGTGACCCTGGCTGGAGTGGGACAAACTGTGACATTAACAACAACGAGTGTGAATCCAACCCCTGCATGAACGGTGGCACCTGCAAGGACATGACCAGTGGCTACATCTGCACCTGCAGGGAGGGCTTCAGCGGTGAGTGGGGGGTTAGGTTGGATATTCTGAAAAATTTCTTCCTGGAAATGGTGCTCAGGCACTGCAGCAAGCTGCCAAGGGAAGTGGTGGAGTCACCATGACTGGAAGTGTTCAAAATGGATGTGGAACAGAGTGATGCTGGGTTAATGGTTGGACTTGGTGATCTTAGAGGGCTTTTCCAGCGTTTACAAGTCTGTGATTCCATGATTCTAAGGGTGCAGCCAGGGATGCTGCCATGTTCCCCCCACACCAAGGCATGGGTGGGAGCTGTGGGTGGGTGTTCCATGATGCTGGGTGGGCTGGAGGCTTCATTTTTGGGAAGAGTGGAGCCCCAGGTGTGGCTGGGAGCTGTGGCAGTGCAGCCCTCATGGAGACCTTCAGGGCTGGAGCTGAGCACAGGAGGCTTTCCCAGGGCAGTGGGTGTGCTGTTGTCATTGCCACCGTGTCCCCACTGTACCCTCATTCCCCTGCCACCAGCACACCTCCATCACAGCCACTTCTGTCTGTTTTTCTTAACACAGGCCCCAACTGCCAGACCAATATCAACGAATGTGCTTCCAACCCCTGCCTGAACCAGGGCACGTGCATTGATGATGTTGCTGGCTACACCTGCAACTGCCTCCTGCCCTACACAGGTGAGGGGAGCACCCCGTGCCCCACCACAGCTCTGTGGAGTTTCTGCTTCACGTGTGACACCAGACTGGTCCCCAGCACATGCAGTGTGGGCTGGCACTGAGCATGAAAGCTTCCCTCATTCTGCCCACAGCCACGGCTCCACCTCTCCACGACGCAGCCGGAGGAAATTGCAGGAGCTTTTTTTTTTCCTCCCTTCCTCCTCTTCCTCCTCCTCCTGGAGGGTGGCTCGGGGGCAGCAGCACCCAGGGGCTGCCCCACTGACACCCCAGCGTTCCCCAGCCATGGTGCCCGTGCTGGAAGGGGCGATCCGAGGCCGAGGGGCCGGGGGATTCTGCTGAGCCAATTCCTGTTTGCCGGCCCTGCGCTTCCGCTCGCGCAGCCCGGCACAATTGCAGGAAGCCATGAGCTGTTTCCTGCCCTCACCAGTGGCCATAGAAACCCCTGGGGGGGACGGGGACTGGGCAAGCAGGGAGGGGAAGGCTCTGGAAAATAGCAAAGGCCAGTTCAGGAGATATTGGCTGACAGGGAAGATAAGGGTTTGGAGGGAACGTGTCCCTTGGCTGGACGTAAACAGGAAAAGCAGCAGAGAGGGAAGGGGGGAGGGAGTGCAAGGGGGAAAAGACACCCCGAGCAGCACTTCCCTGCCAAAGGAAGTGTGCATTGCTGTCATGCGGCCCAGATAGCCAGGGCTTAAAAGGTTGTGGGGGTTTGGGGTCATGGGTGAACCAGAATGGAGGAGACAGCCCCAGCTGGGCTGCCCTGGGGTGCTGGGGAAGTCCAGAGCCTTCCCCAGACTGGCAGCAGCCCAGGGCAGGGGAAAGGGGTAGCGGGGTCTTGGGCCACCTGTCCTTTTGGAGAGTGTCAGCGGGTGCTTGTGCCTGTGCAGGAGCCACCTGTGAGGATGTGCTGGCCCCCTGTGCTGGCAGCCCGTGCAAGAACGGCGGCGAGTGCCAGGAGTCAGAGGACTACAAGAGCTTCTCCTGCAGTTGCCCCCCTGGCTGGCAAGGTATGGACATGGCCCTTTTGGGGATTAGAACCCCCTGATCCCCTCAGGGAGGGAAAGGCACGGGGGAGGGAGACAGGTGGATGGGACACAACTGTTACCTGCATCCTTGGCTTCTGCTGTGGTGTGAGTGGTGCCCAGGATGTCATTGTCACCCCTGGGGCTTTCACCACCACCCCTAGCCCACACAATCCCCGTCCTGCTCTGTCCCCAGGTCAGACCTGTGAGATTGACATCAATGAGTGTGTGAAGAGCCCCTGCAGGAACGGGGCCACGTGCCAGAACACCAATGGGAGCTACCGCTGCGCCTGCCGGACCGGCTTCTCTGGCCGCAACTGCGACACCGACATCGACGACTGCAAGCCCAGTAAGAGCAGGGGCTGCCCCTGCCTGCACCCAGCCCAGCCCTGCGCCTCATCACCCTTCCTGGGGCTGGGATTCTCCTCCCCATGCATGGACCAGCCCTGGCTGCCACTGTGGCCTGGCTGTGCTTGGCTTTTGGGTCACCTCATGCATGTCCGTGTTGAGCTGTGTCAGTGCAAGGCAGGAGGAAGGAGGCTGGGGGACAATGTGTGCCATGGGATCTCCTTGTGCCCAGTTCCCTGGAGGGGTTGGTGTGGCTTCTGCCCAGTCCATGGGCTCATTCCTCCACATGGCCAGGGAATGTGTATGGGGACAGTGCTGTGGGGCTGCAGCACCACAGCTGGACCCATCACATCTTCACGTGCATGTCCCTCCTCTCCAGATCCATGCCACAACGGTGGCTCCTGCTCCGATGGCATTGGCACGTTCTTCTGCGAGTGCCTGGCTGGTTTCCGTGGGCCCAAGTGTGAGGAGGACATCAATGAGTGCGCCAGCAACCCCTGCAAGAACGGGGCCAACTGCACCGACTGCGTCAACAGCTACACCTGCACCTGCCCCTCCGGCTTCAGCGGCATCCACTGCGAGAACAACACCCCTGACTGCACAGAGAGGTACAGTCCTGCCAGCTGGGACGAGGGGCTGGGGTCCCTGTGCTGCCCCATCGCCCTGGGTTGGTGTGTGGGAGCTCTGGTGTGGGGCACAACCAGCGGTGTGACTCACCGGGGCGCCGTGTCTGTGTCCCCAGCTCCTGCTTCAACGGTGGCACGTGTGTGGATGGCATCAACACCTTCACCTGCATCTGCCTGCCCGGCTTCACGGGCAGCTACTGCGAGCACAACATCAACGAGTGTGACTCCAAGCCGTGCCTGAACGGGGGCACGTGTCAGGACAGCTACGGGACCTACAAGTGCACCTGTCCCCAGGGGTACACCGGGCTCAACTGCCAGGTACAGCAGCCTTGGGTGGATGCTGCTGTGGGGATCTGGGGGTCACTGCAGTCCCCACTCCTGCAGGAGCCTTGCTGGGTTCTCACCCTCATCTCTTGCTCTGCTGCCCCAGAACTTGGTGCGTTGGTGTGACTCCTCACCCTGCAAAAATGGAGGCAAGTGCTGGCAGACCAGCAACCTGTACCACTGCGAGTGCAACAGCGGCTGGACAGGGCTCTACTGCGATGTCCCCAGCGTGTCCTGCGAGGTGGCTGCTAAGCAGCAAGGTAAGGCCATGTGTACAGGGCCAGGCTGGGGTCCCCAGGTGTCCCCTGTGCTGGGCACTGAGCAGGGATGTGCCTGGTTCTCTCGATGGGAATCTTTGGCGATCTCAGGGATTGCTCTAGCAATGCACGCCCAAGGCTGTGATTCCCTGTGGGATGTGTGGTGGCCAGGACGTGGCCTTGTGGTGTGTGGGTGTCACCAAGGTCCCTGCATCTCACTCTGCTCTCCCTGACAGGTATCGATGTAGCACATCTCTGCAGGAACTCGGGGCTCTGTGTTGACACTGGCAACACTCATTTCTGCCGCTGCCAGGCCGGCTACACCGGCAGCTACTGCGAGGAGCAGGTGGATGAATGCTCCCCCAACCCCTGCCAGAACGGAGCCACCTGCACAGACTACCTGGGAGGCTACTCCTGCAAGGTGGGTAGGAATTCCCAGGGGAAAAGCCTCAGTTACTGCCTTTCTCCTGCCCAAGATGCTGCCCTTGCATGATGCCCCTTTACCAAGTTGGAGATTCGGGTGCTGGCTGTGCTCCTAGAGCCATGTGGGAATGGAAGGAACCTCTCTGATAGTTCCCCTCTTTCCTCCTTGCAGTGTGTGGCTGGTTATCGTGGAGTTAACTGCTCAGAGGAGATCAATGAATGCTTGTCCCACCCATGCCAGAATGGAGGAACTTGCATCGATCTCATCAATACCTACAAATGCTCCTGCCCCAGAGGAACTCAAGGTAAATTAATTCCCCAGGCTGGGGCATTAGTGGGTTGAGTGCAGATATCCTTGGATTCTGCTCATTAGCTGCTCGGGCTGGCGGCTGCAAACGCAGCGGGCGAGGTTTGTGTTTGCTCGTGGGCTTAGCCATCAAGGCCAGGCGGCCTTGGCCACGTGGTGCCACGTCCCTCCTGCCCGAGAGGTGGCTCAGGCTGCCACTGACGTGGTCAGGCTCAGCCCCTGGGCAGGGAAGGCTCACACAGGGGAGCAGCAGGCCCCCCGATACTGTTTGATGAGCTGTGTGGGTTGTTCCCCCCTCTCTCTAGGGGTGCACTGTGAGATCAATGTGGATGACTGCAGCCCTTTCTTTGATCCTGTCACCCTGGGGCCCAAGTGCTTTAACAATGGCAAGTGCAAGGATCGGGTAGGTGGCTACAGCTGCATCTGCCCCCCTGGCTTTGTAGGGGAGCGCTGCGAGGGAGATGTCAACGAGTGCCTGTCCAACCCCTGCGACGCCCGCGGCACCCAGAACTGCGTGCAGCGGGTCAACGACTACAAATGCGAGTGCAGGCCTGGCTATGCAGGTGAGCACTGCATCCCCTCTGCTCCCAGGGCCCAGCCTGCAGCCCCCCAGCCCCCCTAGAGCAGCCCTGCACGCCTTTGTCTGCTCCTCACACGCTCCTCTCCCTCGCAGGCCGTCGCTGTGACACCGTGGTGGACGGCTGCAAAGGCAAACCCTGCAGGAATGGGGGAACCTGTGCTGTTGCCAGCAACACTGGCCGTGGCTTCATCTGCAAGTGCCCCCCGGTAGGTGCCTGCTCCTCTCCAGGAGGAGGGAATGAGCGTGAGCATGAGGGGTGGTCAAGAGGCCAGTTTGGTCCCTGAGGCTTCCCCAGCTGGGAAAGGCATGAATGGAGGATGCTTTGCTGTGGGTGCATCCATAAAGGTGCAAGCATCCTCCAGGCAACAACAGATAGAACAAGAGGATACAGTCTCAAGCTGCGCCAAGGGAGATACAGGCTAGACTTAAGGAGGAAGTTTTTCACAGAAAGAGTGGTCAAATACTGGAATCATCTGCCCAGGGAGGTGGTGGAGTCACCATCCCTGGATGTGTTTAAAAAAAGACTGGATGTGGCACTTGGTGCCATGATCTAGTTGAGGTGCTAGAACATGGGTCGGACTCGATGATCTTAAAGGTCTCTTCCAGCCTAGAAATTCTGTGATTCTGTGATGCTGGAATAGAGTTAAGGAGAAGATGGCTCAGGCCTGAAGGTAGAACAGGCTCAATGTTATTTACACCACACAAAGTGAGACAGGCAGCTATGGAGGAGCTCCCTTCATTTTGAGGGGATGCTCTAATGGGTTTTACATTTACATGGGCAAGATTATTCTTGCCCATCACCAGTTTTAGTTTCCCAGAACACATGTGTGTCAGTGTTGCTCATAGCACAGCATCAGTGGTTTCCCAGAACACACGTGTGCCAATGCTGCTCACAGCACAGCATCAGTGGGTTCCCAGAACACACGTGTGCCAATGCTGCTCCTAGCACAGCATCAGTGGGTTCCCAGAACACACGTGTGAAAATGCTGCTCCTAGCACAGCATCAGTGGGTTCCCAAAACACACGTGTGTCAGTGCTGCTCGTAGCACAGCATCAGTGGGTTCCCAGAACACACGTGTGCCAATGCTGCTCCTAGCACAGCATCAGTGGGTTCCCAGAACACACGTGTGAAAATGCTGCTCCTAGCACAGCATCAGTGGGTTCCCAAAACACACGTGTGCCAATGCTGCTCACAGCACAGCATCAGTGGGTTCCCAGAACACACATGTGTGAATGCTGCTCACAGCACAGCATCAGTGGGTTCCCAGAACACACGTGTGCCAATGCTGCTCCTAGCACAGCATCAGTTCTGACTCCCTCCTTGCTGTGCCTTCCCCAGGGATTCGTGGGCGCCACCTGCGAGAACGACTCCCGCACGTGTGGGAACCTGCACTGCCTGAACGGTGGCACCTGCATCTCCATCCACAAGAGCTCCAAGTGCATGTGCACGCCGGCCTTCACGGGCCCCGAGTGCCAGTACCCGGCCAGCAGCCCCTGCACCTCCAACCCCTGCTACAACGGGGGCACCTGCGAGTTCTTCAGCGACGCCTCCCCCTACTACCGCTGCAACTGCCCCGCCAACTTCAACGGCCTCAACTGCCACATCCTGGACTTCGACTTCCAGGGTGGCATCGGGCAGGACATCATCCCCCCCAAGATCGAGGAGAAGTGCGAGATCGCCGTGTGCGCGGGGTACGCCGGCAACAAGATCTGTGATGGGAAATGCAACAACCACGCCTGCGGCTGGGACGGGGGCGACTGCTCCCTCAACTTCAACGACCCCTGGAAGAACTGCTCCCAGTCCCTGCAGTGCTGGAAGTACTTCAACGATGGCAAGTGTGACTCTCAGTGCAATAATGCTGGCTGCCTCTACGACGGGTTTGACTGCCAGAAGTACGAGGGGCAGTGCAAGTAAGTGGCTTCTTTAAAACTTTGTTGTTTTGAAGCCTATCAGGGTCACCATCTCTGGTGAGCCTCTGGTTGTTCTGATTGTATCTGGTAAAACTCCCAGACTCAGGCCTGCTGTTCGTTCCCAACGTTCTGTTCTGCTGCCTGTGGGGCTGCAACTCAAGCAATCACATCTCCCTGTGGTCCTTCTGAGTTTACATCTACTTGGAAGCTCTCTGGGTTTGACTCATTGCAGATGGCTTCCCTGTCCTTGCTTGTATCACTGCACAAAGTGAATTCTCCAACTCACAGCAGTAACACAGTCAGTTTCAAGGCAGGGAGACCCCAGATGGAAAAGCAGCCAGGAAACATGATGATGTTAACATCCAAGCATTTCCCAAACATTGTCTTTGGCAACAGCAGGAACTTAGTCCCAGATTCCTGGACCAACTGTGGTCTTAGTAACTATTCTGTGTCCCCATGCCTTCTCTGAGTCACAGTAATTTGTCCCTTTTTCTTTTATAATTTAACAGCTGCTCTCTCTCACCTGCAGCAGTACTGCATGAAACATCTGCTTTCTATGCAAACTGGTTTAGTGTCTGTCAGGGCGAAGAATATTTATACAAAAGAGAGACCACCACTGCTTTTCTCAGCAGATAGGTGTTATTTGCACTGCTTGGTCTAATTCTTCCTTCTGCCTTGCTTCTTCTCCACCCAGCCCTCTGTATGACCAGTACTGCAAAGATCACTTCTCGGATGGTCACTGCGACCAGGGCTGCAACAATTTTGAGTGCGAGTGGGATGGTCTGGACTGTGCTAACAACATGCCAGAGAAGCTGGCAGATGGCACTCTGGTGGTGGTGGTCCTCATCACCCCCGAGAACCTGAAGAACAACTCCTTCAACTTCCTGCGGGAGCTGAGCCGTGTGCTGCACACCAACGTGGTCTTCAAGAAGAACCCCAAGGGGGAGTACATGATCTTCCCATACTATGGCAACGAGGAGGAGCTGAAGAAACATTACATCAAGAGGTCCACAGAGGACTGGTCAGATATGTCCAGTGCTGTCATCAACAAGGTGAAGAGCAGCCTCTACTCCAGGGCTGGCAGGAGGCAGAAGAGGGAGCTCGATCAGATGGACATCAGAGGGTAAGAGGGTTCCATTTTCTCTGGGCAGCACCCAGAGCGTGTTCTCTGTGTTGACAATAGTAACACGCTAGGAAGGGAAGGATGTAGGCCAGATAATTGTATTTAGATGTTGCTTTCTGTGTGAACAGAAACCGGATTTTGCTCTCATGTGGGAAAATGGAGTGATCATTCAGGAGTCCCTGATACAATGCTGCCCGACTCTCACGATTGAAGGAGTCCTGTGCATTGTTGGGAGCCAGGGCTGGGCTGGGTGGGACCTGGAAGCAGAGGTTGGCCTGACCGACTGTCTGACTTCAGGAAGTCATTAAGTTAAGCCTCATTTTCTCCCTGGGAAATGCTTTCTAGAGCTTTGTTGTAAAACTCAATTACTGCAATCTGTGTTTGGAGATCTTTGGTGTAAACATACACATCTAACCTGCTCCCTCTCCATGGACTCAATCAAAAACCCTTGAAAGCAAAGGAGTTAGAGCAGTGAAACTGATATGAGAACATCTGAAGGCTCCCAAACAGCGTTGTTTAAGATACTGTAGTGTCTGGGTAATTATAAAACATTGTGAAGCAGAGACTCCCTTCCATTCCTGTAGATAAAGAGCTGGATTTTACAGCATTCACTGAGGCAAATCCAACAGACCATGAGTGTGAGCTGCAGAGTTTGGGCCACAGGGGAGCAAGGAGATGGGTTCCCACCTTCTAATTCCCACTGATGGGGGTTAAAGAGGGAAGGGAGGCAGGGTTTGCCCGTGTCCTCGGTGTGGTCATCGCTCCCTGTTCCTTATTGACTCTTCTCTCTCACAGATCCATTGTCTACTTGGAAATTGATAACCGCCAGTGCATCCAGTCATCTTCCCAGTGCTTCCAGAGTGCCACTGATGTGGCAGCATTCCTGGGAGCCTTGGCCTCCCTTGGCAACCTGAACATACCCTACAAAATAGAAGCTGTCAAAAGTAAGTACAGCTGGGCACTTGAGGAGGAGAGACAGCCAAAACTTTCCAGCCTTCCCCGAGTTTGGTTATCTGTCAATTGGCTGCACTTGAGCACAGTCTGGTTTTAATAACTTCACTTTTTTTTTTCCTTTAAGTCTTTTCTTTAAAAAAATTGCAAGCCCACTTTATTATTTTTGCTTATTCCGGGTTTTATTTCAAAATCATTATCACTCTAAAAGTTATTAAAAAAAGAAAAGAAAAAGAAAACCCAAGCAGCTCCAATCAATCAGTGACATGCAAGGAGTTGAAGTTTGTATCTTGAAAATCCCCCCTAAATCCTTTTGTCTTAACAGCTCAATGCAAGCGCAATGATTTGAAGTTTGCTAATCCTTTTCCTTAAAGGAGAAAAAAGTGAAGCTGTCTCCTGGTGCAGGCTGCCTTGTGCAGCCGAGAATTTGCCGATAGTTTGCAATTCTGATTAATAGCGTATAAAATGACCTTATTTTGGAGAGGGGGGGGCTGATTTAGATCAGACTTAGGTACCTCTATTAACAAATTTTCCTTCATTTCCACTCCGTCCCTGGTTTGCTATGCAGCTTAATGCCTCAGCATCTCTTTGTGCCCCACTTTTTTGTAGGTGAAACAGCCGAGCCCACGAAGAACTCCCAGCTGTATCCTATGTACGTGGTGGTGGCAGCGCTGGTCCTGCTCGCCTTCATCGGGCTGGGAGTGCTGGTGAACCGCAAGCGCCGCAGGGAGCATGGCCAGCTTTGGTTCCCAGAAGGCTTCAAAGTGACAGAGTCCAGCAAGAAGAAGCGGCGGGAGCCCCTCGGGGAGGATTCTGTTGGGCTGAAGTGAGTAATTTGCTTGCTAACCCGGTGGACGTGGCGCAGCAGGGCTGCTCTGGGAGAGCCTGCTGGAGTTTTGTTCTCTAGTGCATCGTGGTGGTGTGGCAGGGAGGAGAAGAATCAGGGGTCTTAAAGTTCTGCATGGGGGAAAAAAGCAGTGTTCTGTCTGGTTCATGCTATGTAATCATTTTTCACTTAGTCAAAAATGAAATGCAGCCTGAGGGGAGCCTCCTGGATGTTGGTTGATTCCTCTTTCAGTTTGTGCCTGTACGTGGACAAACATCACAAACAGTTCCTGCAGAGGAGATAACTTTTTCTGTGGTTTTATTTTTAAAGACCCCTCAAAAATGCTTCGGACGGCACGCTGATGGATGACAACCAGAATGAGTGGGGTGATGAGGAGACCTTGGACACCAAGAAGTTCAGGGTAAGCCCTCTGCCACATTCCCTGCCCCTCCTGGGTTTGTCACAGAAGGAGCAGAGGGACCCTCAGGGCCCCTCACTGCCTTTGCAAACCTGCCTGTGACAAACACACACCTTGGAGCCTCGCAGAGCTTCCCAGGCTGGAGTCAGCCCAGGGTGCTTTCCTGGGAGCTCATCCCTGCTGTTTCCCTCAGTACGAGGAGCAGGCGATGCTGCCGGACACGGATGACCAGACGGATCACAGGCAGTGGACACAGCAGCACCTGGACGCCGCTGACCTGCGCATTTCCTCCATGGCCCCGACGCCTCCTCAGGGGGAAATCGATGCTGACTGCATGGATGTCAACGTCAGAGGGCCGGGTAAGGACCCCTTGCACTTCTGCACTGGCTGGCAGCTCATGTGGAGCCCTCCCTGAGCCCCACAGCCCTCCCTGTCCCTTGCTGGTGCAGTCACTGCTACGAGCTCTGCACCACAGCGTTGCTGTTGTGTGTGATTTAGAGAGAGACCTTGTCACATTTTGCTTTCCATGAGAGCTCTTTTGTTCAGTGACTGAGGTGGAAATTACAGAAGTACCTATTAAATCACCCAGGTTATCTCTCTGCTGCTCCTGTATTCTTCTCCTCCCACCCAACTGTACATTTCATAGTCTTCCTTTAAGGTTTTTTACAATGGTTAGTAGCTTTTTAAATTCTTACAAACACTTGGTCTTCCCCATGTCTGTGAAATTGTCTCTGAAATAATGAAGGTATTTACCATACTCTATTTGCTTTGAGCAGCCTTCCTTACAAACTGCACTTTACATGGAGCAGATGAAATAGGAAAAGCAGTGAGATACCACTAAGGAATTTCAGATCCATATCAGAGGAAGGATATTCGTGTTTGATGTTCAGAACTAGTCAGGAACTCAGTCTTGGTGCACCCAGGAGAATAAGTATCTATCGCAGGCAGAGCATCTGGCAGAGCCTCCTGCATTACAGAGGGTAAAAAGCCCTTTTTATCCCGTGCTCCCCTGTGCTTTCAGACGGCTTCACCCCCCTCATGATCGCCTCGTGCAGCGGCGGAGGGCTGGAGACCGGCAACAGCGAGGAGGAGGACGACGCTCCCGCCGTCATCTCCGACTTCATCTACCAGGGAGCCAGCCTGCACAACCAGACTGACCGCACGGGCGAGACCGCCCTGCACCTGGCCGCCAGGTACTCGCGCTCGGACGCTGCCAAGCGCCTGCTGGAGGCCAGCGCTGATGCCAACATCCAGGACAACATGGGCCGCACGCCGCTCCACGCCGCCGTCTCCGCCGACGCGCAGGGAGTCTTCCAGGTGAGCCACGATTTGGCCGCCAGTTTTGGGGTTTTCAGGGGGAAATCATGGAGGGTTGTATCACTGGGTCTCCTGCTCAGCTGGGCAAGGTGTGGGGTGACAGTTGTAAGCAAGGTGTGGGGTGACAGTTGTAAAAAATGAAGCCCCTGTAGTCTTGGGGAACAGCAAAACAGCAACCCCACGGCAGCAGGTCTGGATTGGGAGCAGAACTGGAGAGATGAACCTTTGGAAAGGGTGTTGCAGGTGCTGAGACCTGGATACCTGGAGTGCCTTGCTGTCTGCCCCTCCTAACGTTTGTGCTCCCTCTGCTTTGGCCCTGCTTGTGGCAGATCCTGATTAGGAACAGGGCGACAGACCTGGATGCCCGAATGCATGACGGGACCACTCCCCTGATCCTGGCTGCTCGTTTGGCTGTGGAGGGGATGCTGGATGACCTCATCAACTGCCATGCTGACGTCAACGCCGTGGATGATTTAGGTACTGAGGCACAAAAACACCAGTTCACCCAGACATGGGACAAAAGGGCTGCTTGCTGTTGATCTCAGGACTCTAATGTGTGTTGTATTTCGTGGTTTTCCTCTCCAGGCAAGTCAGCCCTGCACTGGGCAGCTGCTGTGAATAATGTGGAAGCTGCAATGGTCCTCCTGAAAAATGGTGCCAATAAGGACATGCAGAATAATAAGGTAGGCTCCCCTAGACTGATATATGTGAGTGAAAAACCATTTGGGGAGTCTGTTAAAGAGTAATTTCTGGCTAAAATACAAACGTCTGGCACTGAAACTCTGATTTTATTGTTCTGCTGTGAATGAAGTTGGATTTAGCTCAAAGGAGCACTGTGGGATTTGCTTGTAGGGGTGATGTTGAGGTGCCTGGTGAGCAGTGTCTTTGGGGCCACCTCCAGCATGTTCTGGGTCACTCACGGGGTTCCTGGTTTGATATCAGTACAAGAACATGGCTCAGCAGGGTAGGAAAAAGAAGGAGCAAAGCCTCACCAGAGGAGAGATGGTGGCCACCCAACGACATGGGTGTGGAGCTCAGGGCAGCGCTAGCCAGGAGAATCCATGAGCTTAACCCTAACCAAACCTTGCTGGCTTTCCAGGAGGAGACCCCGCTGTTCCTGGCAGCCAGAGAAGGGAGCTACGAAACCGCCAAGGTCCTGCTGGACCATTTTGCCAACCGGGACATCACGGACCACATGGACCGGCTGCCGCGGGACATCGCGCAGGAGCGCATGCACCACGACATCGTGCGCCTGCTGGACGAGTACAACCTGGTGCGGAGCCCCACGCTGCACAACGGGCCCCTGGGGGCCCCCACCCTGTCCCCCCCGCTCTGCTCCCCCAACAGCTACATCGGCAACCTCAAACCCGCCGTGCAGGGCAAGAAGGCCAGGAAGCCGAGCACCAAGGGGCTGAGCTGCAACGGCAAGGACGCCAAAGACCTCAAAGCGCGGAGGAAAAAGTCGCAGGATGGAAAGGGGTGTCTGCTGGACAACTCCGGGGTGCTGTCGCCAGTGGACTCCCTGGAGTCGCCGCACGGGTACCTCTCGGACGTGGCCTCTCCCCCTCTGATGACCTCTCCGTTCCAGCAGTCCCCTTCCATGCCTCTGAACCACCTGCCAGGCATGCCCGACGCCCACCTGAGCATCAACCACCTCAACATGGCGGGCAAGCAGGATATGGCCATGGGCAACTCCAGCAGGATGGGCTTCGACTCGGTGCCGCCGCGCCTGTCCCACCTGCCGGTGTCCAGCCCCAGCACGGGGATGAGCAGTGCCCCCATGAGCTTCTCGGTGGGCAGCGGGGCCAGCCTGAACGGGCAGTGTGACTGGCTCAGCCGGCTGCAGAACGGCATGGTGCAGAGCCAGTACAACCCCCTGAGAGGCAACCTGCAGCCCGGGGCGCACCAGCAGCCCCAGAACCTGCAGCACGGCATGATGACCTCGCTGCACAACGGGCTGCCCACCACCAGCTTGTCGCAGATGATGAGCTACCAGGCCATGCCCAGCACCCGCCTGGCGTCCCAGCCCCACCTGATGCAGAGCCAGCAGCTCCAGCAGATGCAGCAGCAGCAGCAGCAGCAGCAGCAGCTGCAGCAGCCCAATCTGCAGCCGCCGCAGCAGCAGCAGCAGGCGCAGCAGGCGCAGCAGCCGCCGCAGCAGCCGCAGCAGCACCACAACCCCAGCGGCTCCAGCGGGAGCGGCCACCTGGGCCAGAATTTCCTCGGTACGGAGCTGAGCCAGCCCGAGCTGCAGCCGGTGAGCGGCGGCGCCATGGCCGTGCACACCATCCTGCCGCAGGATTCCCAGATGCTGCCCACCTCCCTGCCCTCCTCCCTCGCCCAGCCCATGACCACCACGCAGTTCCTGACCCCCCCTTCCCAGCACAGTTATTCCTCCCCCTTGGACAACACCCCCAGCCACCAGCTCCAGGTGCCCGACCACCCTTTCCTGACGCCGTCGCCGGAGTCGCCGGACCAGTGGTCCAGCTCCTCTCCTCACTCCAACGTGTCCGACTGGTCCGAGGGCATCTCCAGCCCTCCCACGAGTATGCAGTCACAGATGGGACACATCCCCGAGGCCTTCAAGTAAAAAAAAATAAATTTAAAATGGTGGTTTAGAGACGCTCGCCGCGAGCCAGAAGCTGGAGGGAGATCTTTTTCTTTTTTAAAAGGACGTCGGATGCTTTTATTAAAGGATCCTTTTTAAATATGTTTTTATAAAAAAGGAAAAAAAAAAGAAAAGAAAAAGACAAATTAATTCCTTTTTTTTTTTTAGTATTTATTTATGTACTTTTTATTTTACATGAGAACACTGCCTTTTTATTTATATGTTCTATTGTTAAGAACTCAGTGTGGGACACCAGTTGTGTTTCGAGAAATCAACAAATTAGGTTTTTATAGGACATTCTCTTTTGTTTGGGGGGGTTCATTGTGTTTGATTTGAGAAGAAATGTTTATGTAAAGCTATAAGCAACGATTTGTGATTCTGAAATGCCATTAATTTATTTTTTTCTCTTTCAACTCAGAAAGAGAGAGGTGAGAAAGAGGAGGGGAAGGAAAAATTGACTAAATACCACTCCTTGAGGGGAAAAAAATTAAGTATGGACAAATTTTTAAAATGTACTTTAAAATGTTTCCTTTGCAATTATATGAGAGGACATTTTATGGTACCAGTCATGAATCTTTGTTTAAATTTCAGTATTATATAGTTGTACATTTGCCTTGATAATAGAATTTTTTTGTTCTCTCTTGTTTTTATATATATAAAAATATATATATTTAAATGATTTTTATGATCTAAAAAAAAAAAAATAAAATCAGGATTATAGACCTGTAAGAACAGTTTCTAAGCTAAAAAAATAAAACCCTACAAAACATGAATACTGTCCCCCATCAAAAAGAAATGTATTTACCAAACTTCCAAGAGAGCAAGCCCATAACTACGGAGTATATACACAAAAGAGACTTAATTTTACTTCGAATATCTTTACTGATTTTTTGTTTTGTTTTCGTGTTTGAGTAACTGTTTTAAGAAATAAATGCCAATATAAACTTTGTAAACCACATCCTTATTTTAAGGATGGCCTGCCTATTTTTTAGAAGAAGGCGTGTCTGGCAGTGCAGACACCCTGAGTGAGATTACAAAGCATTATCACACTGCCACCCCCACGTGCTCCTCTGGCAGAGCCCTCACTGGGTGCCCAGTGGGAAGTGCTGCTGGTTTTGGTGGGAGGCTGGACTGGCCAAACTGGAGGGCGAGGGGCCAGCACAGCTGTGCTGTGAAACGTTGACATTTTGCTCTGTGTTAGCCTGGAGTGATGCATCTTTTTTTATATTGATGTGCACTCTTTCTGTGTATCATGTAAAATATAGTATAAGCCTGTGGCAGATTTAATGTTTGTAAATATGGGGGTTTTTTTGGTTTGGTTTTTTTATTTTTTTTTTCAAGAAAAGGTGGATTTTGTTTCAAAAATCTAAATGAGCAAGTCTTAAATATATCATAAATATATCACCTTATAGAGGTGTTGGAATATCACTCACTCGGGTGCAAAAGCAAGCAGACACCCTAAGACTAGATAATGTGTATGGGACAGGCAGATAGACAGCAGTTAATCAAGAAAACCTAAGAAAAGGGTTCCTTTTCCTCATTCTTTTCTATTAGAACACCAAATAAAATGGATATTTCTCAAGGCACAGTGCCTTGCTGAGCACTCATCTTAGTTAACATTTCAGACCATTGTTATTGTGACACGCCTAATATGAGTGATAAAAACATCACGTGGTGTTGAATCTTCCTATGTTTTATAAACTAGAGTGTAGTTTAAGAAAAGATATCTTCTGTAATAAAGTTATCTACATGCAAAGTTGTAGTTTGCAAAAATGATGTATTTTTTTTGTTAACTGATTTGCAATAAATGATGCTTCTGGGCATCTAGATTTTACTAAAACTGGAACTTGGTGTTTTTGTTACGGGTCAGTTGAATTCTGGATTTGACACCAGCTGCTCCTTGCACAGAGGGCTGGAACTTCCTCAACATCTTGTTCTATGTGTGAAAACTCAGAGAAGAGCTTTGGACAATGAAATCTTCTCTTTTCTGCTAAATTCTCACTGACTTAAGACACCTGAGCAAGGCAGGAGGGGCTGTGCCCAGGTAGCTCTTAACCTGCTGTGGGTGCTCTGATATCCTTTAGGTCAAGATCTAAAAGGGGAAACATGGAAAAATGGCTTTAAATAATAAATGCATCTTCAAACAAGCCAGGAACAGCAGCACCAGAGGGACAGTTTTACTTGTGCCACTCTGGGGACAAACACCACCCAGAAATGTTTGCTGTCCTTGCTGTGCTCAAGATTTTTAAGGTAATTTAATTTCATTTCATTCTTTCTCTACCCCACAGGGACTCCGCAGTGCAAATGCAGCTACAAAGTCCCCAAATAACTGGATATAAATAGCAGAGCCATTGACCTCCTCCCAAATCACATCAGCCTGGAATGCTGGTATTTTCCACTCCGTGGCGGGGGACGGAGAGGACTTGTGTGTGCATGGGCCTGGTGTCCATCCAGGGCCACCAAACACCTGCTGTGCAACTGGTGCTGTGACAGTGGCATTGAAGTGCCACCCACAGCAGTGAAATGCACCTTCAGAGGTCAGGGGGGTGACATTCCAGGACAGGGAGCCTCGAACTCCATGGAAAAGGGAGAACAATCCTCTCTTTGCCGTGCAAAACGTGTCACCAGCGAGGATCTCAACGGGCAGAGCTGGGCTCCCCAGGATGTGCCACCCCCTGCCTGTGGCTGCATCCCATCTGGAATGCCCTAAATGGAGTTTGTCTGCCTCCAGCGTGACTCACACACGAGCTGCTCTCAAATCCCACCCAGCCCAGCCTTCCAGGCTTCTCCCACATGTTCCCATCCCAGAACCAGCCCAGTGCTGCCGCTGGGGCTGGGGCAGGCTCATCCCAAAGGGAGGAGGAATTAGAAGGATGCTCTCCTGCCTGATCCACTGTAAAACCGAGCCACTCATGGGCAAGGCAGGAATTTGGCCTGGAATAGATAAAAAAAGGGGTTTATGAGGACATGGAAAACAATGTGGCATTGCAAGAGACAACACATGTGGGCTCGTTTAACAAGAGGGGCTGCAAAGCATGGGATTTTCCATGAGGAATGGTCAGAGGGACAGGATGACAAAAGAGGGGGCTAAATACCATGGAAAGAAGCAAATGGATAGATACTAATTAATTGTCCACAGGGTAATTCAAACTAGAAGTCAGTTAAGGTTTTTAAGGAGTAGAGGAGAAAGGATGCAAAAATTTCGGTTTTAAGCGTTTAGCCCCAAATGACTTTGATTTTTGAAGGCATCTGGTGACCAACCAACCTGTGGGTACATGAGATGATTGTGGTGTCACAGATCCAGCGGGGATGGAGGCTAAGTTAAAGGAGAAACAAGAGAAATAGCCCCAGTTTCAAATCTCACACTTAAGACTTCTTCCCACACCAACCAACCCACCACAAGCTCATCTTCACCTCGAGTGGGTGAAGATTTTTAGGAGCTGAACTTCAAGCTCTCCCAGCACCAAAGATGCCGAGGAGTGATGGATCATGGCAAGAACAGCAGCCTCAGCATTCCAGGTGAAAAAGGCTGAGAAGCACCAAAATCACATCCCAGGCTGAGGGAAGGTTCAGGAGTGTTGGCGTAAAACAAGATTAGCACTGGCTATTGCCATGGCAGGTATGCTGGTGCTCTGAGGAATCCCTGCACCTGAACTATTTGTTTACATGCTGGAGGGCTGGGTTTTTTTCACTCTGGTTTCATTATTCCTGCTCAATTAGATGGGACATTTAGAAACTGCTACTCTGTATTGCTTCTCCCTCCAGGCTGTTGGTGTTTGCTCACAAAGTTGCTCGCAGCTGCTCCAGCCCGGATTGAGGAATTGTTGCTGCAGCTGAAATCAGCCCCTGAAGAATGTGCCAAAGGAGCAAAATTCACCTCGGGTTTAGCCTCACACAGCTCAAATCACACAGGGGTTAATGTGCCTGGGGTAGTCTGAATAATCACAGAGGAAATAAATAAAACTCAGGTTGTCCGGTTGGCCAACACGGTGCAGAATACTGGTAAGGGATAGAGATACTCCCCTTTAGCATTTTCCATGTTTCTAAACTCAAAGAATGATCCTTTTCATCATTCCCGTGGGGCAAGGTTGTGTTTCTGGTTGTGTGCAACCTGAAGACTGAATAAATTACCAGAAAAAGGTCAGAGTGGTTTGTGTTGTATCCCAGGTGAGCTGAGGAACAGAGCAGCTGTGGACCCCTGGAAGTGCCCAAGGCCAGGCTGGATGGGGCTTGGAGCACCCTGGGACAGAGGAAGGTGTCCCTGCCATGGCAGAGGGTTGGAATTGGATTATTTTTAAGGTCCTTTCCAAACCATTCTGTGATTCTGTGAAGCAGGAGAGGACACACGCTGTCCTCACTGGCAAAGGTTTTCATTTATAATGGGTCACTCCAGTCCAGAATTACTGCTGAGTACAGCAAACCAGCTAGAAAACTTCATGTTAAAAAGGGATTGCATGTTTTAATGTGGAGATTCTTTATAATCACATGTTTATCAGGAGAACAGCAAAGGTGAGATCCCATTGTTGGTGTTTGCATCATGCTCTCCTGTATAAGAGGGTTAAATATGTAACATAAATATCTAACTACAGACACAGATGTGAGCTATTGATGCTATTTAACACACAAAAAGCCAGTCAGGCTAATTAAAATCATGTTTCCACAGATTACACCTGTTGGGGGAAATATCAAGGGAGAACCAGGGCTTTATCTGCAACTCATGTCTGCGCAGGGAAATTGCATTTGACAAGCTGGTTTATAAGAATGTTCCTACAAAAGAGGGAGATGAAAGGCACTTAAAAATCACAGTGCTGCCTCTGGTTCCCACACCAGCATCAAAGTGCTGCTTCCCCTGCCTGGCTGGGGCTTTGAGGATATTCCCCTGCTTTAATGAAGCAGAGAGCAGGAACAGCTCTGCACTGATAGCGACCCTTGATTAAGATGTTTGTTTAGGTCGTTGTTTTTTCCTCTCCAAGGCTTGTTGGGTGCACGGTGTGACAGTTTCCATGCTGGGGGATGACAGGCATTCTTCTGGTGGCTGGAACAGGGGTTCGCCCCCCTAAAAAAGCTTCGTGTTTGTGTAAAATAAAGATGCAACTCATGGAGATACAAAACTGAAGAGTCCAGGGAACCAGGGGTGGATGAGGGAGCTGGGGGGGCTCAGCCTGGAGAAAAGGAGGCTCAGGAGGGAATGTTTTGTGCTGCTTCTGCGCTTTTGATTCCCAAAAAAGCTGTTTTTGTGGAGTCACAGGCTGGTGGGGGTTGGAAGGGACCTTCAAGATCATCATTTTGGATGACCTTGTCCATCATCTCATTCTCCCTGTCCATGGCTCCCTGACAGGAGGATGGACAGGGTGAGAGGGAAAGGCCTTCAGTTGTGCCAGGGGAGGCTTAGATTGACTATTTGGGAAAATTTCATCGCAGAAAATTGTGAAATTGTAGGAAAGGGTGGCTAAGCCTTGGAGCAGCTCTGGAAACAACATCCCCGGAGTGTTCAAAAGGGATGTGGGATGGCGTTTAGTGTTTCTCGGTAATCTTGGAGGGATTTTTCATCCTTAAGGACTCTGGGATTCGTTTCTGATTCCGCTGCTTTTGGACACGAGCACCCAAGCCTTCCCCAATTAACGTGCCTTTCCTAATTAGTCCCCCACGGACGTGCAGGACAGCGAGCCACAGCCTCGCTCTGTGAGGCAGAATCTCATTTTCCGTGTCTATAAACACGGATTTCTCAGCTCCAGCCGCTGAGGGGGGCAGCCCCGGCCCGCTGAGGGGGGCAGCCCCCGGGCCCGCTGAGGGGGGCAGCCCCCGGCCCGCTGAGGGGGGCAGCCCCCGGCCCGCTGAGGGGGGCAGCCCCCGGCCCGCTGAGGGCAGCGGCTCCCCCGGGCCCGGCCCCGGACCCGCGGAGCTCTGTCCCGCCCTGGCGGCCACCCGCGCCACTGCACCCGCACCGCCCAACCGAGGGCACCGGGACCCACACGGAACCCGCTCGGGACCGCGCTCCGCCGCTCCCCGGCCGAGGGGCGAGACCGCGGCGGCACAGGGGAGGCACCGGGCCGAGGCGCCCCGAGCGGGACTCGAA
Source organism: Passer domesticus (assembly GCF_036417665.1). Taxonomy (NCBI): domain Eukaryota; kingdom Metazoa; phylum Chordata; class Aves; order Passeriformes; family Passeridae; genus Passer; species Passer domesticus. The sequence goes on from NC_087491.1 coordinate 10,596,576, forward strand.
CCCGCCACCTTGGATCCCGCAGCCACCCCGTGCCGGGACTCGAACCCGCGGCCCGCCCCGCCGCCGGGTGTGCGCGCGCGCCGCCGCGACGTCACCGCGCGCCGCGCCGTGACACGTCGGCGGCGGCGGCGGAACCCCCGAGCCGGATGTGCCAAGATGGCGGCGGCCGGCGCTGGGGCCGTGCGGGGCGGCGGCGCCCGCTGCTGAGGGGGCTCGGCCGGCGGGAGCTGCCAGGTACCGCGGGGCGCGCCCGCACGGAGGGCCGCGGCTCCCCGGGTGGGGCTGCGCGAGCAGCGCCGGGCTCGAGGCGCGGGCCCCGGTGCCCACCCCGCCGCGCCTCAGCGCGGGCCTCAGCGCTGTCGCAGCGCAGGGAGCCGGCGGGTCCCGCGGCCGCGGGTTCGGTCCCCGGCGCGGGCCGCGGTGCCGCAAGGAGGGCGAAGGCGCTGGCGCAGTCGCTGCCCGCGGCTTTCCCCGCGGGGTTTGGGCTGCTCCGGGCGGTTTCGATGGGGCAGGGGCGCTCTGCGGGGCTCCGGGGGTTGTGCCGTGGGGTGCGGGACGGGAGGAGGTTCCGAGCGGCCTGGGTGTCCCCTGTGGTGGTTGCGATAGCTGTCAGGGTTGTTTTGCGGGCTGTCAGGTGCCCGGCTCGGTGCAACTGGTGCTGACTCAGGAGCCTCGGCACCCGCTGGGCTGGGGAGCTGGAAACCGGGCTCCTTTCGGAATAAACGGGAGCGATTTGTGCTCCTTCTGTGCTTGGGGTTCCCAAAGAGCCGCTTTCATGGAGTCACGGACTGGTGTGGGTTGGAAGGGACCTTAAAAATCATCAAATTCCACCCCTGCCGTGGCAGGGACAGCTTCCACTGTCCCAGGGTGCTCCCAGCCCTGTCCAGCCTGGCCGGGGCATTCCAGGGATCCAGGGGCAGCCACAGCTGCTCTGGGCATCCCCACCCTCACAGGGAAGGAATTCTTATTCCTAATATCCCATTAAACCTGCCCAGTGCCTGTTTAAATCCCTTGTCCTTTAACAGAATAACATTTGCAACTCTGGTTGCTGTTGAGGAAAAGCCTGGTAGGAATCTGTCAGGGGAGTGGATGATGTAGAATGTGTTCAATCTGTCACCCACATGTGTGCAGATGTGCAGCTGTCTACATGAGATAAAACTGAAAAAGTACTTGCTGATTTTAAAGCTGCAAATGTCATTTTCCCAGCTGTTCCTGTGTTTGAGATTGCACTGGGTTGTTTTTATTTTTTTTTTCTTTTTGGTCACTTTGTTCTCACTAGGAATCTGTGTATGTGAACATATTCTTTATTGTTTGCTTCATGTGTGAGGATGAGAGTTAATATTAGTCCTCTGTAACCTGCTTTATGGGCATAGTTATTCTGTTTAAGAGTAATTTATTTAGATAGGTTTAATTTAATTGCCCCCAGAGGAATTACTTATTTATAGATGAAGCTATAGAGCTCATCAGATGAACTTGATTTTATGGCTTTGTCTAGAGGGTTTTAATCTTTTTTTCCTCTTTGGCAATGTTATTTTGGTACGCCTGGAAACACCTTCTGCAATTGTTGCTCCTGGTGACTCATGTTTAGCAGGCTGCTCTGCTTTATCAATTAATAAACCAGCTGAAATATGAGAATTTCCAAACTATACAAAGCAGAGCTGGATTGCTCTTGAGTAGTTATTTCTAAATTCCTTAAAATCAGCATTTCTGTTAATCCAGGATAAGGCACAAGGGAGGGTCAGTAGCACTGAGTTATCTTCTGTTTAAATTACCTGACATGGACACATTCATTTTATTTGGACTCAGTTCCTCAAATCTTGCTTGCTTTTACTACTGTGTGCAGTCTGTTAATATTAACTTTGCTTCTGAGGAAGCTGATCTCTCATATTGAACCTCTGTCATGCACCATCAAAGATCCTGGTAGAGGAATGGCAAGTTGTGCCTTAAAGTAGGACTTTACACTTATTTTTATTAGCTAATTACTGGTGCTGGCTGTTACAAAAATATGGTAAAATATTAGGATTTTTTTTTAAAATAAGACACTGCAAGGAGTAAAGTCCACATTAGACATTTGGAAGTGGGTATTTGAGTTGGCTTTTGTGCTCAGCTGTATTTCAGAAACAACTTTTCCATGAAAAACAGAGCTCTTTAGTAGATACCAATATTATGGTCAGTGAAGTTTCTGCTTTCCAGGGCATAAATGCCTTGGCAGATGGTTTAATTAGCTTTTTTCCTCCCCAACCCAAAGTATGCTGTATAAACCCATTTTCCAGTTGTGTCCTGATTACAAACATCTGACTTTTCTGGCTTCCCATTTTATTACTCTTACTGACAAGATGCTGAATCTTAAAAGAACTCCAAATAAGAATTGCACAGCTTTTTTCTTTTCTAAGCAGAAGTTCATCTGGTGTGGAGCAATTGCTGTGCATATTGTAAACAATATTTGAGAAAACAAGATTATCATATGCTGCTAAGGCTTCACTGAGCTCCACTGGCTAACTATTGATGAATTCCTCTGGTTTGTCAGCCTCCATCCTCCCCAGATTGTTAAGAGGTGATAAAATTGAAAAAGACACCCTGATGAATTTACTGAACTTCCTGTGTACCAGATTCCTGCCTGTATTGTTTGGAGCTGGGGTTGGATTACTTCGAGTGTGTCCTTTCCCCCTGAAGTGCAGCTGTAACCCTGATACTGTGCCAAAGCCCCACTGGTGTTAAAGTGAGAGTGGTCATTGATAGCTGGGGGTAGTTGATTGTTTTTCTGTCCTTAAATGCACTTTTGCTATGCAGCATTCATCCAGAAGAAAGAATATTTGTGATGAAGATGCACTTGCCTTTCTCAAAAGAAATAATAATACAGTACCACGCGATGTTTTCTTGGTTAAACCAAAAGTGGACTGTTGAGGGTGATAACATCTGATGAATTCTTTCTAGGGATGCTTCTCATCTTACCTGTGAAAAGGTCCAGTCACATGGAGTGCCAGTGCAGCAGGGCTGAAATCATCTCTAGCAGAATTAGTTAGATAATGACTTCTCAACTCTTCATAATTAAATTGAGCAGGCCGTGGTGCTGCAGGCTCTGTTCCAGGCTGGTTGCTGTCCTGTCCGTGATGCAGATTTCTGGGAAATGTAACAGTGGGATACCAGTGGAGGGTTTGACACTAGTACAGGTCTGAACTGTGTTTCGTTAGACTTACTTGGATATATTTAATAGAATTGTTAAATAATGTATTGAGATCATACAGCCTTACACTTCATTAATGCTGGGCTGGATTTAGAACTACAATGGAGTGTGTCAGTTCCTTATGCATTCTGAAGAAAAGGGAGATGTTGACCACTTCAGATTATTTGAGTGATTTTGTTTCTAAAATAAAAGTTACTTGAGTTCTGCATGTATTGTGAGAAAGGGAACTGACTTGTACCTTGTTGTCTCAGCAGGCCAGAAGAAGAAATCTCTGCGCTGCCTCGGCGGGCGGTTTGTCACCGTGTGACCCTGCCGGGAGGCCACCATGCAGCAGCCACCGCAGCCTGTCCCTCCAGGGGCTGCTCCTCCTCCTGCCGCCGGCGTGGCTCGCAACATGTACTGGAGGAACAGCCCGCTGAGCAAGCGGGCAAACGCCGCGGCTGCGCCGGTGCAGCCCGTGACAGACCCGTTCGCCTTCGGCAGGCAAACCCCCCAGGGCTCCGCCTTGGATCATCCACCCAAGGGCAGCGCCGCGGCGCTCCCGCAGCCCGCCCTCGTGCCTCCGCCGCCCGCCCGCGCCGGGGACAGCCCTCACGGACCACACAGCTCCCTGTCAGCTCCTGTGTCTCAGGCAGGGATAAGCAGCAGTAGCTTTTCCACTGTTCCAGTTCCTTCTCCGTGCCCGGGGTATGTTATAAATAGTGCTGCTGCAGAAGGGCATCCCAGCGCCGATCTCGGACTCCGCGGGCCTGCGGCACCGTTGCATTATAACCCAGGAGCAGCAGTGGAAAATTCTTTCAGTGTGCATCCTGGAATGGTGACTGCAGCGAACAAACCTGGAGCTAGGCAGGATGTTGGCAGAGATCCAAATGATGCAGCTTCAGCACCCAACACGGCAGCACTCTTCCCACCACCTCCCCAGCAGCCTGGGCCCCAGTGGAGGCCTGTCCCAGGGAATCTGCAGTCTCCAGTTCGGAATTTTGTGCCCTATCCTGAGCTGTCTCCTCAGACTGACGTTCATCACATTTCTCAGCCTTCTGTCAGCACTTCTCACCCTCCTCCACACGCAAATGTCCCACAGGGTCCCGGGCACCAAGGTATTCCACAGAACATCGTGCAAGCGCCTTTATCCGCTGGTGGTGAGAAGAATGGCAAAAACGGCCCTGCAAACAGCAGTCATCACATGAACAGCATCCAGCCTGGAAATGTGTTTAGGCAGAACACAGACATGAGTAACCCTTGGCCAAACCAACCTTACCAGGAACAGTTTTACCCACAGCCACCTTTGCAAGACTCCGGTTTTGTCCTTCCCACAGCTCAGGAAAACAACCCCAAAAACCAGTCTCCAGCTATGTCTGAAACGTCAAATAGATCTATTCCCACAGATCGAGATCCGGGAACTCTCTCCATGTTTTTCAAAGGGGATGAGGCAGAAAATGAAGAAATACTTTCATCTGAAAAAAAATACGTAATGGAGAAAACAGAGTTTGATGCCTGTCAGCAAAATTCGGCCTCCCTGTATCACCAGCCTGTGCATCCTCAGCAGGTGGCAATTCTCTCTCAGGCACAGCTGGGTACAGCTGGAGATATGGTACAGAAAGGAATGGATGTCCAGTACTTCCCTAAACTTGTCAGCCATCAGGAGGCACAGGCTGCTAAGCACTCTCTGTTTGCTGGTGATGACAAGGCACAGATAGGTGACACAGCTGCTGGGTCCCAGTATGAAAACGTGGAGAACCTGGAGTGCATTCAGAATCAGGAAGTGCTGCCGAGCGAACCACAGAACATCAGCGCTTCATCCCCTGCTGCCGGTCCCAATCCGTACAGGTACGGATCCTTCCCGGGTCAGATGCTTCCCAAGAACGCTGCTGTGAGCCATGCTGAAGGAGGACCAAACTTGGAGGCACCTGATTCCTTACCTCACCCTGTCCGACCAGACAGCGTCTCTTCCAACTACAGCAACATCAGCCACAGGAGCACTTCCAGCTCTGCACGGCCCCCGGAGCAAGTCGGTACATTTATCCAGCAGGAAATTGGGAAACCTGATGAGGAATCCTCTGCCAGCTTCTTCAAACAGATTGACTCCTCTCCTCTGGGAGGTGATTCAGGTGAGCTAAACCTGAGCAAGAACTACCATGGCAATCTATCCCAACCTCCCACTCCAAGTCCTCCTAAGCCTACAGGAGTGTTTCAGACAAGTGCAAATAGTTCTTTTGAACCTGTGAGGTCCCATGGAGTTGGTATAAAACCTGCAGAGGTTGACCAAGCAAAGATGGTGGTGGAATTAAGAGAGAACCACTCAAACCAAAAGAATATCAAGAAGAACACAGCAGTGCCTGCTGCATCCCCTGGTAATCTTGAACAGCCACCAGATAATCTGGAAACAATTTACATGCCTCAGGTACACCCAGGGCCTCTTGCAGGCGCTGGGGAGGCTGGAAACACGCTGCACTCTGGACCTGTTGTGGAAAATATACAATCAGTATCTGAGAGACGGTCCTCAACCAGAGCTCAGGGAGCAGTTAAGAAGTGTGATAGCCCAGCAACAACTTTATGGGCTCACAATGAGCTACCAAATTTTGGGGGAAATGTTCTCCTGGCTCCTGCTGCTCCTGCAGTTTACGTACCTGCCAAACAGACTGTGGAAGTCATTCAGCCACCAGAAGAAGGCCTGTCTAATCAGCAGCCATGTAAACCAGGGACTATTGCTGTGCAGCATTCCCAGGATGGAAATATAGCTTTTGAAAATCTTGAGAATCCTCCCAAAATGGGAGAAGAGGAAGCACTTCAGTCTCAGGCAAGTTCTGGTTATGCAAGTTTATTGTCTTCTCCACCTACAGAGTCTTTGCAAAATCAGCCAATCCTGATTGCTCAGCCTAATCAAAGCTATAACTTGGCTCAGCCAATTAATTTTTCTATTTCTCTATCTAATCAGCTAAGCAACAATGAAAACAATCAGCCAATGAAGGACTCTGGAGTTGGGGACAAGCCTGCAATGGGTCCCCAAAGTTCACATGCTGGTGGGGAAAACATGCCGTTACCCGTGATGCAAGTTGGATCTCTCTTAGTTAATGCACTTCCAAATACTAATCTGTTAAAACATAATTTATTACAAAGTCCTGTTAATTCCTCTGATGCTGCTTCTAATCAGCCTGCAAACTTGCTTATGAAAACTCCTCTTAATTTGACTCCAGAAGGGCAAAAGAATGTTAATGCGGAAGGCCTTGCTCGTGAATTTGCTAGCAAGCCAGGGTCTAACTCATCTGTTTCTCCTGGGACAAATCTTCCCAGTGGAAGTACAAGTGGCCTAGTTCCCCCTGTTAATTCCATAGCACAAGCTAATAATTCTGCAAATCAATCAAGTAGCAAAGAAGCTGCTGGAGTGCTGGACTTCACAGTGCCTCGGACGTTGGAGAAAAGCAGCACAAGTAATTCTGTCCAGGTGCACAATCAGTCACCCTCTGGTGCCCCAGTCCAACAGGCAGCTGGTGCTGCTCAGGTGCGTCCCGAGGTGCCTGACAAACAACATTTCTATCAACAGGTGACAAAAGATGTGCAGCACCAGGCTGCAGCAGACCGAGCTGCACAGGGAGCGCTGCCACCCCAACCACAAATGCAAGCAGCTCAAACGCAGCCGCCAACATCAGGGCAGTCCTCAGTTCCTGCAGACTCCCAGATCTCCACAGGGGCTAAAGCCATGCAGAAGGGGGACAGCCAGGTGCTGGGTAACCGTCCCCAGCCTGGGGGGCCCCAAGAGGCAGGTTCAGCCCAGCCAAGGTACGAGCAGACGAGTCCTGGGAAGCAGCCGGTGTCAGAACAGCCTCCAGGTGCTCCAGCTGCCACAGCCCCTCCTGCCACCACTGCTCAGGCAGTCCCACCCAACGGGCAGCAGGACCTGCAGCGTCCACCCCCTCCTCAGACCCCTCAGGAAGCCTTTGGTCCACCCCAGAACCCTTACTACTACTACAGACATCCTTACGATGCTTACCAGGCCCCATATCCACCACCTTATCCTGCAGACCCCAGGACAGCAGCTCACCTGTATTACATGGTAAGTTTCTATTTTTTCTTTTCTTCCCCCTTAGTGTGTATTATTCATTTTCATTTTTGAGTTATGAATTTAAACAATCGTGTCACGATCAGCAGAGCATTCACATTGAGTGTTTTAGTGTAGGGAAAATGCAGACAGCAGTAACAAAACTGAAACTGCAGAGATTATGGAAACTTAAGTGGTTGCTGATACCAATTCCATTTGGCACAGATGTCAACTCATGGCAGTTTGTTTGGTTCTTTGGAAAAAGTTGGCAGTCCAGGTGCTCAAACTTGGTTCCTATCTGTTGCCTGAATTATTGATGGTTTAGTAGAGAGGTTGAAATACCTTTAGCCCAGACATAATGGTTTTTTTTTCCCTTAAGTTTAGAATATTAATAACTTGACTATAACTTCTGCCACAAAAAAAGTATTATTACAAAAAGTAATAAAAGCTAAGCTGTAGTTTATTAACCTGCATCTCTTCAGGCGTCACAGCTTGATGTGAACAGTGATGTTTTTTGGTTTGAGCTGTTAATTCTGGAGGTGTGAAGCCTTTTCCCTTGGCTGTGCTGTTGCAGGAGGACAGCTACGGGCAGTACGACCCCCGGTACCGGCACTACGAGAGCAGCAGTGCCTACATGGAGCCCGGCAGTTACCGCTACCCCGAGCCCGAGCGGCCCAGCTCCAGGGCCAGCCACTGCTCTGACAGACCTTCCTCCAGGTGTGTGAACCCTCAGCTCAGTCCAGCTTTGGGTACCCCAAAGCACAGAGTGTAGTGGTGCCTGCTGAGGTTTGGCAGCATAAACCACAGGGAGGAATTCCAAACCTCTGCGTGTGCTGCCCTAGGGGTGGATGGTATCAAATGCTGTGTCTGGAAAGGATACAATTCCCCAGCCTTTTCTCCTGCTTGTTGTTCCTTACATTCAGTTCTTTAGGGGTTGTTGGTGTTTTTGCCAGGCAGGAAGTCACTGTGATAGCTTCAGTGCTGATGTTTGCTGTGAAAGAGCAGTGCAGGCCATGGGGTTGTTAATCAATACTCATTTATTTTCTGCCTTGCACTTAAGCAGGCAGTTTTGCACGTTGGGTGGGGTTTGCCTTGCAGCACCATGGATACACAGTGGTCCAGGTGCTCAGCAGAGAGTGGTGAGTCGGGTGACAACATCCTGGTGCTGTGTCAGGTCCGTTTGTGTGACAATTCCCTCAGCTGTGGATCAGCTTTCCTCACAGAGCTCCCAGAATATGGCCTGGGTGGCAGAGGAGCTGTGTCGGCATGTCCCACCCACTCATTTCACTGCAGATTTTGATTAGGGAAACTTAAAAGCCTTGATCTGTCTGATTAATACAAAATAAAGACATTTGAGAGAGGGGAACGATGTGTTCAGATGCTACTTGAAAATGTTAAATAAAAGCAGGATTAAATCTACTCAAGCAAGAAGCAGCAAATTACCTTGAAGAGATTGCTGCTTTCTGATGATAATTGTGTAAGTTATTTGTATGAACTTCAAATTAATGAGAAAATGTTACTGTTGTTGTCTGCTGAGGGGTTGCAGTTTCTAACACAGAGACTCCTGTTACCTCTCTGGAAATGATTAAACCCTTTGTAATGTTTATCTGTTGTTGGTAGTTCACTCATGGAACAGTGATCAAATTACAAATACCACATTTTATTTACCATCTCCAGAAGATTATAGATATATTTTGGTCTTGAGGAGAACAAAACAATGGCTGTAGCTCCATGTGATAACTTTCACCATTTTCTTAAGTGAGTTTAAGTGTGCTGTGAGCTCTTGAAATGAGATGATAACCTCTAGTAGCACTTCCTGGTGTGTACTCTCCTGAGGTGCTATTTTTAGAAGGGGTTGAAGTTTCTGTAGGTGGCAGTGGGCAGATCAAAGCCTGTTAGAAGTGGCTGTGGCAGGGCTGCTGTGTGAGTGCCAGTGCAGGCACACAGGGGCTGTGGTGTGCAGCTGCAGGGCAGCAGAGCTGTGTGTGTGTGAAACTGCCCTGGGTGTGCAGTGATGGTGAGGCAGCGTTGTAAACTCTGCTTGGAGAAGGGAATAAGATCTCTCTGGAGGAGGCTGGGGAGACTGGTTGGGTGGCTAAAGCTGATCTGATAAGATCAGGCCTCCTGTGCACAGTGAGTGCTGTGTTAGCAGACTTCCCACACTCCTGGAGTTTGCACTCTGAGTTGTAGGACCAGTTGTAGGGGAAGGTGGAAGTTTCCATCACTCCACACTGGCATTAAATGTGTGTGCACAGGTGTGTTTGAGGGATTCATGCATGTGTAGGTACAAACATACATGGATGTATACATATATATACATTTATGTGTGTGCACATCCATGTAGACACTGCATTTTTCATCTAACATTCATCCTGTGGCTTTTTTCAGAAACTCTATGATGATGGCCTGAAAATGTTGTATAATAAAAGTTCATGATATTTCAAATAATGGCCACATCTTTCTTTTTCATCAGAAGAAATCATCTTTTTGTATGCACTGACTCTTACTTTGCTGTGTTGGTTTTAGCCAGGTTTTTCTGCTTGTTTGGACAATCAACTCTGTAAATGAGTATTTTCTTCATCATAAGCTGTATAATAAAATACTGTTAAATTTCTTAATGAATTGTTAAATTATCGACTTCTTTGTTGAGACAGTTCAAAGGATGCTAATTATAGCAGTACTTTTTGTGATTAATTGTCTGTAAGTAATTAAACTTATCACCAAAGCAGTTTATAAAGCCACTAAATTATTGTATGCTAAGGGCTGTCAGCTTTCAATGGCACACAACAATTTAGTGGCATATTGGGTTGTAAAGTCTTAATTTTATGATTCCTTACTTTCTTGGAAATGCATTATTTTGACTATGCAACTCTGTCTAATCAATTGTGGCATAGAGTTTCTCCTACCTCCTGCTGAATTTAGAAGAGATTAAGGAGAAATAACTTTTTTTATGATCGTGTGCTTTCTTTCAGGCAAGGGTACCCAGAAGATTATTATGGAAAAGGTGGATGGAGTGATTATTATTCAGGCTATTACCCAAACTCCTATGATTATGGAGGTAAGATGTCCAAAAGAACTCTGATTTTTTTTTCCACAGATTTTCCTCACTTGGCCCTTCAGTTTGCCTTTCCTTTGTGCAAACCCTCCACTGTAAGGGTACAGAACAGTTTTGTTCCATGTGTTGCAAGGCTGCCTTTCACTGGGGTGTGTCCTTGCTGTGTGACCCGAAGGCAAACCTGTAAAGTGAATTTTAGGTGGGTGTAAACAGAAGTTGACTCACAACTGGATTTTGGTTTTGTCCATCATTATCTGAGTGCTCACTGAGACAAGCTGGCGTTGGGAGTCTGGAGGTAATTGCTTGTGCAGTGCCTGGGAGGGTTTTGAGCAACATCTGTCCACATCCTGAGATGTTTTGTTTGGTGCTCTGCAGACTGATCACAGAGATTCTGTGAATGTCATAACAAATAGTAGGATTGAGTTTTAGAGATGTTACAAAAGATCTGATGGCAAACACTGACCCCTCATGAGTAACTAACTCTGACAGCCATGTTTCTCTGAAAAGTGTGAAATTGATTTCTTAAGCTTTGGTGTTTTTTAATAAAAAGGAGTGGACATATTTATGTAGTTTTAAGTATATTTATTTGGCTTTGCTCTGTGCTTCAGGACCAAACCAGCTTGTAATTAAAGAGAAAGGAGCAGAAAAAGATTATAGGCAAAACCTACCTATATGTGAACCATTTCTTTTTCTTTTCCAAAGATCCAAGTCGCTGGGAACGATACCCATATGACCCCAGGTACAGAGACCCAAGAAGTTATGACCAGAGGTACTGGTATGATGCTGAACACAACCCTTACCAGAAGAGAGAAGCATATCCATATGGCAGCAGGTTTGTCCAGTCAATCCACGTTCTCCCAGTGCTCTTTGCAGAGCTGGGGCAGCAGATTCTCTGGAGCAGGCTATTGAAATGCAGTGTTACACATATTTCACAGTGTATGTGTGTGTTTGTTGCTAGTTCTTTCTGTAGCTTTACCACAGGTCATTGAGGGAAACCAGATGAGCTGTCACATCACTCTGAGAGAGGGATTGAAGGTAGCAGCACTTGTTTTTAGACCAGTTGAACACTCTGTGGGTTTTTAGAACACACTCTGAGTATAATGTTGGTTTTGATCTTGAATAATCTGGATGAACTCTGTGAAGGATTGTCAGTTTGTTTGCTGTAACAACAGCTCAGTGTAGGCAGTGATTTAAGAGCCTTTCTGGAGTGAGGTCCTGTCACCATGATATTTTTATGAAAAATCCCTTTGCCAGGATTTCTTCTCCTGCAAAGATGAGAAGCTTCAGAAGAAAAGAAAAACAAAATTATCTGGTTGCTTCTCCCTGTGTTTTGCTGCTTTGGAATGTGGCAGGTGCATCTTTGATTGGTCTCATATGAATCATTTTTACTTAATGACCAATTCCAGTCCAGCTGTGTTTCATTCTCTGGTCTGTCATGGGTTTTTGTTATTCATTCCTTTCCTAGCCTTCTGACGTATTCCTTTCTCTATTCTTTTTCGTATAGAATTTTAATATAATATAATATCATAATATAACAAATCAGCCTTCTAAGAAATATGGAGTCAGATTCATCTCTTCCTTTGTCCTGGGACCTGCAAACATCCGCCACAAGGTCCAGCTTTCCTCCCTCATTCCCGTGGGTGTCTGAGCTCATTCCACCTCTCTGTGTCCCTCAGGAACGAGCGATACGAGGACAACTGGAGGTACGACCCCCGTTTCACCGGGAGCTTTGATGATGACTCTGAGCCCCACCGGGATCCCTACGGGGACGACTTTGACCGGCGCAGCGTGCACAGCGAGCACTCGGGGCACAGCCTGCGCAGCTCCCGCAGCGTGCACAGCCACCACAGCAGCTTCAGCTCCCGCTCCCAGCAGGTGAGTCCAGCTGCACACACAGCCTGCCCCCTCCCTTCTGTTTCTCATTAGGAAATAAAATATTCCAGGGGTTAGCACGGGGAATGTGCGTTTTGGAAACTTGCGTATGTTAAGGGAGGTTTGTGATGTGGTTTGAATGTTTGTCGCAGTTGTCAGGAGTTGCCACACACAGAAACGTAAAACTTCCTCTGCTGAATCCATTTGCTGTTTGTGAGAACGTTGCCTTCCCTGTGCTTGGCTGTAGTGGACATGTGCCTGATTTTGTGTCATGTCATTTTCCTCCTCACAAGCTTGGCTGTGTTGCTGAGCTTGGGATGTAGTAAAGGACTAACTCATATTAGTATGATGTTGTTTTGACTTTAAAAGCAAAAACCAAAGCTAACTGATCCACTTACTCATTTTACTCATCCACTTACACCACAAATACAGATATGTGAAAAACTCAGAGAATATTTGGCTAATTTTTGAGCTACAATTTTTGCTCATGTAATGGGTCATTTCACCTGTAATTGCATTGAAAAGTCCCTGCATTGAAAACCTGTACTTGGTTCATCATGTTTCTTGGAACTTTAGGTGCTGTTCCAGTCTGAATTCCAGGTATTTCACTAATGTTTGAAGCAGTATTGGAAATCATTTAGGCATTAATCTTTAGGCACCTGCTGTCATTTGGCATTTGTTGGGGCTTTTCAGTTGGGATTTTCTGTCTGTTAAAGCAGAGGTGAACATTCATTCTGACCCACAGTTGTTGGTAACTGAACTGGTGCTATAATCTTAACTTTTCACACAAGCACACAGAAATTCTGTTGTGAGAGAACTGAGCATGCTTGGATGTGAACAGATCAAATGATGGTAAAAACATTGTGGGGGAAGACAAAATGATTAATTATCACAGAAGGGTCTCACAGGGGCCTTTCTGCAAGGCTGTGGTGCAGTAAGCCTGTTGCACAGGAATGGAAGCTGTCAGGGAGCAATGCTGGCTGTGCATGCTGCTTGCTGTGTGTAATCCCAGCTAACCCTGGCTAATCTGCCCTGCCTAGAGCCAGCTCTACAGGAGCAATCACGATCTAACAGGCAGTGCCTATGAACCTCCTGCACAGGCAGTGCACCCTGAGTATCCCTACGGAGCCTACGACCCCGGCTTTGATGGACAGCAGCCTTTCCCAGACTATGGCTACCCTGCTGAAACAGGCTGGTCAGCTGTGGAACAAGGTATGGACACGCTGGGGAATGAGGGAAAACATTGTGCTATAGATACAAAACATTTCTTCTGGAAAACCTTTGCCAAAGGGTTGATGTCTGTTTAGCTCTTTGCAGATGTGTTAAATGTACAGAGATGACAGAAATGTGTCTGATACTAACAATCAAAGCCCACTGAAAAAAAAACAACTGGATTTTAAAGATCTGGAGTTTAGTTTTGTTCTGGTTATTACAAATCTTCAGGTTTGGGACTCTGTGATTATAAAGGAACTGATTGTTTCTTACAAAGTTCAGCCAAATTCAGTAGCAGGGTGTTTTCCACTAACACTGCAGGATTATGGAATTGGGTGAATACATCAGCAAGTTTGCTTGGCTGCAGGCCAGGTTACCTGTTCTTATTTTATCTTTTCTCCCCATTTCAGCACCTTTAAGGCCCTCAACACCTGAGAAATTTTCAGTGCCTCATATCTGTGCCAGGTTTGGGCCTGGGGGCTTCTTAATAAAAGCACTGCCAAACCTGCCTTCTGAGGGTCAGCCAGCTCTGGTTGAAATCCACAGCATGGAGGTAAAATTTAAAAGGAAAAATGGGAACTAATAGAATAAAGGTCTTTCTTTTGGAAGGGAAACGGGGAACTTGAATCTATAACTTCCTGATTTCTCTTTTTTAATGTCAAGGCATGTATCTTTATCTGTTTGGGCTGTAATCATAAGTAAAACAGTAAATTTAAAAGTTCCTTTCCTCTGAGAGATGACTTAGTCATGATGAGATCATCCAGCTCCTTATAATTTTGTTCAGGAAGATGTACAGAGTAATTGCATGTAAAGTAGATTTCATAATTTATCATCCTTGTGCAGGTTGTGACAAAGTCACTCTTTAAATTTTGCTTAAGAGACTTGATTACATGATGGGTCACGTTCAGCTCTGAGGGTTTCATCAGTAAAAGCAAAATTTAGAGTTACAAAAATTTCTTATGGATTATTTTTGTGTTTTAGACTATGTTACAACATTCTCCAGAGCAAGAAGAGATGAGAGCCTTTCCTGGTCCTCTTGCTAAGTATGTTCCTACAGTTCTCAGAAATTATTTTTATACTTTCAGAAATTATTTCTTCATTGCAAATTACAGGATTTAAACGGACTTAAAATATTTGTGGCTTTTCACCTGCTTAAATAATGCATGAGCTTTAAATTTATTCCTCAGAGTAATCACAATTAATGACCTGAATGCTTACATTTGTCTCATTAAAAACTTTTTTCTTCTTTTTTTTTAGGGATGAGACCCATAAAGTGGATGTTATTAATTTTGCACAAAGTAAAGCTGCACAGTGCTTTAAGAATGACAATTTAATTGACAAAGAATCTGCCAGTCTTCTTTGGGACTTTATTGTACTGTTGTGCAGGCAGAATGGGGTATGTCTCACTGCTGGAGTTTTTATCTATCCTAAAGTGTTTTGTACACAAATAATTTTTGTGCAAAGATCAGGAATTTGTGTTCTAGTGATCCTGGAATATGGCACAGACTGAAGGAATGTGTGAACTGGGCACTCACCCTGAGCTGCTCAGGGGTGCTGATATTCACATATTGCTGTTAAAGTGCCAAATAAAATGCAGACAGTGTTGAAATAACAATTTTTTCAATTTTTGTTTCCTCTGCACACACACAGACTGTTGTGGGAACAGACCTAGCTGAACTTCTGCTCCGAGACCACAAAACAGTGTGGCTTCCTGGGAAGTCCCCTAATGAGGCAAATCTGATTGATTTCACTAATGAGGCTTTGGAACAAGTGGAAGAGGAATCTGGTGAAGCCCAGCTCTCGTTTCTCACTGATAATCTTGTAACCACAATTGACAGTTTTGAGAAGGAGACTGAGAGATTCAGGGAGTTGCTGCTTTATGGCCGTAAGAAAGTGAGTGCCTCTGCTGCTACTTATTTTTGTAGTGCATGCAATATTTCATGGCACTGTATTACTCTGATACAGAAATTTATACCCTACAGCTCATAATCTAAAGCAAAATTATAGTGTGTTAGCTTTTATCTAAACATATTTTGATTTGATCACTAATTACTACTGTAAAACTGGTTTTTTATGGGTAATATAGGAAGTTATTCGCAGGAAACTAATTTGTGTCTTTATTAGGATGCTTTGGAGTCTGCCATGAAGCATGGTTTGTGGGGTCATGCTCTGCTCCTTGCCAGCAAAATGGACAGCAGGACACATGCAAGAGTGATGACCAGGTACTGGGTTGCTTTTTGATGAGTGAAATCTGGCTGCCTGTTCTGCTAATGAGGTGGAGAATGTCAAAATCATGGGTTATGCATCGTAGTTCATGCAAGATTTATGCTTTAATTTTACCTGTATATTTATTTGTTAATTATTACTTTTTATTCTGGGGTCTTCTGGTTATAAATTTAGACCTGAGAAATTCTCTGCCATCTGATCCATTTAAGGAGTACTTGAACAATGTAATCTGTGGCCTTGCTTGGAAAAAAACTGCAAAAACTCAACTGTCAATTTTGTTAATATTTTACTGGTAATATTTTACTTTTGAACATCATCCACTGGCTAATTTCCTCTTCAGTGTAGTATTTTCACAGAGCACTTCCTTCTCTTGAGCTAGGTTAGATTAATTGCCACTGAGAGCTGAAGTACATTTTAACTGCTTACCCCACGTCTGTGTTTTGTTTTCTCTGCAATGTCTCTGTAGATTTGCCAACAGCCTCCCCATTAATGACCCTCTGCAGACTGTTTACCAGCTCATGTCTGGGAGGATGCCAGCTGCATCCACGGTAAGATTCTCTGGGAGCTGCAGGAGGAGTGGAGTTCCCAACAGAAATCTTTCCCAGAATGTCAGAGAAGTTGTTTTGGTCCCTTTTAGGTTGAAACACTTAACCATGCAGAGCTCCAGTCACTGATTTGACCTAGTAATTCTTCTAATTCTAGTGCTGTGGAGATGAGAAATGGGGAGACTGGAGGCCTCATCTAGCCATGGTGTTATCCAACTTGACCAACAACATGGACTTGGAATCCAGGACCATTGCAACCATGGGAGACACTCTTGGTAACTCCTGGGGAAATGAACAGGGTGGTGATGGAAGGAAAAGCTTTGATTGCTCAGCCTATTTTTTTAAACAGGCAATTTCTTTATAAAATATAAAGTGGACCAGTTCTATATGGGCTTGTCTCTATTGTGAAGGCATTTGAATGCAAAGCCAAAAAATGCAGGGCACTGGAATATCCTGAGCTCTGTCCTTTATTTCTCTACAGCTTCTAAAGGCCTGCTGGATGCTGCTCATTTTTGTTACCTTATGGCCCAAGTTGGGTTTGGAGTTTACACAAGGAAGACAACAAAGCTTGTCCTAATTGGATCAAACCACAGGTTTGACTTTCTTTTTAAACACAATTTTCTCAACACAAAAATGAAAGTTTGGAAGACTGAATTGCACTGTTCCCCTTGTCCTCACTAACTGGTTTTGAGATAACCATTTGGTGTCCTGTCTTACAGAAGTTGTTGAGATTTTATGTCTAACAGAGCTGTGTATCTAACAGTGACACATCTATGTTTGTCAACTCAAATAATATTTTTCTTCTCCTGTTTGAAACAGCTTGCCATTTTTAAAGTTTGCCACCAATGAAGCCATTCAAAGAACAGAAGCCTATGAGTATGCACAGTCACTGGGAAGTCAGCCTGGCTGCTTGCCCAATTTCCAGGTGAGGAGCTGTTCCTGTTTTGGTTTGGTTTCTGTGTTGGCAGAACTTGTAATGTTTTTTCATGCTTTTAATCTCTCGTGTGCTGTAGTCAGTGGGGCAAATATTTTCTGTTATAACTTGAAATGTTCATGGATAGTAATGCCATATAGCTGTTTTCCTGTTGTCTTTTCATTTTCAGTTTTTTTAATCTCTACAGCCTGAACTTCTGAATTTTAATGTTATAAATTGTAATTCTGTATTCCAAAAGAAAAATCCAGCAGAATTTGCTGGCACTAACTGTAGATAAATAGACAGTTTCCACTGGATGCATTAGGTGGAAGAGGAGAACTGAATGCTTTTTCCTTTAATTTCAGATGTGATAATGAGATATCTTAGCTTTCACCTGAAATGTCAGACTGCCTTTTATTTGTTACCACCCAGAGTGTGGTGATCACTTGTTTTATTTGTCCTGCTTGCCTCCCCAGGTTTTCAAGTTCATCTATGCCTGTCGGCTGGCTGAGATGGGCCTTGCTGCCCAGGCTTTCCACTACTGTGAAGTGATTTCCAGAACTGTCCTCAAAGATCCACATTACTATTCCCCTGTGCTCATTGGCCAGCTGATCCAGGTAACACGAGGAAGAATGAAGTGTTTGTGGCTGGGTGTTGTAGGTGGGAAGCTGTGGCTGATGAACTCACACTTTGCAATGGTTCCTTTCCTCAGATGTCATCCCAGCTGCGCCTCTTTGACCCTCAGATAAAAGAAAAACCAGAACAGGAATCTTTTATTGAACCCTCCTGGTTAGTGACACTTCGACATGTGGATGGGCAGATCAAGGTATGGTGTGAATTATTCCCTGTTAAGGATTAGTGTGAATCCAGTTTTTAAAATGGTTTTGTTTACACTGCTAATCACAGAAACATGGGAAGTGCCCTATATATTCCTGTCCTAAATGGCAAATTATTATGGGGTAAACCAAGTGAATTTACCACACTTCAGTGCCCTGAGGTTCAATGCAGAATAATTAAAGTTATGAGAGACAGGTTTTTCTTAATACCATAATGCAAGGAGAACTGCAGGACTTATTAGGTTGCAGTAATCAGGGGACCTGCTTGCCATAAAAGTATCTTGTATGTGGATTGGTGTTGCTAGATTATAACAGTGGAAATAATTATTGTCTGTTTAAAGGAATGTGTTAGAAATTGGAACCCTGAGCTAATTAACTGTGTTTCAATTAAAAAAAAATAAACCCTTCAAATTATTGGTTGATCTTGGCTTATAAATGGCTGATAACTCATTTTTCTTTGAACACTAAAAAACTATTGTCACACTTAAGATTTCTTTTGCTCCATGTTCCTTTGGTTATGAACTGAATGTCTGGTACAGATCACTTAATAACACCTTGTTTTTTCCTGCAGGAGGGTGCAATAGCCTATAACACAGACA
Source organism: Passer domesticus (assembly GCF_036417665.1). Taxonomy (NCBI): domain Eukaryota; kingdom Metazoa; phylum Chordata; class Aves; order Passeriformes; family Passeridae; genus Passer; species Passer domesticus. The sequence goes on from NC_087491.1 coordinate 10,615,054, forward strand.
GATCCACTCCCCCTCCCTACGAGTGCAGCACTCCCAGCTCTGAGCTGGACCGGGCCAGTCAGTGTGATGGGGGAGGTGGCCGTGACGTGGGGCCAGCTGCTGAAAATGCCCTGCTGGCATCCTTGTTACCCAATATGGCTCAGCAGATGCAGAGCGTGCAGCTGATGCCTTCAGGTTGGTGTTTCATATCCTTTATGACAGAGGGAAAACAAAGGTTTTGGGTTTCTGATACGAGAAACCACTTAAGAGGCTGGTGGAACAGGGAGATTTCACCTCTGCATTGTATCATTCGTAGGGTAAAAGGTTCACACTGGAATTTCTGCTGAATTTTAACTCTTTTTTTTTTTTTTTTTTTCATGCTGCAGTACCTCAGGCTGTCCTTGATGGCTCAGCTGCCATGATTCCTCCTGGTGACCAGGGAGGTGTCCCCTTCTATCCAGTGGCTCCTCAGCCTCTTGGCCAAGGACCTGGCTTTGCACCTCAAGGATTTTCAAATCCATATGGAACTGAACCATCCCCACTATATTTAGGGACAACACTACCCCCAGGAGGGCCACCCCAAGAAATGGAACCGCAGCCAGAAGAGCAGACAAACCTGGAAACAGGTCTGGGACCTTAATAAACAGATTTCCTTCCTTAGAAAGGGAATGAGGTGTTCCAGGGAATAATTCAGAATACCTCAGTATTTAAAAAATAGTCATGTTTTGGGTAATGAAATTTTAAAAGACCATGTAATGGTATAGAAACATCTGTAGAAAATTGTAGTATTCATCCTGCTTTTTTGGCTTACTTTAGAAGAGAGTTCAGACTCAGCAGATCATGATTTAGACCTTGACAGGTAATCCCCGAGTGCTGTGAGGTTGGCAGTTCTGTTTCCAAGGGATATCAGGGACTTCTGCCTCTGGGCATGAGTTTTTAGGACCCTGATAGGTTTTAACTCTGTGACAACAGAGCCTGATGTGTGGAGAGAAGGAAATTTAAGTTTGGCAGAGTTTGAGATGTGAGGAGCCTTTAACTGCTCCATCCTGGTGGTTGCATCCCTCAGCCTGCTCTCGCCTGTGTTTAGAACAAACACAAACCCAGACAGGAGAGGAAAAAAAAATTCACAGCAATTGCAGCTCTCATTCTTTAATAAACCAGGTTCTCCCTAGCACAAACCTCTGGTGCTAGCTGGTGAAAACTTTTGCATGTGGGGCTTGGGGACTCTGGTGTTTATTATTAGATTTTTTGTTGGTGTGTGTCCCTGCTAACATAATCTAATTCTTTTTTTAAGGAATGCAGAGAATTGCCCCAGAGTCTCCTTCACAAAACTCCTTCCCTGAACAGAGAGAAGATGATTTCTATGGCAGGATGGCTAACATGGTATTGTTATTTCACACATTTCTTCTGCTGCATGGCAGCACAGTGCAAACACGAGGATTTGGGGACTCTGTATTGCTCTTCAGCAAGACTTGAAGCTTGGTTTTTAGAAGTCCCCAAAGAACCAGATTAAATGTCTTTGTGTGGAAATTCTTGATAAAAAATTAATGCTGTGTCAGATATTTATCTGCTTGTTTATTATGCATTTATGTCCTGGCTTTTTATCTAACCAGGCAGAAGGACAAAGATCCATCTTAAGGTTTATTTGGTATGAACTTTTAGATCTATTCTGTTTATGGATTTTTCAAAGAAGGGTTGTTTTTAGCAAGATGGAATGTGATCTATCAGCAGTGACAGCTTTGTGCTTTCCTGTGTATTTGTCACCCAGGGCTATGGGCGAAGGTCCCGAACCACCTCAGAGTCCTCTGCTCATTCTGTGGGACGAGAGAGATCCAACTCTGCAGCAAAACAACCCTCTCCTCCTCCTGCTGCTCCTGCAGGGAAAGACACTAAAAAAGAAACAAAAAAGGAGGCAGCACCCAGAAAGGTAAACTGTCTTAGAAAGGTACCTACAGCTGGAGGAGATTTGTTAGTGAACGTGGTAACTCCTGGTTCACTGTACTTTAGAAGTCCTGACTAAACTATTTCTACTTATTAGTTGCAACTCTGGGCTCAGAGTTGAAGTCCCTGACAGAAAATGTGTTGTTGCATGAAAGTTTGTTTTAACTTGCCTGTAAAGTGAGACAGGAATTAACTGAGAGGGAGAGAATTAACTGAGTGGATTTAATTTGTTTTTAGAGTGGTGGAACCTGGTTTCGCTGGCTGATGGGAAAAGGAAAGAATGAGGCTCACCTGCCAGATGACAAGAATAAATCAGTAAGGCCCCAAGAATCACAAAAACATTTATATACTTCAATTTGTTCCTGATGTTCTCCTGGATGACAGATGAACACTGTTTTGATGAGTAACAGATGATTGTAAAACTTTGAAGATTATTCTTATTCTAAGACCAGCTTTAAAAAAAAAGTTATGGTTATTTTGAACTTTTTTTGCAGCTTGCTTTGAGCTCTTTGTTTTTGACTGTAATTTTCTTTTAGATTGTTTGGGATGAGCAGAAACAACGTTGGGTTAATCTGGATGAACCAGAAGAAGAGGTAAAAATCTGAGTCCTTATGATTTCTCCAAGTGGAAAACAAAAACCTGTACTTGGCACACAATTTTCTTTAGTCTGTTATTGTCTCTTAAGAGCTGCTTTTTACTGAATTTGGATTAAAATGTGCTACATCATACACAGTGATGTGATTGGATTTGTTTTGTCTCCTTGCAGAGTAAACCTCCTCCACCCCCTCCAACAGGATTTCCTAAAGCTGCTCAGGCTGCTCCCCCTGGGCCTGGAGGCCCCCCTGGTGCCTCTGTCAACGTGTTCTCCAGGAGGGCAGGTAACAGCTAGCACTGATATTTGAAGACTTCCTCCTGCATAAAATATGAAGGCAGAGGTTCTGACTCTCCCTGGGTTGCCTGGGAGCAGTTGGCAGCTCAGTGGAGCTGTGGCTCTTGCTGGCTTTGCTCGTGCCCAGCTCCTGCACTGCTGTCACAGTGCCATGACTTGGGTATTTCTGTTTGTACCCCTGGAGTGTTATTTCCTGATCCTGAAAGATGCTTTAACCAGCCAACTGTTCAAAGTAGACACAGGCATGGTAAACACAAGGTTTCTGTCTGTTTTCTGCATGTTTCTGGTTTAGCTGGAAGCAGAGCCCGTTATGTGGATGTCCTGAACCCAGGAGGAACCAAGGCAAGTGGTGCTGTTCCTGCACCATCAGACCTGTTTGCCCCCCTGGCACCCATGCCCATTCCTGCCAACGTGTTTGTTCCAAACTCAGGTGTGTGCCTAGGATTGTGGGGAGATTTTATGGCTGTTTATGGGGTGTGTTTGGCTAAATCCCATTTCCTGTGTAGTTCCAGGGGAATCCCAGCCCGTGGAGGGGAGTGGAGCAGCAGAGCACACAGCAGCTGCAAACCAAACCAACACAGACCCTGCTGCAGCTGTGGACCCAGAGGTGGGTTCCAGGGAATGTTTTGTAGGCAGAACCCAAAGTTCTGATTCAAACCCCCTCAGGATTCTGAGCAGAAGTTTCACAGCCACAGTCCATAAGGCATGATGTTGTTGTAGGGTTTGTGGTTTTAACTTAAAGAACAGGAGAGAAATACAAATGAAAATTGAGGTGGGATGTTGCATTTCCTTATTTGACAGGGCTGCAGCTTCCATGGGTGCAGGAAAGGGACTGAGAACATGGGAGGAGTTTTACCCTGCACATTACACCTGCCTGATGTGCTGTAACATTGTTCTGCCCATGTGGGATCTCTAGGGGAAATGTGGAATAGCCTCGTAGTAATGATGATAAACAGAAGTGCCTTGTTTTCCTTCAGTACTTAAACCCTGCAGCCCTTCCTCCTGGATCTGGACTCCATGTTCCTAACCCTGATGGCTCCCAGTCAGGCGAGGTAAGGCTTGATGCAAAGTATTTAATTAATGACTTTGTACAGTTAATTGTAGTGGTCTTACAATGGGCCATCTAAAAAAAGCAGTAACTGATTCAGTTGGTGATAGGTAGGCAAGATGTGATATGACTGCCTCCAAAATTATACAGAAAAGATCTCTAAGCCCATATGAGAAGTTCAGCCTCCATGTCCTACATTCTGTGATCTCCTTTTCCTATAGAAGTACTTTTAAAAGCCTTTTTCAGAGTAAACTGTCAGTAGCAGTTGAAGGGTCTCTACTTGCCTCCATGCATGCATATAATTTCACTAATATTAAGTGCAAGACACAAGGAGAGCAAGTTGCTGTGTGCCAGGCAGAGTAACATGACCTTTGTTCCTACTAAATGTTTTCTATACCTACATAATTTTGTGCTTTAAGAAGTCCTTTTGATTTAAACTAACTTCTGGCTTTACGTTTGTTTTTGTTTTTTGTTTTTTTTAACTCGAAGTTGGTTTAACCTTTGGCAGTGAGACTTTGACAATGAAATAAAACAACTGAAAGCTTGGGGCAGTGACATGCATGACGACTTTTTTTATTTGTGTTTTTTTGTATTTGTGTGTTCTTGCTGTTTTGTAGCTTTCGCGCTCTAGTTCAATGAGTTCATTATCACGTGAAGTAAGCCAGCATTTTAATCAGGTACATGTGGCTGGCCATTCTCATTTATGTTAACTTATTTACTTTCCCCCTCCCCTCTTTATTTTGCATTCGCTCAAATACTAATGCTACTTTTAGTCATTTCCCCCTCATTTCACAGAATTGTCATTAAAAGTAGATCATGATGTAGTGTTCCTTTTTACACTCAAACAGGGTCTTCAGTTTTGTGTATTTATGGGAGTGCATGTAATCCAGGCATGCTTTTTATTTATGTTCCTAAGAGATTCATGTAATTTCATCATCTTATTTCTGGGATACTAAAGAAATCAGTTGATTTTAAACAAAAAAAAAAACCCAAACATCCTCCAACAAAACCAAACCAACCTCCTAAAAAGTCTCAATACAAGCAAAACTTGGTCATTCTGCTGCTGCCAGTCTCAAATTGGTAATAAACCATTTGCAAAAGTCCCTGTAGGAATTAAAGGAATGCTTCATCTCTGCTGGAAGTTCCAGAGCTGTGAGGTCACCACAAAGGGGTGACACAAACCTTTCTGATATTTCTTAATAAAGCAAAACCTGACATAGAATGTTTATTTTGGGGCAAGTCCTGAGGTGTGTACTAACAAAGGCAGAAGGTACTAATTGAGTGGAGTTGCACTGGTGTCTTGTGTTGGTTTTGCATGCTTTGGACCTGCAGAGCTATTTGCAGCTGATGCATGCTTGGCCAATTCCTACATTAAGCCAGACCTGTTCTAGGTCTGGATGCAAACTGTACCAGCACTCTGGAGTTGTTCCAATAGGCTGCGCTCTCCATGTTGTTGGCATTATTCCTGTGGATATTTGCTCTGTATAACTTAGCAGACCACATTTGAGAGGCACTGGAGTTCCTCTCAGCCCTTGTCTAATTTCAGTGTTTTCTCTTCCCAGCCTGCCACTGTTCCACCCTCGGGGGGACCTTCAGCAGGGGCAGTGCCATTCTACAACCCCTCTCAATTTGCACAAGTGAGTGAAGGCCTCATCTTTCCTTTTCCTTATTATCCAGCATTTCCCAGAGAAGCTGTGGCTGCCCCTGGATACCTGGAAAGGTCCAAGGCCAGGCTGGGCAGGGTTTGGAGCAGTCTGGGACAGCAGAAATTGTCCCTGCCCATGGCAGGGGGTGGAATGTGGTGGGCTTTAAAGTCCCTTCTGACCCAAACCAGTCTGATTCTATGCTTTGAACAAAACATGATTTTGTGCTTTATCAGCTTGATCTGGGTTGTTGCACACAAAGATCAGTCTGGCACCTGTTCAATTTAACAAGTTCCCATTCAAGACTTTATTCCTGATTTCTTGAATTTTTGTCTCCAGCATGACACTTTTACAGAACATTTTGTTTATCCCTGTTCTTTTTTCAGTCTCCTGCAGCCACTGGAAGTTCAAGACTGGGAAGAATTGGACAGAGGAAGTATCCAACATTGAAGTAGAATACAATGGCTTTGTATTTGGAGTCCTTACCTTCTGAGGATGCAAAGAACTGTTCAGCCTTATGGCACGTGGCATCAGCTGCAGCTGACATGACAGAAATCTAATGATGGGTGATCTTTTTCATGCTTGCACCTCATCTACGCAAACCATTACCAAACATGAAATATATGTAACTTTTCCTTTTCAAAACCTGGCTAGAAATAGCTTTGCTGTGATAAAGAATAGGCACAAGAGAGGAAATAGTTGCTGTCTGTTACAAAACCTGTTTGTAAATTGCATAGGCAATTTATTCCTTAAGTTTATTTTAAACCTTACTAGCGTGACCTTCCAAGACATAGTTTCAGGGATTCCTTAATTTCTGAAGGATGCTCCCCTCCCAGCAGGGGTAAAATAAAAACAAACAAACATGTCCACATTGTAAGATAACACTGTGGCCTTAAGAGGACCATGCACAATCAGCCAGAGTGTGGAACCAGAGCTGTTCCCCTGGGACAGGCTCACCCAGGAGCTGCCTGGTGCTGCTTTGGTTTGTGGGAGGAGGGAGGGGGCCACAGCTCATCCAAATAAATCGACTTCTATTGAATGAAAACTGTGACTGTAATCTAATCCTGATTTGATTTGGATCTTTCCTAGTCTGTATGTAGTTTGTGGTTTAGACTACCTGTAAAGCCAAGTGTATAGTGGGAAGGAGCTCTGTATCATAGCCAACGCTGTTCTCTTGACGAGTGAGTGTTTGTTTAAGTGCAATACGGTTACTTTGCTTTCTCTCCAACTGCTGGCACTCTGCACCTGGGGGGTAACAGCTTGAAAGTTGTTTATTTTTTCCTTTTGGGAGTGCCAGAATCAGTGTAATAATCCGTTCTTGAATCTCCCTTACTAAAATAACCAAGGTCTTAAATAGCTAACAGCTAAATTTCATACTAAAAGTAGATGGATTAGACCTCTACACATGGACTTCAAAATCTTTAGGTTTAATGTAGGAAATCTTGAAAACCATGGTATGCAGCGTTTATATTCACTGAAGAATCTGAATTATCTGCAAAGAGAGAAATAAACTTTAAATATTTATTAAATCATTAGGCCATATTTTATTTAGAACTTGCCACCAAACTATTTGATTTTACTTGAATTTCTGCCCAGGAGTAGAAGTAATACGAATGTGAAATTGCCAGTATTTGTCCCCAGTTGTTTTTTGTTTTTGTTTTTTTTCTTTTCCTGAATAACACCACTTTTTAAAGATTGTGATAGCCTTATCTATGTCCCAAAAAGTTTGTATGCAGCCCAAATAAAACACTATTTGGGGGGATTAGAAACCTTTGTGTGCTGCTCCATTCTCAATTCCCAACGTGGACAGCAGCAGTCAGTGTGGTTTACTTTTCTATAATTGAAACCTAATCAGACACTTGGCTTTCCTCTAGTCCAGCCAGGCTGCTGATTATTTTCTCTTTTCGGTAGAGACTGCCAAACAACTTCATTCAAGGAGGCTCCCCCTGAGCTGGGAGCAGCTGTCTTTCCTAAGTGTAAGATTTGACACTGTAAATTCTTAAATAAAATATTTTGCGCTCTGGAGCACTTTCACATTTTACTTTCTTCTTGTGGTTATTGCTTTAATGAGGTGGGTGAAGGGACCTTTCCTGTTTGTCTGGGAGTGATGTGAGTGAGGACAGGGAGGATGAAGTGTTTGGAACAGCTTCAGCAGAGCAGGTTTAGATGCAATATCGGGAAGAAATCCTTCCCCAGGAGGATGAAAAGGCTCTGGCACAGTTGCCCAGAGAAGCTGAGGCTGCCCCATCCCTGGAAGTGCGCAGGGTCAGGCTGGACAGCGCTTGGAGCCGATGGAAGGTGTCCGTATCCATGGCATGGCTGGAAGCTGCGCCATCCCCAGGGTCCCACCCCCCCAGTCTGTGATCACTATTTGTACTGAAATCTTCAAAACGGAAGCTTTAGGCTTAGTATAGACAACTTTATATTTCTTCACGTGCCACAGGTTCATTTTTAAGCCGCTTTTCAAACGCCGCTTTCCCCCCGTGTCGCGGCAGCCGCGTCTTTAGGCGGGCGCTGCCGGGCGCTCCTCCGGCCGCCGGGGGGCGCTGCGGGCGGGCCCGGCGCTGCCCCCGTTGCCACGGCCGGGCCGGGGCGGCCGCAGCGGCACCGCCACCGAAACGGGCACCGCCACCGAAACGGGCACCGCCACCGAAACGGGCACCGCAGCGACGCCGCGACCGCGGGTACCGCCGAACAGCCTCAGCAACCCGTAAGGCCCGCGCTGCGTCCCGCCCGCAGCGGCGGGGAAGGGGCGGCCCCGGCGGGCGGGGGGCGCGGCCGCTGTGAGGGCGAGGGCCCGGCCCGCCCGGCTTGGGGTGCGGGCGGCGGCCCCTCGCAGCCAAACCCGCTCTATCAACCCTTGTCACCCTCCCAGGGCCGGGGGAAGGCGTTCAGAGGTAGCCGCAGGATGACGGGGTGCTTCCCCCGGGTAGAAATGCACTCGGAGCCCGGTGCCGTAGGCTAAAGCCACCCCCGGGGCGTTTTCTGGGTGTCGGCGGCGGTGAGCGGGGTCGGTGCGAGGCAGAGGCAGCGATTTCCCGGCTGTGGGATCGCTGGAAATTTCCTGGCCTCGGGCAGCCGGTGCTGCGGGCTGGTGGTGCTGGTGACGCCTGTGCACAGCAAGGACAACGAGCTGTGGTTGCTGGGCGGCTTAAATTCCCTTTCGTGCCAACAGGGCACACTGCCTTTCCTTAAAGAAGGGTGCACGCAGCCGTACAGGAGGTCTCTGCTCTGCTTCTGGGGTAAAAAACCGGTAAAACAGTGATTTTGTAACAAGGTCACGTTAAGGTGTGAGTTTTCCTTAAAGAAGGGTGTACGCAGCCATACAGGAGGTCTCTGCTCTGGTTTTGGGGTAAAAAACGGGAAAACAGTGATTTTGTAACAAGGTCACGTTAAGGTGTGAGTTGTGCTGGAGGGAGGTCCTGCAAGGAGATGCTTTCTGATCGGGGGGTGCAGTTTGCAGCTCGATAACTTCTCATTCTTGCCTCTTTCTCTTGGGGGAATCCAGGTACCCCGCGTCTTGGAATTTTGCAGACAATGCCTCTGCCTGCACGTTCAGCTGCCCTTCGTTCCCAGCTAAAGGCTGAGCTGCCTGCAATTGCCATGCCTTGCTGGCTGAGGAAAGCCCTGTGAACCCACAGGGTGATAAAGGGAAGGAAGCTATGCTTTGAGGAACTTTTCACCTGGAGCAGCATCCACAGCTGGTACCTGGGGGACAATGAGTACTCCAAATGGATTTCCGCAGCACTCAAGGGTGTGTCTTACTCGGAGCATGGAGGGTGGAGCCGTACAGGACCTGCAGGCAAAAAAAGCTGGAAAAGCAGCCAAAAAGGAGGCTGGGGGTGATGGGACACCTCCGAAAATAGGCACTCCCATAAGCGAGACCTTAAAGCTTCTGCCAGAAGAGCTCAAAGCTAATATGAAAATTAAATCGATCACTCCGAGGCCCCCTCGGAAGCCCCGGCTGGAACGTGCTGCATCCCTGGATGAAAAGAGCTGGAGGAAGTGGAGGCGATTTAGGACAAGCCAGGAAAGTCTGACCGATCCCAACGAGACGAGCTCCTCCAATGGTTCCCTGCAGGAAGCGTCCCCCAGCCCTCCCACCAGGGGCAGGGCCAGCCCCTGCAATCCCTGCTGCCAGCAGGATTCCTTGCACAGTTCACCAGACGCCTTGGAAGCCAGTCCCGGGGGGAAGAGCAGGGGAAGCGCCTCGGACCTGGGCAAACGAGCCTCCGAGATCTCCAGTGCCTTCGGGGGGCTCCTGCGGGGCAAGGGGGGCAAACCCCGGCTGTCCCAGATCATGCCGGCCCGGCCCCTGCCCCCCATGGAGCCCAACGTGGCCTCCCACTCGCTGAGGACAGCTAATAGGATCGACTCCGATTGTCTGGATTACCGACATCATTCTCAGCACAGGTTCGGGAGGGTGAGCAGCAGCCTCAGCGACTCCAGGCTGCAGGGCAATGGGACTCTCTATGACAACTGCTCCACAGACTCCATGAAATCCACCTTCAGCGTGCTCACTCCCATCCGAGCCAAGGATGTGCGCAGCAGGTAGGGCTCCCCCAGGTTTCTCCTGCTTTTGGGGTGCCAGCAGGGAGGAATCCCACTGGGCAGGGATCTTCTGAGCTCCTGGTGGAGCACAAAAGCCATTCTGTGTTACTTAACCTGCTGTGAAGAGAGTTGGAAGGTGGAGATCAGTGCAAACACTCTGCATTTGCTCCTTTCAGCTGAGTGTTTTCATAAACACCCGTCTGGTTTGCTGTCAGTTTGCTTGTAGTATTAACATAATCTGGTTTGAGAATTAAGGAGTGGTGGCTGTGCATGCCAGCAGGTGGGAAAACTGTTTTTTAGAAAAATCTAAATGTACATTGGGCTTGAACCAAAATGATAAATTATAGGGGAAAAAATAGCACCAGATATTTTAAATTGAGATTGTCATGAAGCATTATCACAGTCCTGTGAGGTGCTGAGCAGAGGCTGCATTTGTTTGGTTTCTGGCAGGATCAAATTAGTGCTGGGAACTACTCCAGTATCCCACAGGAGCTCCTCTGCAGGAGGGAAAAACCTAATCATTGATCCAAAGCTTGGGAGGCAGTAGTAGAGAGGAAACAATTCTGAGATAAATTAAAGTGTTACTAGCTGGTAAAAAAGCCCGAGAGATAGATTGTTACTTGTTTGCCACGAGGGTTTTCTTTCCCGTTGCTCCCTAAAGCAGCTGGAGCCAGCTTGGTTGCCCAGACATTATTCTCTCATCATTATTTGCAGAGCTTAAGCAAGATTAAAAATGCTTATTCAACCTGCAGTCCCTGTGCCAGCACTCCTCACCTCTGTAAGCATGTCCTTCAGAGAGGCACGTGCTGTGGGATGCATCTGTCCTTCCCAAAGGGGATATTTTGAGACCTCAGGCTCAATAAATTATTTTATTGAAGCTGATTTGATGAGCTGAATTGAAGATTGAGTTTTTGGTTAGAAGAAACCTGATGCCAGAACACTGGGAATGGTGGAGCTGGTTTTGTGTTTGAAGTAAACTGAGCTGCTTCAAGGTACTCAAATTTAATGGAATCACAGAATGGTTTGGGTTGGAAGGGACCTCAAAGCTCATCCAGTGCCACTCCTGCCATGGCAGGGACACCTCCCACTGTCCCAGGCTGCTCCAGCCCTGTCCAGCCTGACCTTGGACACTTCCAGGATCCAGGGGCAGCCACGGCTGCTCTGGGCACCCTGAGTTTGTCAAACCAATTTGTTTGTTCTGTGTCTGGATGAGTTTAGTGGGGCTGAAGACTTTGGATGGCTTCAGCCTTCTCATCACAGCATCAGCCTCACCATCACCCTCATGTCCTGGCTTTGGAAGGAACTTCAGGCAAGCAGAACAATTTATAAGTATAAAATTCCTTCTTCTTAAATGTATACTCTTGATTACTTCAGGATTCAAACATTACACATCAACATCCCAGCTGCCACGCCCTTTCCTTAGGTGCTCTTTTTTGGGTCTTCTGTCCACAGGAGCTATTTGGAAGGCAGCCTTCTGGCAAGTGGTGCCTTAATGGGAGCAGAAGAACTCAGCAGATATTTCCCTAATCGGAATATGGGAATCTTTGTGGCCACCTGGAACATGCAGGGGCAGAAGGTGGGTGCACAGAGGTCTTCACAGGTCCTTGGGCAGCAAAGTTACCCCAGCACTACTGAGAGAACTGGGGTGATGTTTTTCTGTTCAAGACTATGTTCCTTGTCAATCATCTTTGTCAAATTATGAGGTGTTTTTCTAGTAAAATTTTGCATAACTAATACTGGTTTTCTTTTCTTCCCTTTTGTTTTAAATTTCTGGTGTAATAGGAACTTCCAGTGAATCTGGATGACTTCTTATTGCCAACAGATCCAGACTTTGCCCAGGACATGTATGTCATTGGGGTTCAAGAAGGCTGTCCAGACAGGTAGCAAAAACAATGTAATGAACCATCTTCTCTTATTGTTAACTAATCATTTTACTTTAAATTAGACTAGAAATAGTTCCAATGTATTCCTAATATTTTCAATAATCAACTCATTTAACAAGAGTGAATTCTATTGCATGAGCACCAGAGGAATTGGGATTTATAGGAAAGTCACAGAGATCTGTAAATCATAAAATCCCAGAATGGTTTGGGTTGGAAGGGACATTAAAGCCCATCCAGTGCCATCCCCTGCCATGGTCAGGGACATCTTGCACTGTCCCAGGGTGCTCCAAGCCCTGTCCATCCTGGCCTTGGACACTCCCAGGGATGGAACAGCTTCTCTGTGCACACAGAATCTCATCCTGATGGCAAAGCTCTGCTGACCTGTGGCTCCTCAGCAGCCACCCCTTAGCTGAGTGCAGGGAGGTTTGGTGCTGTGTGTGAGGGGGGCTGCCCTGTGAGCCCCAGGCTGCTGTGCCCTCTGGCTGCTGTGTGCTGTGCTGTGTGTGATGAGCTGTTCTCCCCTGCAGGAGGGAGTGGGAGATCCGCCTGCAGGAGACGCTGGGCCCCCACTACGTCCTGCTGCACTCAGCTGCTCACGGGGTGCTCTACATGTCTGTTTTCATCCGCAGGGACCTCATCTGGTTCTGCTCAGGTGTGTGGGAGCTGAAGGCAGCGTGCCAGCCTCTGCCCTGCCCTTTTCTCCCTCTCCTAACCCCCCTGCTCGCTGGCAGAAGCGTTTCAGTGACAGCGTCTTCTTTTCCTCCTTCCAGAAGTGGAGTATGCCACGGTGACAACTCGAATCGTGTCTCAGATCAAAACCAAGGGAGCTCTGGGAATCAGCTTCACGTTTTTTGGGACCTCCTTTCTCTTCATCACCTCCCACTTCACATGTGAGACATTTGCAATCTTGCTACGAGTGTCCTGGTTGAGGGAGGAGGGGAAGGAGCTGAACAGAGGTGAAGCCAAAGCTCAGGATTGCTGAGCTGAGAAGGATAAGGGAGGTTTGTTTGGTAACAAACTTACAAAAGAGCTGTGTTTGTGGAAACAGAAATGAACTCTGCACCATTGTGTCTCTTTTCCCACACTTTCTGCCATCATTATTCAGTGCAGACACTCCAAGAGTGTAACATTTTATATGTGGAAAATGTCTGATACCCTTTGGAAGCTCCTGGTATAACCAAAAATGATCATTGCATGAAAATGATTCACTGTTGGCAGTAATGGGATTTCTGTCTTGCAGCTGGGGACAGCAAAGTGAATGAGAGGAAACTGGACTACAATAAAACCATTCAAGCCCTTACACTTCCCAAGAATGTTCCGGACACAAATCCATATCGATCCAGTTCCAGTAAGTGGGAAACCTGGGGGAGCCCAGGTCAGCAGAGTCTGGGCATTGCCTCTCAGTCTGCACTGGGAAAGAGACAGGAAGAGTGATAATTTGAGAGTGTAAAAAGAAACTACAGGTCTTTTTGTCTGAGGATGGCTATTACTCCCATGATTTTTTTTCTTGAAATTGGGGATTTGAGAAAAAAATTGAAATGGGAGAGAGAAAATTCAAAAGGGAATTTTTATGTGATGTATTTTTTTAGCAATATGATAATTTTGGTTTAATATTATTAATATTGCAGATGTGTTTCATTTTCCAAGTGTTTTCTGGAACAATTAGGAATTACTTTATTTCAAATTTAAGAGAATAAACCTTATGTCACTGCATGTACACAGGTCAGAGCATTGTTTGCCAAAGTCCATTATTGTTTTCTAATACTGTGCTGACAACTTGATACCTACATAGATAAGTAGGTCCTTTCACTAGGAAATTGAATATACTCTTTATCTGCAGTGTAACATTAGCTTTTTGTGTTCCCTCTGGTGTTAGGTCCTATAGATAGTTTGATCTCCTTTCAGCTTTTTCTATAGTTTTTAACATTTCTGTTCTGTTTTCTCCTGGGTTGTTAACTCCCATATTCAGTGGTGATCACAGGTAGAAAACATACTCAATATCACATCTCCAGGTAGTGAAAAGAAGGAATTTCTTCCTCAAACACATTCAGCAGCATCCCTTGAACACCTGTGCTGTGAATTTGCAGGTGATGTCACAACTCGGTTTGATGAAGTGTTCTGGTTTGGGGACTTCAACTTCCGGCTGAACAAGGATCGGGAGACAGTGGATTCCATCCTGAGCCAGAACCCGGACACAGACGTGTCCAAGCTGCTGGTGTATGACCAGCTGACCAGCGAGATGAGCCGGGGTAAGGGCCAGCTCTTCATCTCCCTGCTCTCCAGAAGCAAAGATACCTACACACAGGAGTGATGCCAGCCCAGTCCCCATTTCCTGGAGACCTTTCCTGCTTTCTTTGATTAAGTTCCCTAAGGAAGGGAGTCAGCAGCTGTCAAATGCAGTGGCAGTGTGTCACGGGACTTGTTGCTGTAGCAGTTTGTTCTGTTTAGTGTAACCTCCCAAGCCATTTGCTGCTGTTTCATCTGACTCCTCCATAAGCTGGACATCTCTCTGTCCCAGTGTCTGGGGGATTTAGATTTGAACAGCATTTACAAAGCAGCACGAGCTTTCAGTGGAAGTGCACAGACCAGTTCTTCTTTGTTTAATTGACCACTGACTAAACAGCCACTGGCTATTTTTTATCCTCTCCTTGTCAGGACTGGAGCTTGCTCCCTTTCTGGAGCCCAAGCCCAGGTTTTTCTGGGATGTACATGGCTGTTGTTCTAGCCAGCATCAGTAGACACAGTTCTCAGGAAGGAGAAGTTTGTTCATGCCATTCCCCCCTTCCCTTACAGGGTCCATTTTCAAAGGATTCCAAGAGGCTGATATCCATTTCCGTCCTTCCTACAAGTTTGACATAGGAAAGGACAGCTATGACACCACCTCCAAGCAAAGGACTCCCTCCTACACGGTAAGGAATGATTTCAGGAGTCAAAGGAGATTCAGTTGTGCTGAGATTTGCTGCTTAAGGGCATGTGGGACTTGTGGAAGAAAGAACTGTAGATTCTGTGAGCACAGGGAGAGTTTGGCCCAGGCTGTTAACCTTCTTTTCCCTGCCTTACGTCCTGAGTGGGCTCTGCCCTGTGCTCAGAGCTGGCACAGAACTGTTGGGATCAGACAATGAATGGATCCCCATCCAAGGACACGTTAACTTCACCAAGTGGAGCATGATGACTGAATGGATTTGTCTCTTGTGAAGGAAGCAGTGCTGTTTCCAGGGTGGGTGATGTGCAGGGGAGTCACCCTCACTGTCCCCTCTCCCCTGCCTCCAGGACCGGGTGGTGTTCCGCAGCCGCTACAAGGACGACATCCAGGCTGTCAAATACTCCTCCTGTCCTGTCATCAAAACCTCAGACCACCGACCTGTGTTTGCCTTGTTTCGTGTGAAAGTCAGGCCTGGCAGAGACAAGTGAGTACCTCCTGCAGCTCCACAGGATTGATTGCTCCAGTGACCCCGAGGATATTCTCCTGTGTCTATCCCTGCAGCCTGTTTGGGTTTCACCCTGTACATGCTGGTGGTCAGAGCAGTAAGAGCTTAAACCTTGCCTTGACAGCTGAAATCCCTGCTGCCAGGTCTCTTAATCCTTCTGAGGGGGATAAACAGAGCCCATTGGAATCGCATGTAAATCTGTGTTTTATCTGAGATGCAGCTCTTTGTTTTCCCTATCAGCATGGGCAGCTTTCCTCTTCTCTTCCTCTTTCCCTCCTTAGGATCAGTTCTGTTTTCCCTCGCCAGTGTTGGCTGCAGTTCAGCACAGCTGGATTTAGAGGAGCATTTTGAGATCTTCCAAGTTCTTAATGTCCTACACAGGCTGTTGTATTAGTAGAACTCCTTAGGAAATTTGGTTTGGAATTATTCTCTTTTTTGTGAGTAACATGGTCAAGGATTTCAAGACCTGAATATCTAAAAAAGGGATTTCTCAAAGTATTTGATCAGCAGTGCAATTACAATGGGAATTTTTGTTTCTGGGTATTAAATACCCATTAAATAGCAGTGTGTGATATGCTGCTCAGGTTTCCTCTCTAAAAGAGACCCAGGTAAGAATTGTTGAGATGAACCACGCCAGTGAGTACACCAAGTCAGCAGTGACCTGGTATAGCTTTTCAAATGAGTGGGTTTTAATTCAGAGTCATTAAGAAAGTCCTCTACATATGAAAGCAGGTGAGTTCATGCTAAAATTTAAAGTAATTTCCTTTTTATAACCAGCATTTTAAAGTATTGTGAAAAACCTTAACTTGTTGCTTTGAAAGAGCAACTCTTGTTTCTCCCACAGCAATCAGTGAATGCCTTAAGAAAGTAAAAATCAGATTTGTGGCATGTGTTGTATGAAGTAGTAGGGGAATGCTGGGCAAACAGGAAGCTATTTATGCCCTGACCTGCTGGCTTGTGTTCCTGTTGCAGCATCCCCCTGGCTGCAGGGCTGTTTGACAGAGATCTGTATTTAATCGGAATAAGGAGGCGGGCCACGAGGGAACTTCTGAGACGCCGGGAACAAAAGGACCAAAGATCCAGCAGCATATGTAGCATTTCTTGAGCTGAAAGCCCTGCAGTGCTTGTGGCAGAGGTGCTCCAAAAAAGGATTTCAGACCATGGTAAACTCTGCAGGGAATTGTCTGCATAAGCACCTCTGGCAGTTGCTGTGGCTTGTGAAGAATGTCTTAAACCTCATCCTGGATTCATTTGCATGAGCTAATCCATGTAGCTCAAGTGCTTCTGCCTAAGAAAAGGAGTCAGTTCTTTAAGACATCCATCCCAGCTGGTGTAATTGATTTATTTTTAACCAGACTATCTTAGGAAGCCACTGGGTGCAGACCCTTGGTTCCCCTCCACGCAGGGGCACAGCTGCTGGAACTGGCATCACCCAGAGCAGGGGACCTAAGAAAAGCCTGCAGAAAGGTGAATTCTTTGTTTGTCTCTTTGGTTTGGTCAGATTACCTTCCATCCAGTGTGGGGTTGGGTTTGCTCCTTCTCTGTAGCCAAGTGTTGGTATTCTGTACAAGGAGGAAGAGGGACCAGTTCATGGCAGTTGTGTGTGTGGATGGTGCTCCTGTGTTGGGCTTTTTGGGTCCTCTACAGCAAATTGTTGTGAATGTACTCCTGTACATTGAAGTGTAGAAACATTGCCTTTCAATAATCATTCTATAGGCCTTCTGTTACTAAGGGGGTAAATACCAAACTCTCAGGCCATATATTTATCTGCTGAGACTGCTTGAAGCAATCCCTTCCTGAACTCACTTGTCCTCCCCAGGGCTGATTGAGCACTACCTGCCTTCAGCAGGAGTTGGAATTTACCTGAGAACAGGCACTGTGTGATGCTTCACCAAAGTGATGCCAAGTGAGTGCACCAGGGAGGTTTGCAGAGCAACTGCAGCCACTCAGCTCCACACAGCTCCATTACCTCCAGTCACAATTCCTTTTGGTTTTATTTTTCCAGATCAGTAAACTGTGAATAACTTGCTATTTCTGAGGTAGTGTTGTCTTAAGGCTATATATACTACAAGGACCAGTATGGCACTGGTAAAATGTTAAGTACAGCTAATAATTAAGAACTCCTCATGGGCACAGATGGGATCATTAATCACCTTAGGACCTAAAACATCATGCAAACACCTTGGAGGAAGTGCTGCTGACTATGCAACCTGTCCAAGACAGGCTCCTGTTCTGCGGTACATTTATGGCACTGACCTGTCTGTAGCCATCAGGTATTTGGATTTCCTTTCTTTTCAAAGGAATAAAAATAAATTAATGCAATACTTTAAGTGAGAACCAGCTTTTATTGTTGTCAGAACCAGAATTCTTTGCGTGGTGTGTGTTTGGGTGACCTGGGCCTTGTGTTCAGCTGGAGGGGTGGGACAGATTTCTCTGTAATTGTTTGCATTGAACAGAGCACGCTCCCCTGGCCAGCTCAGGAAACCCTTGGCAGATGAATTTCAGAACTCTTACTACTTGCTCAGTTGTTCAGAGGTCTCTTTATTTCCTCACAAGCATACACAACAACTGAACAGGACTTCCACACTGTGGGCTCTGCAGGAAGCAATGCAACGTTTGAGTTGCACGAGGAAAGGATGGGGTAAAGCAGGTAACAGCAGCCTCACAGTGCTCTGCTCCCAGCTGCATTGCTCCTTACCATACACATCTAGCAGTGAAGAGCTGCAGTGCAGCTGTTTTGTATTTTAAACCCATTTATTAGGGGATTATATAAATCCAGTGTTTTATTTCTCTTTTGAGTCTCCATTTCTTTAGCATGTCACACATGTGGCATTTGGCTTTCTGTGGCAGGGTGTCAGTCAAGATTGTTTTTCTAAATGTTGTGATTTTGTTATCTTGACTTCCAGCTGAGCCACATCTCTGCTGTGAGACTGCTTGTGTCTTCTTTTTGCAAGGCCTTAAGTCCATCTGGATGACACTGAGGAAATGAGGCACGAGTTTAGGGTGAAGCAGCAGCAACTCCTTTAATAACTGTTTGTAAAGCAACTCTGGAGGAAAAGAACTTTTATTCTTTAGCACAGTTCATGTCCAAGTGAAAAACCTAAAAAATAGGATCAATCTCATTCTCAAGTAAGTGTCCATTATGTACAGTACCTCTGCAGAGGAACTCCACAGAAAATTGGTTCTGTCATGGGGCTGCTTTCCTTGGAACTCTAGCAAGATGATGAAGTTACTCCCAGGAGGGTGATTCCTTGTCAGATGGTGAATTACACTGATGAAATGGATCCATGATTTGGAACAAAATCCTGGATTGCAGGAAACTTTTTGCCTAACTTCACAGGGACAGTAACTATTATTTTCCTAATTCAGTTTGACCAAGTCTTAGCTCACCTTGGTAACAGTTATAAATATTCTCTGAATTCAGACATGAAAGCCAAGCTGTTGAAGGTGCCACACATTCCTCAGGAAGGGCACAGTGGGGCCTCATGTGTCAGCCCCACTTCCACTGCTGGGGTGATGAAGAGGCAGTGACTCACTGCTCAGAGATGTGCTTTCACTGTAGTGATGAACATTTTGGCTTGCTCTGTTCTCCCCAAAGCCAAGAGAAGGGTGTCAACACCCATCTTCTCCTGTAACCTCCTCAGAGGGCCAAACTCCTCCAGAGCCAGCTCCTTGCACGAGCTCTTCACAGTCCAGTGCTCCACAGCAGCTTTGCCCAGCTCCATGGTTGCACAGAATGCCTGGGAGCACTGGGGGGAGAGAGGGTGGTACAGCAGTATGAGAATCAAAAAAAAAACCATTAAAAAAGAAGGGATTTGAGGCGGGCAGGAGGTGCTGCTCTATCGGAAGAGGCGGTAGAGCCGCGGGAGCCGCCCGTCCTTGCTGGAAAGGGCAGCCTGGATG